>NC_056744.1:15977669-16342669 GCF_019279795.1 Protopterus annectens | reverse complement strand
TAGCTGTTGAAAACATTCTTTAGAGCAGCCTTGCTAATCTTCTGCTGTTTTAATTTTTTTAGTGTCTCCCTGCTATTTTTCTGTTGTGTTAAACATTATCTAGTGTTTCCCACCAAAACTAGGGTAGCTAGTAGGTGTAGCATAGTCCAGTTACAGACCTGCTGCATCTGGGTCTGTTTGTACTGGTTGTTTGTTCTGAGCACATTTTCCAGGCCATCTTTGATTGGAAAGGGCCTTTCTGCATTCTAGTGGGAGGAGTGTGCTAATTGGAACCTGTCTGGTGAAGGGTGGTTGGTCTGGGGCTTAGAGTAAGCATCCTCATTGGTCCTTTTGAACCTTTTTAAAGTTTTTTTCAAGTCTGTAGCCTCTGGTATTTAAGCCCTGCTTTTGAGCAGGTTTCTGCTTGTTTGTGCATCATACAGCATTGTGCACCGTTGTGCAATTGTGAGCCATAGCCAGATAGATAAATTCAAACAATTTTCCTTTGATGCAGCTGTAGCACATTAGTGTAGCCCACCTTAGCACTTTTCCAGTCAAAGAAAACTGCTAGTGAGCTGTAACCTATTAAACTACCACCTGGCAGAAATATCCATCCACTGAGCTCCTCCTTGATCATTCCTGAAAAGCCCCACCCCTTTTTGATAACAGTCTTCAGCCTAGCATTATGGACACTTGGACTACCCTTGTTTCTCCTGCCAACCTTGTTGACTTGGGTCTCCTGAGGCAATGTAACAATTGCCTCATATACACCGACAATCCTCTACTAATAACTCTATGCTCTCTTGCACTCGAAACAGTAATGCTGAAGAGGTTGTTAACCCCACCACCACTGCTCATGCTCATAGTACCACTACTCATACACATAGCATGCATCAAACACAAAAATCAACATACGTGGAGGTTCTCTCAAAAAAATTACTGAAACACCAGCGACCTCCAAAATACAAAACTGCTACAACTAACACAGTTCTTACAGCTTCCATGACACATAGTAACACCAGTGTCTCAACTACGAAGACCATAAGGTGTAACACTCAAAAAACTATTTTTCATTGGAGAACATCGTGAGACATACAGATGTCCCACTCACCAGGTTGGACAAGGAGAAAGTCACAATCAGCTACCTGTCTGGTGCCAGGATTCGTCAGGTCACGCTTGCACCCAGGTCTCTCAGCAACAACTACTATTATGACTGTCATAGTTCATGTTGGAGTGAATGACCTGAAAAGTACCTCACTGGACTATATGAAGAGAGACACGATTAAGCTCGCTGTGTATGTGTCCCAGGCAGGTATGTCCCCAGCCTTGAGCAGCATACTATCTTCACCTAGAATGATGCCACAGTATAAACAAAAAATTATTGATTTCAATAAGTGGTTTAGTTTTTGATGTCATTCAAAGGGGATCCAGTTCCTGTCAGCCTAGAAAGCCATGGTCAACAAACCTCGCCGCTTTGCCGGAGAAGGTTTGCATCTGGCACCACTAGGCTTTTGGCTGCTGGCAAAGGCTCTTGCCACCCCCATAGTGCCTTTTTAGGCAAGGTCTCAGTAACAAACTTACTGACACAATCCCACACCCATTCATTACCGATACACTTAGAAAATGAATGTAAACGCCCCTTTGTTGTAAGATAGTTTGCCAACTGGCTCACAAACCAGATACACACTATCAAAGTGGGAGACTCCACATCAACCAGCAGACCTGTCACCCACTGGGGTCAGTTCTGGGTCTCCTACTGTTTGATAAATACTTCTCAGAAGTTTAGGTCAAAACTTAGGGGTTGTGGCTGACCACGTTTGTGGAAGACTGCAAACTGGGTGCAATTACTGAATCCCCAGGAAGGTCTTACGCAGACCAGAGACTACCATCTTAGTAAACCTGAAGTAGAAAAAGTACCGAACCAACATGGCTAGGCAAAAACTCGATCTATCGAATATAAAAGAAAATGATAAAAGTAGAGCTTTCACGATAACACTATCGCTTCTTCAGACTGGACTGGAGTCCGAAGAAGCAATCGTGTTATCGTGAAAGCGCTACTTTTATCACTTTCTTTTATGTTCAATAGATCGAGTTTTTGCCTAGCCGTGTTCAGTACTTGTTTTTTTACTTTAAGTTTACAGTTTTCTTGTACCGCACCTTTCACCTGTTCCTGTGTATTTTTACTTTTTGTGGACTCCTGCCTTAGTCACTGTCTCAAACTGAATGCTAAGAAATGCATCATCATTCCCTTTGGCACAAACAATGTCCCTTCACACTATCAAATCAACAACAATACCTTAAGTATCCACAAAGTGGAAATGGATCTGGGATCACAAGCTGACTGTGATCTTAACTTTGACCACCATGTTTCTACTGTAGTAAGGAAGGCTTTCTATGTAGCACACTTGATTAGTAAAAGCATCACCTAAAGAGCAAAGGAAATTATAACCCCTCTATACTCAGCACATATCTGTCCCATAATTGAGTATAATACCCTGTTCAGCATGTACAGTACAAAGCACCTGCAGGAACTGGAGAGACCTCAGAGGTTTCTAACAAAGAAGTTCAAGGGACTCGAGCAACTGCCTTACACAGGCTGACAAAAGTCCCTGTCACTACACCCTGTTTCATATAGACTTCTTAGGGGAGACATATGCCCGGCTTACAGAGCAGTCTCAGACCCAAAACTAATGAACGTGCTGCATATCTGTAAATCAAATGGGACTAGAGCTACCCATTCCAGGGAAATAAATATGGCCTGTGACTTAAATAGGACATGCTGTAGGGACAGAGTCATCTCCCAGCAACTGACGCATCTTTGGAATAGGCTACCAATTCATGTGACACAGAGCACCTCTATGACACTGTTCAAGAGGAACCTGGGAAAGTGGATAGGGGCACCATATATTCTTACTGAGAATACTGCCCACAACCCCCCTGGACATGGGCAGTCATTACTAAATTCAGTCTTGGGTATTGACTAGCATTTCTATTATAGTATTACATTGGGATGAAATGGCTATGCTTGATAGCCTAGTAATCTCTTTTGATACTATGATCCTTTTTTACCAGTCTAATGGTATCTCTTGCCAAACTGCTGGCAGGTCTCACTGTCTGAGAGATATTTATTCTCTCTAGCCTAAATTTTGCTCTTACTAGCTTGCAGAGATTGCCTACATATTATTACTCCTCAATATCCTGAATAGCAGATGCAAATTCTGTTTTATTGGCAACCAGAGTTTGTCCTTTTAGGTCTAAGCAAATCTGTAAGCACCAATCAGTTTCTGCCAGTTAAAAAATAACTTTTGAAAGCCTACATGAAGTTCTACCAAGGAGCTGCAGCCTTTCATTAATGAGATGGGAGTTGAAAGAGGGCAGTTGTTATCATCCTGCTGTAGATAGCCTCCACCAACTTGCCATGGGCATTTTTTGTCATCCTGGTTCAGACATCTTCTACCAGCATGCTGCAGGCTGTTTCTTCCCATCTGGGCCAGTGGCAGATGGACATCCTTCAACCCCTGTGCTTAACTGTGGTGGTCAGTAATAAGAGTTGCACACTCAGTACCAGTAAACACATGATATTGTCCACTTAGCTACCAGCATCTGTCGTAACAAGGCACCTTAATAGTCTTGATAGCACATTGGTTTTATTTTATTCTACGGCAGTAGGTTTAGTTATGGGAGTGTCCAGTGGCAGAGACCTCTTACTTATCCTCATAAACCTTTCAACCATATTGGATACCTTCCAGCATATCTTGTCTTTGAAAATATTTATGGATTCACGGGAAACATGGGCTAGGGACTTGTCATAGTTGCATGCAAAGGTGAACTCCGAGGAAGAAGGCCATATCCCAGTAAGGGTTACTCAGTGGCACCCACAGATGAAAACAGTGGTTGATAGAGATCCATCAGCTGTCTCTGAGCAATACCCAGGGAGCCTATTTTTCAGTGCAGGCTGACAAGTTGGGCATGTGCTCCACTGAAATCATATAGCCTTTCATATAAAAATGCAAAAATCTGCCCACAGCATGTCAGTCATTATGTTCAAATTGATGTGAGATACAAACCTTGTATTCATAATAGAGACTTAAATAAATATTGCTTTTGACCCCATTTGATTTGGTGGTCACTCTCCCCGGGAGTCTCCATTATTTATTGTTCTGGATAGATCACTGGGGGAATGTCTGATTTAGATTTGTGGTTGAGGTAGTGATGGCTTATGGTAGGGAAAACGACTCCTCATCCAGGATATGCCCTGGATGATGGAAAACATTGCAGCCTCCTTTTCATTTGTCATCTACCAGGGAATATGAGCAAGTCCTGCAACAGCTTACTGCCTCAGCGTTGTCTCCTCCTTTCTTGTTAGCACTGGCTAATTTTAGTGTATGGGACTGGTGGTCAGTCTGTGGCTGTTACTAAATGATCAATTCCTCACCCTTATGTGGATGGGGTCTGTTCAGGTAGTTAACTCTGCTACCCAGTATAGAGGTAACTTGCTAAGTTAGATTATGCAGATAGACATGTCACCTCTGACTTCCTTCTAGAGCAGTTGTCTTGGTTAAATCAGTGCCTTGTTCACTTTAACTTGCTGCTTCTCCTAGGTTTATCACTGTCTGGACTATTTAGGCAGAGAAATACTAGTTGTAACCCATCTGTTGTACTTGATTAGCTCCCCATGCAACTATGTGTAATTTTTTATTTATTTATTTTACATTTGTTAACCGGGCTAGTCTAACTGGATATATTTCCATTTTCAGTAGAGGCCCGGGGAGAAAAGCTCCGGCAGTTATACAACTTAGAAAATCATCCACAGGGATTAAAATAAAAATAAAAAATAAAAATCACAAGTAAATAATGTTTAAAATTAAAAAGTATGCCTTGTAGGAAGTAGTAACAATATAGAGTAGGAATGACTCTTTAGGCATATCAAATTAGGAACAGCAGTTAGTAAGTCAAACAAGGAGTGAGCATGTAACAATCCATTTAGAATATAAGTAGTTGAAGTAAGAGTAGTAGAAATAAGAAGTAGCAGGAGGTGTAATTAGAAATAGAAGAAGAAGAGAGGAAGAAGATTAGTCAGGGTTGCTGCAGGGGCATAGCCAGTGAGAATTTAGGTGTTTTTTAAAGTTGTGTTTAAATAGAGGCAAGGAAGAAAGTAATGTTAGTTCATCGGGCAGGAGGTTCCAGATTTTTCCAACTGTGTTAGAAAAAAGAGAGTCTCCAGCCAGGTTGTTAGACTTGCATATGCAGGCAAGGAGTTTGTTGGAAGAGCGCAGGGAGTTAAAATTTTTGTACTGGAGGATGAGATTGGAGAGTATAGGAGTGTTGTTGGGTTGGTAGAAGATCTTGTGGGCAATGGTGAGTTGGGATACTATCAGTTGGTTTTGTAGTTCCAGCCAGCCTAGTTGCCTTAGATTCAAACAGTGGTGGGTTCTAAAGGGATTGCCAGTTGCAAATCTGGCAATGTTATTATAAGAATTTGTTAGTTTGGTAAGATTATTTTTCTTTAGGTTAGTATATATGGGCGAAGCGTACAGAAGAGTTGATATTAAGTGAGAGTGAGCAATTTTAGTTCTGGCTATAGGGGTGAGGAAAGGTTTGATCCTGTATAAGGAACCAATTTTTCTATTGACAGTTTTGATAGTGTTATTTATGTGGATATCAAAAGTAAGGTGATTGTCAATAGTTATTCCGAGCAGTTTGGTGGTTGTATCAGAAAGTATAATAGTGCTGTTATTGGAGGACACAGAGAAATCAATGGGTGAGGATTTATTGGTGGCTGTAAAGAGGAGGAGCTTATTTTTTAGCATTGAGAAGGAGGCATCTCTTTGTAAACCATGTTTCTACTATGTTAAATACATCTTGGGTTAGAGAGTGTAGTTCTGAAGGGGAGTTTGCTGAGCATACTAGGGTAGAATCGTCAGCATATTGAATGCAGGTGGCTTGCGGGAGTGCTAGATGGAGGTCATTGATAAATAATGAAAAGAGCAGTGGTCCTAGAATAGAGCCTTGAGGGACTCCGAGGGTCACTGGCTGGAGGGATGATATTTTGTTTTGCCAGAGAACTGCTTGTTGCCTATTGCTAAGGTAGGATCTGAACCATTTAATTGCCAGGTGATCAAAGGCAAGTTATTCTAGAGTGTTGATGAGAAGGGCATGGTTGACCATGTCAAAAGCCTTTGAGAGGTCAATAAATAGAGCAGATGAGAGGATATTGTTATTGCGGTTTCTGTTGATGGTATCAATAAAAGATAGTAGAGCAGTTGTGGTACTATGTGATGGCCTAAAGCCATGTTGGCAGTTTGCTAAATGATTATGAGTATTTGAATAAGCTGGCTTCATACCATCTACTGGACATTTCAGCTACAACATATGAGCATGATATGACCATGAGCTCTGCTGTTTCAAGAAAGTGAGGAGATGGTTGGAACATATCTGGAGAAGGACTGTCTGCCTTGAGGACAGAGTTTAACTGTATAAATTCATTGTTTTCACCATCAAAAATTTTTGCCTAAGGAGGACTCTGACATCCTTAATCAATTTATTGGGCTAATCTACAATCATTTCTTGCCTTTAAGTGTGGGGTAACTGCTCAAGTCTTATTGGATAAGGGTAACCAAATTAGGCAGGAAACTTTCCATGGAATATCCAGTAGATTAGTCAGTGATCCTTCATACATTCTACTAAATTATTATTGGTGTGACTTTCGTTATTCATTATATCAGCTATCCTGTGGTTATGACTTTGAATTCAGTCTTGTATAAATGAAGCTAAGGATGACACCATGTGCCAACCAAGTTCCTGCTATACCATCCTCAGTCCATTAATTTTTCCAAAATGTGAGGACCTGACTAATGGTTGTGATATTTCCAATGACAGTAAAAGAGGCTTTAGTTATCTTGAGCCTTAAGAAGCCATTTTTAGTTCCTAATAGTCTTAAACATCCATTGAACCCTGCCCTATGGCTCATCTTCCTATACCCACTGGGGCAGTTAGCAGGCATTCCCAGATTCCCAGTTAAGGCAAGAGACCAATAAATCATTTGTTCCTGCCCTGGAAGTCCAGTTAGCCCATCCTTTCCCCAGTCATGAGAGTCAGGTGGTAGGGAGTAGACCAACTGTATGTCCAATGAAGCAGCCTGCCTTTCCCTCTACTAGGCCATCCATGGACACACAATGGCTGCCTGGTCAGCAAGAGAAAGTATGTTTGCTCCCACATGCACCTACTCTTTCCCTAACTCTTTTGGGAGGTCCCTGCCCAATGACGAGTAAGTCAATATAGTCTCTGCAAGCAAAAGACATCACCAGCCTCTAGTAGGTACCACCAGTGCTGCAGGGAAAGCAGCCCCCACCCTAACATGAATAAGCTGGTGTCAGCTGCTCAAGCTCTTCATTCCCAACCAGTCCCTCAGATACTCGGGCTGCTAACTTAAGACATGTCACCTATGATGTAGTCAGGGCTTCTTCCTATGTCATGGGGCTGTTTTTTTTTTTTTTAGCTCTTCTAGTTGGAATTTTAACTTGTCTGTAAAGAGATAAAGAGATAGAAAACATTGTCAGTAGATTTTTATATACACTAAATACTGTCCCTGTGTCTCTCATCTTCTGTTTAATTTTACTTACTAGCAAGGAGCACTGGGGTCTATAAAGCCTTCTTTTTATCACTGGATAATAACAGTTGTATGCAGGCAAAGAATGAAGGTGTTGGCAAAGGATAGGTCAGAGATAAAGTACAGTTCAGACTAGTCAGTCAAGCTGAATTAATAAATTCATGCAGTGATAAGTTGTCTGTATTAGAAGGGATAATGGTAACAGGAGGAGTTTTGGGTGCTTTGAATGACCAGAAGTGAGAGTGATGGTTGGCATCTTTAGGGAGAATTGGTGAGAAGCTGATTATACAGAGAGCCTTGTGAAAGACAGATATTGTGATGTGTAAACACAGAAATAAATTGGATAAGGTTAAATGGTTTAGAGATAAAAGTAAGCCTGTTGTGGAGGGGACTAAGCCTTTTCATATTCTTACAAGAAACAGAAAAATTAAATTTATTTTAACAGCTCATGGAGAAAGGTTGCTTGCTAGAGTGTTAAATTGTTGTGCTAAGGTGCGGAGGAGGTTGATAAGCAGAGCCTGTGTAGATGGAGGTGGTTGTTCACTATACAAGTCAGCCACAACTCATGAGCTTGCATAGATGTAAAGATTTATGTTACCAGCTAAAGTGATTTCTCTAATGATCCATTTGGGGCCTGTGCCAAAGTGGCACTAGGCAAAGTTGTGATATTAAGATGTTTTTTAATCCGTCATAATGCACTGCAACCAGTTCTATCACAGAAACATTACTTGTAAGGAGAATGTAAAATCTAAAATATATAGAGGGGCATCATGTACTTTAAGCCATGATCCACTGATGGAGATGACATCATGTTTATGTCCGCTAATCCATGTTTCTAACATCGTAATTTTGTTATGATTGGTGTGAATATATCTGTGTGATTATTATGCCTAATGAGTAAATGCTGGGTGGAACTGAAGTTGGATGGACTGGAGAAGGTTTGAAGACAGCGTAGTCCTGAGTAAAGCTGTATATCCTCACAATGAATTAGGTGATAAAATAAAAAGTACAGTTTGCATACTAATGACTTAATAAAGGGAGGAGGGGTGAGAGACTTATTAGTAGTTTTAGGTGTAAGAAGGTGAAGGCAAGTGATTTTTTTTTTGTAGCTTAAAGTATGAAGAAGGGGAAATTGTGCATTCAGAGAGGATGGTGATGTAACGGAATGATGAAGAGTGGAAATAAGAAAGGTGGTGGCAGTGACCGAATGTAGATTTGCTATGTTTAAATAGGTTGGTAGATGAAGACTTGGTGTGGATTACAGGTATAGGCAGGAAGTGAATGCTAAAGTAAGATAAAAATTATGTATTGTATGCAGAGAGGGGAAAATGAGGCAGTGAGGAGATGTGTAATACTTAGAATAAAGGGAGTAAGAAATATTCAGAATAATAGGAAAATTAGACTGAGGCAGAGAAGGGAAATGTGGTGAAAAGGTAAGATGTGTTAAAGCATAAATATAATTAAGATGATAAAGGAGATGGTTTGCTTATAAAAATCAAAGCAGGATGTTTGCTGCCACCAGAATGGTGCTTTTAATCTTTCTGTAATGTTAGGTTGTTTAGTTGAGGTGAATTGTTTGCATGTTATCTGATCTGTCCGGCTAACCCCACTATTTGGGATAGGATGATTAGCACCACCAAGTGTGCTTTGAATGCTTCACTGGTGTCTCTGGACTGAAATAAATGTTTGCTGTTTGATATTGTCCCATTTGGCCTGTCCTTATCTATGGAGGTTTGTATGTGGCTACATATCATGAGTTGTGTTACCTGTACCACCATTATTTCTAGTTGTGGGGAGATTTGGGCCAGACGACTCACAGAAGTGAAAATACCATAGACAGTTTAAGGACTTTTTGACATTTTTATCAGTTCTTTTAAAGGTTTATTACTGTGTGTTACATATTTGTTATTATTACAATGTGCATTTTCCTGTCTTTTTTATTTCATAGGTTGATCTTTGATATTGAATCATTAAAATTGTTTCAGTTTATGGCTTCCTCCTGTATGCCATTATGAATTACAATAAACTGTAAAATAATTCTAAACATGAAGAGTGATGCAGAAACACTAGTTCTATGCTGGAAATTAAACTATAATCAAAAACATTTTTTTGAAGTTTTACCCATAGTTGCCGTTTACGTCATCCTATATGGCAACTCAATGGTGTAATTATCTTATTACTTTTATTGTTATCGAAATACGTGGACTCTTCCTGTGGATGTCCACAAGTGAATTGTTTTGTTCTCCATTGAACTAAAGCCATACATTTGACTTTAGTCTTTTCGCCCTTCTGTAGTGATGCTGTTGCAGATAACTGAGTCATCTATAAATGACATACTCTTCTTCCATTCCCTCCATGAGACAGTTATATAACACCATTGTACAAATCATGGAAATAAAATGTCATGGACCAAGTGAAGAATAGCCCATGGATCACAGTTGGATAGCTTGGAGTGTGTGTCCTTGCCTCCATCGGGAAGTTCTCCCAGAATGAAGTCCCCTCAATCCTTTCACAATAAATGGGTTAAGCTAAATATAAAATACCATCTCCTAAGTCAATCATGATATAGAACACTGCACTATTACAGCCAGGATGAATCCATTCTATGAAAAATAATCTTGAGATGATCATCAGTGACACAAGGCTTGATCCTAATAACATTTCTTAGCTGGAGGAAGTAGAAGTGAAAATCATGAGTTACCTGAACCACAACTGTTGATTCACAATCCAGTGTAATGACAAGTGAGCATGCTGAAAACAGAACACATCTTGGCAATCCCCGGAATAATGGCTAGGATAATGTGAAGATTAACTGCTCCTCTGGAAGTATTTTGTGCTGTTATGACTTAATTTTTTGTAGGGCTGAGTGTCAACCAGTTTCTTAATTCTAGTTGAGATGTCAGATATAAGCCCCCCCCATTATATATATATATATATATATATATATATATATATATATATATATATATAAGAATATATATTTTTGTGTAGTTGTGTAGTGATGTACTTATGTATGTATGACATGTGGATATACACACCCGTGCACACACATGGATATACACATGCACTCGCGAGCGCGCGTGCTCACACACACACACACACACACACACACACACACACACACACACACACACACACACACATTGCTTCCTTGTATTTGACTCTATCCTTATATATATTTTATATGGAAATATTGCAGCTTTTGTGGATTCATGGAAAGCCAGGATTTTTGGAACATAATGACTAATCTCCAGCGACTAAGAGTCAGATTGCTGCATTCAGTTGTTGTGCTGTTGTTTTTACATAAACTATGCTTCAACACACAGCCATACTGCCTGCAGTATACCATGTAGGCTCTAGACCCTTTGGATGGAAATGCATTTTTTGGCCTCCACCAGGAGTTGCTCCCAGAGTAAAATCTCCATAAAAACCTTCCCATCAAAACAGATTAAGCTATATGTGCACTACTGTTTCTCTTGCCAATGTCTTCAGCATATGGACCCACTGTTCAAACCTGGGACTCCAGCTTCCGACTCTGGATTAAAACTTTAATATTTCAGATATATTTATATTTCATTAGTGCATGCACCAGATACCAAGCAATAACTCTCTATATACTTAATCAGTGCATGAAACAAGGTTCATATGAAAGACAGGCTTGAGTATTATTAACATAATTTAATTCATTCAAATGCAAGTAAAGTGGCACTTTTCTCTCTAGCCACCACTGAAAAGGTGCTTTGCTCAGTTGAACTTTCCCAATAAAACAAAATCAAATAAATAAAGAAATACTACAATAATCCATGCATAGTTACTCAGTTTCAAACTTATCTAAAACTATTAATGCAAACAAAGCATAAAATACTTTTATATATGGAGCAAACACCTCATACCATCATGTGGGAAGTTTATTACCCAGGTTGTCACCACACGTTGGAGAAAGAAATAATATTCCTATTTTTTGAAACCCTGGAGTTTGGAGAAGATCTGATTAAATGGAATTACTTAAGACATTGAGGTTTTATAATTTTTAATACTGTGTTCAAAGACTCACCAAGGCAAATGTAAATGACTCAATTTGTTGCTCATGGTGTAATCACCTCACTATTCAACCTTTAGCACATTAAGCAGTTGTGAAGGTCAGATTGAGTAAATTTAAAAAGAATTAACAAATAAAAAGCAAATAAATTTATTAAAAAACTCTACTAGTATAACTCACTGCAAGAGCAGTTACAAGGAGATGCCATTTGAGTTTCTTCTTGACTCATTTAATGATATGCAAAAATAAAGAAAAAATAGTGCAAGAGAAAGAGAATGAGAGTATGTGCACTTGTGTGTGCATGTATGTGTGTGTGTGTGTGTGTGTGTGTGTGTGTGTGTGTGTGTGTGTGTGTGTGTGTGTGTGTGTGTGTGTGTGTGTGCATGTGTGTATGTATGTGGTAAGAGAGACAGGCAGACAGACAGACAGAGTGAGCAAGAGAGAGAGAGAAATACATCCTAACTTCTTTACACTGCAGCGGGTATTGCACCAGCAAATATTGTTTAAACAATAAGAAATATGAAACTCTAATGTCTGGTGTTATTGACTGACTGCAGTCCTCAGTGATTTACCAGAAAATCAAACATCATATGACGGACAGAAAAAAACTCTGGAAAACACGGGGACATTCTGGAAAATGAGGGATAGTTAAGAGGCTCAGGGAGGTTGCAATGCCTTGCATTGTATGATTCTTCTTTGATTTGAACACAGTGAGACATCTGAGATTCAGTCAAAAAGTGGCTGTAACTGGTGTGTGTGTGTGTGTGTGTGTGTGTGTGTGTGTGTGTGTGTGTGTGTGTGTGTGTGTGTGTGTGTGTGTGTGTGTGTCTGTGTGTGTGTGTGGACATTAAATACTTTCATAACTTATATTTAGGGTGTAAAATACTTCTAACGATTACACATTACAGCAAGTCTGATACATTAGACAGTGGAACTATTTTACATCAAAAATATTTTAAAAACTATGTACTAATATTAAAAAAATAGAAAATTTAACAGATAGTCCATTTCTTTTACAAAATGGGCTTTGATGAAACACTGTGTAGTAGTTTGTTATTGTTGACTATTATATACATACATTTTCATGTTTTTACACATATGCAATGTTAAAAAATTTGTAGTGTATTTTTAAATTTTCATAACATCACAGTGGTTATTTAAATAATTTATTTGAAGCATTTTGTCATACGATGATTTTTTGCACATGACAAGTATTTAAAGGGTGGTTTCAAGTTTTTGTATTTATTCTGATGAAGTTCATGGTGTTTTTTTAAATGAACGAAACCTAACTCGGTAGCGCCCTAAAACCAAATAGCAAACAACTGCTGAACAAAAGCTGCCTATTAACACCAGATTCAGTGTATCTGTAATTGATTCCTTGTAGAAGGAAGTAGATAGCCGTTAAATGTGAATCCACCATTTTTTCGAACAGCGAATGATCCCACTGAAAGGAGTATTCACTTACCTAATCATTAGTTGTAGTGTGCACTAGCTACCATTGAGTTGGGCATATAAATAAGCTTTTAAACAGAAAGGTAGTGTTACTGGTCGCTAACATAGCATCCATTATATTTCCTTATTGAAGAACCACCCTGGCGTTAAGAAGAACAAGTCGTTTTTATAACTGTTCAGCTGCAACATGAGTTATTACATTTTTTACCCCTTTTACTATTGCTAATGTCCCAGAACATGGTGGTTAAAGCTCCTTAATTCATGGAGAGTAATGTTCAATTAATGTTAGCCTACACAAAGAGGTTTACCACTACAATGAAGTAAATGTACTTTCCACTCAATTGTGATGCATGTTTTAAGCTGTTTTTATGTTACACATCCCTGTTTAACATTGCAGAATTGTAAAGTATTTTATATGTGCCTATACTAAGAAACTGGTATCTGTGACTGTCCTGTTTCTCATTGCCTCTCCTCTTCACATTCTCTCTAGCCTCCCTGCCCTATGCAGAAGTAAATTTCAACCTACTGGATGTGGTAAAGAAGCCAGGTTTACACTGTCAAGGTCCTGCTAAACCTATCCCCTGAAAGAATTACCTCTTCAGTTCAAAGGGAATTTATACTAAAGTATGTCTGTATACTATTGAATTTTGTTAAACTTAGACACTAGTCCCACAACCCTGATAGGTGATTAAAACTTGCTCTAACTGTGATAAAGCAGTAGCCAGCCTTCCCTTTCTCTGTAACCACCTATCCAGCCTTCTATGCCCCTCTCCAAGCCATGATAAAGCCACATTTCATAGGATTCCCAGCCTCGGGCTCCACAAGGACCTTTGCTGTACGTACAAGATTTGGCCACTAGATAATGGCCTGAGTCCTCTTAATATCCCCCTGCTTTATGAGTAGCTCCTGATCAACCATCTAGTGCATTTTACTCTTTACTTCTACTTTCTACCCCTCTCCCCCGCAACCATATTTGCTTCCCCACCTCTAGTCCTTTCAAACTATACTCTCCGTCGGTGCACTCTGGCTACTTGCCCTGCTATCTACATATCTGATTGTTTCCAACCTAATCTGCCCTGAAAATCACCTTTGGCTCTACCTGCTCTGCTCACCCTGCGGGCTCACTCTGCTCCCCTACCCTGCCCCCAAATTCCACCCGCCCCAGTACTCCTACATTTATACTCACAAAACCACACCCCCTCATTAACTACCACCCACACACATCACAACCAACCAACCAAAACACATTCTGCCTTTAAACCCAACCCCCCACTCCCAACCCAACACATTCCCACCATTCACTATCTTAGATCTCCCCACTTACACTCCATAACACAAATACTATTTACCCCACAATGTCTACATTAACTCCCATCTTATCACCAAAACCTAAACTACTTTACTACCTTTTACCCCCACTTGTAATACTTTATCTTCTCACTGCCTATAAACACTACTACCTACTTATCCCACAGTATCCTACATCCAGTGCCACCACTAACAATCAACTACAATACCCCACACCATTACTACCCCTCCTTTTCTCTAACACTACTACTCCAAAACCTCTTCATCCCATACGAGCGACCTATATAAAGCCTAGCACTAAATACTACCACCAACTCCTACTAAAAATCCACAAACTAATGAGGAAGTCACTAGCAAACCTTATAGCCGATGGCGATATCCACCCTACCCCAGGCCCAAACATACCTGATACCACTAACCCCACTAAGGGCACTGACACCAACCTACGGTGCTGATATAATGGAGCTAATTCATTACTAGTCTGTCACGTAAACATCAGAAGTATAAAGAATAAGATTCACTATCTGCATGCTCTTTTGGACATGCACTCCCCAGACCTATTATACCTTACAGAAACCTGGCTCAAACCCATTATCCCTGATAATGAGATTCTACCCCCCAACTACAATATAATACGACTTGACCAACAAGGTAGGAAAGGTGGTAGAGTAGCCATCATGTATAAATCCACTCTAGAAGTATCCACTATTAGTATCCCACAAAGCCTGATAACTAGCATCTCTGAAGCCCTCATCATAAAAGTCCAGCTCAACAACCACAAAGCTATAAACATAGCATGTATTTACATTCCCCCAGGTAATAACATAGACACCTTATAAAGTACCCTCCAATGGTTGTCCACTAACCACCCCCAAGAATCTATTATCTGTAAATGTTGAAACGACTTGTTTCCTGACATTTTGTAAAGCATTTTTATAGACTGTCTGAGTTCTTAAGGCTTATTCATAGTATAAAGTATTTTTTGGAGTGCTTGTATTGTGCTACTCTAGCAAGAAAACTGTTTAGGTTTATTTTGCGTTTGCTAAATGGACAACTCTAATGGTGACTGCTTTCTTGCCCTTTGTAAAGCCTTACCTAGACTGTAAAGGCTCTAACTGTTGATTGCTTACATACTTGAGCCGCTAGTAGCATTTCTTACTTGTATACTACCAATAGTAGCGTTCTCACTGCTTGTTGATGCAAAGCCATCCCTAGACTGTAAAATGCTCTATCTAATGCCTGTAGCATGTTTAAGCTGATAGCGCCACTTTTGTATGCTATCAACCCTGCTACATATTTGCAGCACAGCAATTCAACATCTCTTGTTCCCAAGCCTGGACACGGCTCGGTCCACTACACCAACCTCGTGGTGTTTCACTAAAGGTAACCTGAGCCTAGTAATTTAACCAGCTATACTCGCTGGTTTAGTGGCTTCTTGCCAGATGAAGCAAATTTACTGTGTGTCCTATGCTGAAATCAGTGTTTTTCTGCTCACTAGAACACTACATCATTTCGATCACAAAGGACCTTTATGGTACCGACTGTTCCCTAGCCTGGCCACGGCCCTTAGTATTACACCACCCTCGTAGTGTTTCTTTTAGATCTAAATAAGAGCTAGCTTACCTGTCTAGCCACAATTACTTGCAAAGTGGAAAATTCATAGGTATTAAAGGCTGCCGCTGGCTTCTGTAACAAGCTGACAATGGCACAGACTGCCTATGGCATTATAACAAGCTGACTATGGCAAGTTTATTAATCCCTATTCTCAGGCAGATCCTACTCTGAGCATGACCATATTTACCTTGTTTTTCCATAACTTGTAAATTGCTCTTGAGCGGCACCTCCTAAGAGCTTACTCTGAAGCCTAGTTTTCTTTCACTCTATTCCTGATTAGCTGTTACTGTATAATTTTATGGTCATTCTATGCCTGTCCTGATCCAGCATAGTCCTCCATAGTGTTTGTTTAATGATGGCTGACTATTGTTGCCATTAAATAGGTAGGAACAACATTTACTTGTATCCTCTTGTTACTGCTAATACTAAGGACATATAACTCTTGCAGAAAGTGTTTTACTACCATGCAACATTTAAATAATTGCTTGACTATGTTTTATATCTGCTGCTACCAGGGTTAGGTTATTGTGTAACTGCTATTTTTTACATATCTGCCTCTGTGAATGACTAGTTCCATCTGTAATACAAGGATTATTGCACTGTTTATTTGCTATCTACATATAAGTATAGGTGAATGTTTAGTATAATATACCCTACCCTGTACTGTTTATTTGCTATCTACATATAAGTATAGGTGAATGTTTAGTATAATATACCCACTCTTAACTTGCTATGTGCTAACTCCTGTTTCTTATAACTACCTTGTCTCTCTTGCCTCCTTAAGTTACCCTGCTCTACTTGTGCTTCCAGCACTAATCAGTTTGAACCTAAAGGAACCCCTGCAACTAACTGCGATACATCTCACAGCCTATCTGTCCTACAAACCCTATAACAAGGATACAGGAAAAGTATGTGTATTAACTCCTGCCTGGATTGTCATTCTACTAGTGTACCGCTGCTACAGGTGTTAATTTACGTATTGAGCCAGCAGCCCCCCCCCATTCTATACATAAATCACTCTCTTTCTCCCATCCTCTTTAGACTCCCTCTTTTTGACTAAGCGCCCACCTTTCTCTTGATTACTCCATCTGACTCCTTCTTACATCTGCCTGCATTTTTAGACCTGTCCACTAGGTGGCACCGTTTACCCAGCCTCAACCCCTTCTCATCCTCTCTATTACACAGCTCCTTACCCTATTTCTCCTTTTGTACCTGCATTGCTATCCTGTTCTCCCACCTTACTCTTTTCTACTTCTTGTCTACTACTGCCTTTCCTAGGATCACTTCTGTCTGGCCTTTATCACATCTGACTTTTAAAGCTTACCTTCACATATTAGTCCTGCTGATTGTTTTTCCTCTACAACTGCTCCAGTCTCTGTGTCTACCCGCTCCGTTCACCCTGCGGGCTCACTCTGCTCCCCTCCCTGTCCCCAATTCTCACCCACCCCCAGGGGTCCTACTCTTATACTTTCTAACCACACCTCTTCCTCTTCCCATTACCCTCTCCACATTTCCTATTGGCCATCTTCTCTTTCATCTCTTATATCTAACCACTCCCCTCCATAATCTCCACTCCCTCCTATCTTTACTCACTCCCACCTTAAATACTTACATCTCCACATATATACAACAAATAGCCAATCCTTCCAAATGGCTAATCCAACCAACCCTTTTCAAATTCTACTCTGTTTCACTATTTTACCACTACCACTTCTAACCAGTGCCTATTTACTCTCCTCATATGAGCACCCAATATATCCACATACTAACTACCCCAACCAACAAACCAACTCTCAACCCTTACCACACCTGCATGACCATGCAAACATAACATGCTCACCTAGCTACCTACATGAAAAGCATCATAGAACACTACACATTAAATATAATACACTATATCTCAAAAGAGTGTTACTTCTATACAGCAAATTCCCTAACCCAAGCTATCTTGTACAACTCCTCAAGTAAAGGATGGTGATATTCATCCTAACCCTGGCCCAACAGCAACCCCTATCTCTCTTCATAACCATAATCAATCAAGCAATTATCCCCTTACCAAGCCTTCGAACTCTCTCCTACTAGCTCATCTTAATATACGTAGTATTAACAACAAAGTGACTCAACTCCATGCTCTCCTAGAAGTATATTCCTTTGATATTATCTGCCTAACAGAAACATGGCTAAAACATGTCATCAAAAATAATGAAATTATCCCACCTGGATATAATATCCTAAGAGTTGACAGAGTAGCTAAGAAAGGTGGTGGGGTTGCTATTCTATTTAAATCTGGCTTTCAATTAACAACATACAACTGTAATATACCCCTAGACTCCAATACTGAGATTCTCATCTCTAAACATGAACTTAACAATGCTAAATCAATCTATATTATCTGTATGTATCTGCCCCCTGGTAATAACATAGCCACCTTGGAAAATAACCTCTGTTGGCTATCCCAACACCTGCCTCAAGAAACCATAATCCTAGGCGATTATAAATTCAAACTGGAATTCCTGTTGCAGTAGTCTTCCTACCACCCACTTAAACCTATATGGTTTCTCTCAAACCATTACCTCCCCCACCAGAATAAATAAAGCTAACAAGAAAGCAAGCATATTAGACTGGATTCTCACAAACAATCCCACTCACTACTATGATTCTGGAACCCTCCCTGATGATATAAGTGACCATTCACTTACCTACATCATCAGACTAAAAGCAAACACCCCTACTCCAATCTCTATCAGACATATTAGATCTAAAAAGAAATTTAACCATTTTCTATTCCAAATGGAACTAAGAGCATGCAGTTGGGTTCCCTTAAAACAACTTCCATTAGATAAAGCCGTTAATTTCTTTAATTCTACCTTCCTTGCCATTCGTAATCAGCATGCTCCAACCAGATCTATTAGAATTAAGTCCAAGTCTGCCCCATGGCTTTCTTATGAAACCAAACACAAAATTAATCTCAGAAATAAACATTGGGCCAAATGGAGAATGACTAAAAACCCTGCTGACCAACAAACCTTTAGACAGCTACGAAATTACACTAAGAAGGCCATACTTTCTGATAAACAAAACTACTACTTACAATATCAACAACCTAATCACAACAGCCCACAGAAATTCTGGGCTAGCATTAAGCAGTTACTCCACCCAGGTCAATCCACTACACCATACCCTCAAAATACAGAGAGGAAATATCCCATCCATACAGCTAATACCTTCAATACCTTCTTTACAGATGCTATCCAAACACTAGCTAGTCAACTATCACATAATACCTTCACACTACCTTCATACTCCTCTACCCCACCCCACACTTTTCATTTCAAACCTGTCCCAACCACATTTATCCAAACCCTTTTGAATAAACTGAAACCATGCCCCCTTCTGCAGACCTACTGCCTTCTGAATATCTACAGCTATCATCCAAGGCTGTTGCCTATCCTATTTCCATACTGATCAACAGAACTATTACTGAAGGTTACATCCCCACCTTATGGAAAGTCTCCCATATTATCCCCCTACATAAAGGTGGACATTCCACTGAGCTATCCATTGCCCTACTTTCGTATTTAGCTAAAATTATGGAAAAAATGTATCCATAAACAACTACTCCACCACTTAATCAAAAACAATCTACTTTCCAACTGTCAACATGGATTCAGACCTTCACACAGTACTACCACTGCCCTCCTTTCCTTTACTGACTACATTAACAGGCACCGAAACCTGAATAATCATTCTTCTGCTCTATTTATCAACCTGTCTAAAGCATTTGACATGGTAAACCACCAGATTCTCATTAACATACTTAAATCTCTGTCATTAGACCCACTTTCCATAAAATGGTTCCAATCCTACCTTGACAAATGACAGCAAGCACTTCTTTGGCATAACACTTTATCCACCCATCTACCCATTACCTTAGGTGTCCCTCAGGGGTCCATACTAGGACCTCTTCTTTTCTCTATATTTATTAATGACCTTCATCAAGCTATCCCACAAGCCACTTGAATACAATATGCTGATGACTCCGCACTATTATGCTCAGCTACATCCTCCCATGACCTTCACTCTCTCACCCAAAAAGTATTTAACATAGTTGAACAATGGTTCACTCAGCATTGCCTTCTTTTGAACCCAAAGAAAACCAAACTCCTCCTCTTCACTCCTACTCAAAAGTCCTCTCCTCTTCATTTCTCTGTGACATCTACCAGTGGTACTATAATATCTCCAGACTCCACCACCAAACTACTAGGGGTCACCATCGACAATAATCTGAACTTCCACATCAACAATACTATAAAGACTGTCAACAAAAAAATTGGCACTCTCTATAGGATTAAACGCTTCCTTTCCCCTACTGCTAAAACTACTATCGCTCACACTCATTTGACCTCTACACTCCTTTATGCCTCACCCATTTTTACTAATCACTCCAAGAATAATCTCAGCAAATTAGAAATGTCCTATAATAACATTACGCGATTTGCTACAGGCAGCCCATTTCGAACCCACCATTGTATAAACTTAAACCAGCTAGGATGGTTAGAACTACAACACCTGATTAAATTTCACCAGCTAACCATTGCCCACAACATTCTTTATAAATCTTCCCAGTACTCCAAGTTTAACTAGCCTCATCACCCCCTACAAAAATCTGAAGTCCTTACGCTCATCACACAAACTTCTTGTATACATCTCTAAACCTAATAACAGGGCTGGGGATTCTCTCTTCTCTAATACTGTAGGTAAATCCTGGAATCTTCTCCCTAATGACCTTGCCTCACTCACCTCTTTATCTCTCTTTAAAAACAGACTTAAACTTTACCTCAAATCACACTGGCTATGCCCCTGTTCCAAACCTGACTAGTCCTCTACCTCTACAAACTCGACTTACCTATCTAGTCCTTACTATCCTCTGTTACATCTTCCATCTTACTATACTTTTCTTATCTACCTTTTTTACATTATTTATATCCTCTTTACATACCTTTTGTTAAGTAAATCCATTGCATCATCACTACACTTCCAACTTCCTTTTCTCTATTGCTGACCTAACCTGTACTATGTCTCCATACACTCAATTTGTACTATTTTTGACTCTTAACCTCAGTGTACATCCTGTTAAATCCTCTAGGTTTTACTGCACATTACCACTGTCGATGACTTTTTTTACTATGATAATTGCTATTTTTTATTATAATATCTGATGTTTGTTTATTGTTTGCACTTATACTTTATATTGAATCATGTCTTGGAGCTTTTCTCCCCGGGCCTCTACTGAAAATGGACATATATCCAGTTAGACTAGCCCGGTCAACAAATGTAAAATAAAAAATAATAAAAATAAATTCTTGGAGACTTCAATATCAGCTGGAAAACCTGTTCATCAAACTTCCCCACCACCCATATTAACTTACATGGCTTCTCCCAGATTATAACTTCCCCTACCAGAATCAATAAGCCTAACCATAAGGAAAGTATCCTAGATTGGATATTAATAAACAACGAACCCCAGTTATATAAATCAGGCACTCTACCTGAGGGCATGAGTGACCACTTCCTAACCTATATAATCAGAAAAAGGAATAATATGCCTCACCAAACCACCTTTAAATCCATTAGAAACACAAAAAACTTTAACCTGACCAATTTCCAAGCCGAACTTAACTCATGAAAATGGTCCAATCTGAAACTACTTCCCCTTGATGAAGCAGTCTCAGACTTCAATGCTAAATTCCTAGCCATCTTAGACAGGCATGCTCCCAAATTAACTAACAGAACCAAAAACAAAATAGCTCCATGGCTAACTAAAGGTACCAGACAAAAACATATTGCTAGAAACACAGCATGGACCTCCTGGAGATCCATCAAATCCCCACATGACCACATTAGATACAAACAATTAAGAAATGAGGCTAAAACGTCCACTAAGTTAGATAAACAAAACTACTATTTTAATTTACAGGAAAAGCACCAAAATCAACCACAAAAATTCTGGTCAGGCCTTAATAAACTGCTCCATCCAGGTAAATCCTCAACCCCCACCCCCTCGACTACCCTCCATCTACCCGCTAAAAGTGTAGCAAAGACCTTTAATACTTTCTTTACAGAAACAGTCCAGGCCCTAGCTAAAAATCTATCTCCCAACACCTTCAACACTACCTCACCCACTCCAGAACATTTACTTCCCTTCAAATTTGATCCTATCTCCACAGACTATATTAAATCACTGCTTACGAAACTGAAACCCACCACCCCAGCAGCAGACTTACTCTCTGAAGAATTTCTACAAAAGGCCACTAATGAAATAGCATACCCTATCTCCATCCTAATCAATCAGACTATCCACAAATCCTAAGTCCCTTCCATCTGGAAAATCTTTCACATTATTCCACTTCATAAAGGGGGCAACTCAACTGAACTCTCAAACTATAGACCTATAGCCATCCTATCTCCCTTAGCCAAAATAATGGAAAATTTATACATAAGCAAATCCTAACTCACCTTATCCAAAACACTCTCCTAGCCTCATCCCAACACGGATATAGACCTGCCCATAGTACCACCACAGTTCTTCTCTCCTTCTCTCACGCAATAAATCTAAGCCGTAATCACAACATGCTCTCCTCAGCCCTCTTTCTCGACCTATCCAAAGCATTTGATATGGTTAACCACCACCTTCTACTAGACACACTAAAATCACTCTGTCTAGACAAGCTAGTAATCAACTGGTTCCACTCTTACCTGCATGGAAGACAACAAGCTGTTTTATGGAAAGACAATCTCTCCCCCTTGCTACCAGTCACCCTTGGTGTCCCCCAAGGATCTATATTAGGCCACCTCCTTTTCTCCATATTCATCAATGACCTACCCAAAGTTATCCCTGATGCAACATGTATTCAGTATGCAGATGACTTTACCCTTATCTGCTCTGCCACCACACACTCAGAACTACAATCCCTATCCCAAATCACCGTCAACAAAGTAGAAGGCTGGCTTAGTAATTGCCAACTCCTATTGAACCCTAATAAAACAAAACTACTACTTTTCTCCCCTACCCATAAATTCACATCACCAAATATTACTATCTCATCTAACAATGGCACCATAATCTCTCCAGAACTGTGCACAAAACTTCTTGGTGTAATCATTGATAATAATCTAAGGTATGATGCTCATATAGACAAAACCATCAAAACAGTTAACAAAAAACTAGGATCCTTGTATAGGATTAAACATTTCCTAACCACACCTGCCAAAATAGCCATAGCTCAAACACATCTCCTATCGACCCTTCTCTACACCTCACCCATCCTCGCAAACCTAAGCAAAGCAAACCTTAACAAATTTACTAGCTGCTATAACAATATAGCTAGATTTGCCACATGCACAGCCTACAGAACCCATCACTGTCAAAATCTTCAAACACTAGACTGACTAGAACTACCCAATCAACTCCAGTATAACCAACTCATAGTTATTCATAAAAACCTCTACCAACCTAACAGTGCACCCATTCTCACCAATATTATCACCCCCTACAGCAACCTAGTATCTCTCCGCTCATCCAACAAAATGCAAGTACAATCTGCCAAAGCCAACATCTCAGCTGGAGAATCATTATTCTCCAACTCTGTTGGTAAGAAATGGGACTCACTCCCCCCAGATCTTACCACTACATCCTTCTTACCCCAATTCAAGATATCCCTAAAGAAACACCTAAACAGGCATTGGCTGTGTCCATATCTAAACCCAGACTAACCCAATATAAGTACAACTCAAATAGGTGAAAGACCCAATAATAATAACTTCCTTAACCTATATGTATAAACTTTCTAAACCTTCCATACCCGGACTAAAAACACTTTGCAACAGCCTTTAGAACAATATTATAAGGATGGTAACTTGATATCCAAGACATTCTAATGCTATGTTTCTAATGCCTCTATTATAACTTGCTATCCTATCCATTCTAAGGCTATGTCTTTAACCCTTCTAAATCTAATTTCTAACAACGTCCCTCTCTTGATTGTCATCCTTAACATCAGTCTGTGTAAAATGTCATTCTATACACTGCAGTGCTGTGTAATGCCTTCTGTACATATTTCATACTATAAACCTACAAAAATGTTAATTTGCAGTTAACATGTGTATATACATATATATATATATATATATATATATATATATATATATATATATAAAATCACTTATTCCTTTAAAATTTTACATTTTTAAATTTCAGTGTAACCATGAATATTGATTTGATTGTAACTTTTTTGCACATGTGGAGTTTTTCTCCCCGTGCCTCCGCTGAAAATGGACATGTATCCAGTCGGACTCTCCCAGTTAACAAATGTAAAATAAAATAAAATAAAACAAAATAAATATATAAAATTATAAGTTTTGTGGTCCGGTTCCTTCCTGGTCTTTGGTTTGCTGCTTTTTCATTTTTAAATAGTTCATTTTTTAAGTTAATAATGACCTCCAAAGTGGATGTTATTAGAGAAATAATACCTACCATGTTGGGCATTATTGCTTGCTTACACATATGGCATGCTTTCGAAGAGACATAGCCAAACATGTCTTGGACTTTTTGAGAGAACCAACCATACCCGAGTCTAGGAAACCGATCAGGTATCAGGTGGTCACTACGCTCACTGTGTCCAACTTCTCCATGCAACTGAAATATAATGCAGATTATAGATAGTTAGGGCAGCAGGAGAAGGTATTACCATGAAATGGCATGCCTAGCTCTGTCTCTGCAATTTTTCAGAGAACCTTAAGGCATCCTTTGTTAATGCCCCCTTTGATAGGTCCTTGCTATCTGAACCCAAAGTTAAAGAGAAGTTAACAAAGAGTCAGTAGGAAGGCAATATGGTGTCTACACCAGGAGTAGGATTTTGAGGCCCCTCAGAGATCCTTCAGCAGGAATCAGGAATGTCTCAATTCCCTCTGGTTTAAAAAGTCCCAGCAACTGCTCTTTGACTTCTGTTCAGGCAGGGAAGTACAGGAGGTCAATAAAATCAGGGATTTAGAAGTATTTTCTCTAAGAAGCAACCTTTGTATCCCTGAATGTTGCCTTGTCTGCAGATGAATGATTGGATGTGCTATACAGACCTTCATGATGCTTATGGGCCTCTAAACAGTGACTGAATTCCTTCCATGCCCCTGATCCCCCAGTTTTGCAATTTTTCATCTATGTTTGATGCAGGCTCTAGTTAATCCACAATCAAGGTACAGTGCTAACATTTCCAACTTTCACACAGACTTCCTTTTTATCTAGGGGCTCAAAATGATCCATCCTGAAGGGCACCTCACTTCTGTGTGGCCCCATTAAAGACTCCACACAACTGTGTCATCTGAATTTCTTATTGGATGCAAGGGCATAGCATCCAGGTCAAGGGGCGTTATAACTCCACTATACTCAACTGTCATCAGACCACTAATAGACCCCTGTCAATTTACTCTGCATCTTATAGGCTTCTCTGGCCTATAGGGCAATCTCTGACCCCACCCTGCCCTAATGGCAGTGCTGCACAACAGCAAGTCAAATAGCACAAGAGTCCCTCACTGTAGACATCTCAACCTAATGTGTAACATTAACAGATCATGCTGGAGAGACAGATATGTCTCCCAGAGACTGCTACTTCTCTGGAATAGACTTAATATTCATGGGCCTTAAACACATGTCCTACATGGACAGACTCAAAAAACTGCACCTATTCTCTGTCTCATATCATCTACTAAGAGGCGATCTCTGCTTGACTTACAAAACCATGTCTGACCCAGCTCTGTTAGAAATGCTACATCTAAAGAAATCCCAATCCCTCCCCACCACACACTCCAGAGACCTCAGCCTCATTACCACAATCAACAGAACATGCTGGAGGGACAGGTTCATAGCCCAGAGCCTGCCCATGCTCTGGAATAGACTTCCCATACATGTCAAGCAGAGCACCTCATTGGCCCTCTTAAAGAGAAATCTTGATGAGTGCATGGGAAATAGAAAGTTCATCCCAGAGATCACTCCAGTGGCTCTAATTGATAGAGGCACTGGGAACTAACGTTGGGCAGCACAATGCCAGGGCACTTCTATGGGCTAGGCTTCTAAAGGCTCCAGTGCCATTAGCCTAGTACACACCTATGAACCTATGTAAAACAGAGCTCCTCAATGACCCTATTCAAATACAACCTAGATAATTGCATGGGAGACCACAAATTCACACCTAGAGTGACACCCATGTCCCTCATGGACAGGGGTAGGCAGTGTTGATCACAGACCCTCTTGGGATTAATATGGCTAGGCTTGCCTAGTAACCTCCTATGAGCCTATGAACCTAGGAACTCACCCCCCAAACCTTTTGAACAAGCTGCTTCAATTGATAAAAAAGTTCATGTTGTAGTAGATCTTATTACTGCAGTCACTTCAGCAAGAAGGATCTCAGAGTTGCATGCACTGTCCTCCTTGCCTCTTTACTACATTTTTCATAAAGACAGAGTATCACTTAGGATTAATCCATACTTCATACCCAGGGTAGCTTTGGAATCCAACCTGCACTAAAGCATTCATCTCCCAGTCTTCTTCTCTAACTTTTCTAATAAAGGATAATTTCTCGTTCACATTCTTTGTGTTCATATTCAGTTATGATTTGATTTGCACCTCATCAAAACAATTGGGGAATATTCTTATTTGTTCATTTCATTTTTGCCCTCTTGATTAGGATGTAGGATATCCAAACAATTTTGAACAGATGGATTTTAAACTGCATAGCCTTTCCTTACCAATGAAAAAATAGGACCTTACCAGGAAAGCCAAAGGCCCATTTGCTCACATCTGTGGCAGAATTTATTGCCTTCTTCAATAATTCTTCAGCGGATGACATTTATGTGGCAAAGGTTTGGTCTACATTGCATTTTTTCTAAACGTTATAAGTTAGACATTTCCTCGAGATCTAGATCTTCCTTTGGAACAACCATCCTCAAGGGCATCCTCTCATAATTGCACCCAGGAAAACAGGTAGCTTGGGATTCTGTCCCATAAGTCAAAGTTGATGGATGGGATGACAAAAGATGCAGAAGTTATTGACTTATTCTACAACAACCTGCCTACGTTCACCTACCAAATTATCGCTATTTTCTTCTCTGTACGGACCTATTAGACTCGTCTTGAAGACCCTCCACTGTTCACTACACCCTTTCTAACTCTTTTATTGCACTGCTTAAGCATCAGCAGCAAACCTGATCTGAGGCAGGGTGGAGAACAGATGCATGATGGGAGTAAGGAAAGAACACAAGCTGGAGCATTTACTGAAGTGAAAACTTGCTTGTTGGCAAATTCCCATTAGTCAGAGTGGATGGACTAGGGATGACAAGGGTCCAGCATTTTGGTCAGTACCTAATTTCTTTTTTATCACTGTGTGTTGTAACCACATAAAACTCATTCAATTTAAGTGTTTGTTTTCAAAAGTGACATGAAAGCTTTGGTTTTGTTAAATGACAGATTAACAGAGCATGCAAGTAAAGAGTCTGTGGATCAGATTCACAGCTACAGGACACAGCTTCTTTGCAGTATACTAGCTTAACTGTGATATAATACTGTAAGTTACAAAACTTAATGTGGCATGTGCCAATTCCAAAGATGTCACAAAGCAATTAACTGCTCCATGGCTCATATTCTTAATCAGTTAACACATCTACTAGTAAACTCCAGCTTATTTTATATAAATGGACTCTTTGGATATTGGATATGGGGACTGCGGTGGTGGTGCTGCGGTAGCGTTGTTGCCTCACAGTTAGACATTGCCCGTTCAACTCTCAGTTAGAGCGTCTTCTGTGGGGCAACATGCATGAATGGGCATTCCTTCGTTGAAGGTTGTGTGTTAGGCCCGGCAAGCCAGCATGCAAAAATCTATTGCCAATCATTAGCGGACCGGAGTTCCGCTGTGGCGACCCCTAACCGGGAAAAGCCGAAAGACACAAACAAACAAACTCTTTGGATATGATGACCTGCATTACGTAGAAATGCATTGCAATGGAAGTGTACTTTTAAGCTATCCTATGTGTTGTTAGGAGACTAACATTTTTTTAACAATATGGTTTGCTTTCTCCACAGGACTCAAAATATGTGATGGCTATCCAGAGCTACATTACCGATGACAAGAGCTTGTTGACATTTCAAAAGGGAGATGTTATCCAGTTGCTTCCCATGGAAGAGATCCAGCAAGGTGAGTGGCTTCTGAAACTATGACTGGTTCCCATTTATGTAATATCTCTTGTTAGGAGGCAGACATACACTGGATTCATGTGCATTTGACAGTGTGAAACCTGATCAATTTTCTACTAAAAACTTGCGTGTACAGGACCAAATAAATGGTGTATTGAGTGACGTGCTGCTGCTCTGAATACACAAAGTGAGATAGATGCACTGCAGAGATATTCAGCAATGAGATAGATGCACTGCAGAGATATTCAGCAATGAAATAGATGCACTGCAGAGATATTCAGCAATGAGATATATGCACTGTAGAGATATGTAGCAATGAGACAGAGATGCACTGCAGAGATATTCCACAATCAGACAGATGCACTGCAGAGATATTCCACAAGAGACAGATGCACTGCAGAGATATTCAGCAATGAGATAGATGCACTTCAGAAATATTCTACAATGAGATAGATGCACTGCAGAGATATTTGGAAATGAGACAGATGCACTTCAGAGATATTCTGCAGTGTGATAGATGCACTGCAGAGATATTTGGCAATGAGATAGATGCACTGCAGAGATATTTATTTTATTTTATTTTTTTTTTATTTCACATTTGTTGACCGGGCTAGTCTAGCTGGATACATGTCCATTTTCAGTAGAGGCCCGGGGAGAAAAGCTCCATGTGCAAAATAGTATAGATAAAAAACAATAACAACATATAAAATGACAAAATAGAAAAGAAGAGAAATAAAGTAATAATAAAAATAAAAGGTACACATTTTTTAAATAAGGTCATGAAAAATTCTAGAGAAATAATATGATAGAAACATTTTAAGTAAGGTTTTAAAAAAAGTCAACATAGAATAAATACAATGTATAGTGTGGAAGGCAGTTACCAATGTTGATAATAAGGAAATATATATGAAGACTTAAGAAGATTTGTGAAGACTGAAGTCGCAGGATTCAGAAAAAAGAAAAAATAAATAAAAGTTTAGAAAGTGAATGGAAGTTGATGCAGGTGGTTAATGCTAGAGGATAAAGCAAATTAGTCAGGGGTAATACAGGAACATAACCAGTGTTTTTTGAGATGAAGCTTGAGCTTCTTTTTGAAAAGTGTATGAGAGGAGAGAGTTGTAAGTTCAGTAGGTAGTAGATTCCATAGTTTACCAACAGTGTTACAGAAGAGGGAGTCACCTGCTAGGTTATGAGCTCTACAGGTGTTAAACAGTAGTTTATTAGCTGAGCGTAAGTTTTTAGGATTATGGTAGGGGGTAAGTAGTCTTGAGAGAATAGGAGTATTTGAGGGTTGATACAGGCTTTTATGGGCAATAGTAAGCTGAGAAAGATGAAGATGCTGATGAAATTCTAACCAATCGACTTGTAAAAGGTTTAGACAGTGATGAGTATGGTAAGGGGAGGCAGCAGCAAATCTAGCAATGTTATTATATGATACAGTGATCTTGTTAATGTTGGTTTTAGAAAGGTTTGTGAATATGAGTAAGGCATAGAGTAGAGTAGAGATGAGATGAGTTCTGGCTATAGCAGTCCTGGCTGTTGTAGTGAGAAAAGGTTTGATTCTATAGAGGGATCCAAGTTTCTTGTTGACAGTTTTTACTGTGGTGTTAATATGTGTGTCAAAGTTGAGGTTGTTGTCAATAGTTATTCCTAGGAGCTTGGTAGTTGGGTCTGGAGAGATAACAGTACCATTGTTGGATGAAAGTGAAAATTGTATGGGGGTGGACTTACGTGTTGGGGAGAAGAGTAGCAGTTT
Source organism: Protopterus annectens (assembly GCF_019279795.1). Lineage (NCBI taxonomy): Eukaryota > Metazoa > Chordata > Ceratodontiformes > Protopteridae > Protopterus > Protopterus annectens. The sequence goes on along the minus strand of NC_056744.1, from coordinate 16,312,674 downwards.
TGTTTTCTTGGAATTAAGGAGGAGGCAGCGGTTAGTAAACCATTGTTCCACAGTGTTGAATGCATTCTGGGTCAAGGTTTGCAGTTCAATTTGAGAGGTAGCTGAGCAGATAATGGTGGAGTCATCTGCATATTAAATGCAGGTGGAGTAAGGAATTGCTGAGTGAAGATCATTAGTGTAGATGGAAAATAGGAGTGGCCCTAATATGGAGCCCTGAGGAACACCAAGGGATATAGGTAGGAGATTTGATAGATTATTGTGCCAGAGTACTGCTTGTTTTCTGTTATCAAGGTAAGATTTGAACCAGTTGATAGTTAATGGGTCTAAGGACAGAGATTGCATGATGTGTAAGAGCAGGTGGTGATGAACCATGTCGAAGGCTTTGGATAAATCAACAAATACTGCTGAGGAATGAAGGCTGTTGTTACGATTATTGTTAATACAATCTGTAAATGATAGCAGGGCAGTGGTGGTACTATGGTAAGGTCTGAAGCCATGTTGACAGTTAGCCAGAAGTTTATTTTGGAGCAGATGGTTGAGTAGTTGTTTCTGAATACACTTTTCCATAATTTTTGCAAGGGGAGATAGCAAGGCTATGGGACGAAAATTAGAGAAATCATTTGAGTTCCCACCTTTGTGTAGAGGAATGATATAGGAAATCTTCCAGATGGATGGGATATTTCCATCAGGAATGGTTCTATTGATAAGAATGGATATAGGGTAGGCAATAGATTTAGCACCTATTTGAAGGTATTCTGCTGGGAGTTGTTCAGCTGAGGGGGTGGAAGGTTTAAGTTTACATAGTAGAGAGCAAATAGTGGATGTGGGCACTGGATGGAATAGAAAGGAAGGTGGAGGATTTACAGATGAATTAGGAAGGTTTGCAATGTCTGGTGTAAGATGACTAGCAAGAGATTGGATGGCATTGGTAAAGAAGGAGTTAAAGGAGTTGGCAGTGTCGATGGGATTATCTGGGTTGGAGCCTAGAGGGTTAGGGGTGACTGATTGTACTGGATGAAGAGGTTTGTTAATGCTTTTCCAGAACATTTGTGGTTTATTAACATGGGTTTGCTGTATTTGGAGGTAAACGTTCTTTTTATCTAGTACAATGGCTTTTTTAGTGTCATTTCTTAGTTGTTTGAAAATTAAGTGATCTAATGGGTTTTTTGTAGAATGCCATTTAACCCAAGCTTAGTTTCTCAGATGGATTTTATGCCTTGAAGTGTTTGAGAGCCAGGGAGCTGGTTTAGCTTTGCATCTAATTGAACGTAGTGGGGCATGGTGGTTCAGGATGGGTAAGAATGTGGAATTAAAATATGTTACTGCTTCATCAAGTGGAAAATATTTTAGAGGTGTCCAATTGCATTGTTTAAGTTCTGTAAGGAATAGATCATGGTTAAATTGTTTTTTGGAGCGAACAGTTCTGGTAGTATTGGGATGTGTAAGGTTGGTTTTAGATCTAATAAAATAGGTTAGGGAGTGATCACTTAGATCATCTGGGAGGGTTCCTACTTTATAGGAATGTAGAGGGTTATTAGTAAGAATCCAGTCCAGGATAGTTTATTTGTTGTTGGGCTTCTGAGTTCTGGTAGAGGAGTTGATAGTTTGAGTAAAGCCATATAGGTTGATATGGGTAGAAGGGTGTGAACTGTTACAGGCCTTCCAATCAATATTAAGGTCACCTAGAATTATAGTTTCCTGTGATATTCCACAATGAGACAGATGCACTGCAGAGATATTCAGCAATGAAATAGATGCACTTCAGAAATATTCTACAGTGAGATAGATGCGCTGCAGAGATATTTGGAAATGAGACAGATTCACTTCAGAGATGTTCTGCAGTTAGATAGATGCACTGCAGAGATATTCGGGTCTACTTCACGTTGTCGTAAGCTGACAATATCGAGTGTGATATTGTCAGCATGACAATATCGAAAGTGAAGAACATCATGCAAGTAAACCATACCTCCCAACTGTCCCGAATTACTCGGGTTTTACCGTGTTTTGGGGTCCAAATAATGGGGTGCCACGATTCCCGAGTGGCACCCCTTCATTTCCGATTTTTTCCCTTGTGTTTTTATTTTTTGCGCTTTGTGAGCTGACGTCATCGCATGCACGATGACGTCAGCTCCTTCAGGACTAACAGCCTGTCAGAATTTAGCAGGCGCACTTACTTCCGGCTCTAGTTTGAATGTTTTGTGAGCGGGAACGGCAAGGAGTTTTTAGAAGGCTCGCGGAAAGGATATGTATTATCGGCGATCGCTATGATGATTTTATGAGAAGGCTGGGCTCGCTGGTTTATTTAGAAGGTAAGGAATCTAGCTGTGTAATGTTCTGGCTGAAACGACGACAGTGCCGCATTTTGATACTTGATTGAAGCCATTAGGAAAATGCTAAAGTTACAGAAAAAAACATGATACTGGACTTTCAACTGCACTGCAGTACTTCTGAACACATACCTACTTTCAGCGAAGTCAGCAAGTAACTCTTACAGCCTTCCCATAATTCTCCAATGTAGCTGCAAAGAGATAAGCTCCTGTAGTTACTAACAAGTGAGTTAAGAGCTTGTGTTTTGTTTTGTTTGCATTGGTGGTAACAGGCAGCAGTTTTGTGTATTCGATGACGATCTGTTATCTCTTGGGATAAAACATTGCTGAGCTGGAAAGAGGTATGTTGTCAGTGTGGTTAGAATTGTAGTTTTCGTAGAATGGATAGTATTGATGGATTGCTTGGCCTAACTGAACTGCCTAGTTTCTTTTTTTTTCCCAGTTTGGGCATACAGACGTTAGTGTCAAGTTCAACTACTGTTTTTGAACATTCTGTGTGATTCTATATGAAAGAGAGATTGGTCGGCTGTTTCCGTAGTTGTTTCTAAGAAAGTTGGGTTGTAATTAAGATATTCCATTGTGTTTTCTGCTAGACCATATTGTGTTACTGCTTGTGGATTTTGTATTGCAGTTTACGGAACTTGAATTTGAGTTTAACATAGACATATTTTTGCTATTAACTTTGATTCAACTTTGCAGCTTGGTACGCAGTGCTGCGAAACAGCTCTGTAGAGTGGCTAAGTATTGCAGTTTATATGATCATTGCATTTGATTAAAATAGTTTAAAGTGATTATAATTATTGTGTGTACTGTGTATTTGAGCAGCCATCTCAAAATTTTCATATTTCAGGTGTATGAAATAGCTAATGTGTATGCTTTTAGTGACAAGTGCGAGGGAGCAACTGGTGACAAAGGTTCTGCAGTTAAACAATGATTGCTTATTTTTAGGTGTTAGGTATACAGCAGTGTGTAAAAGGAAATGATTTTGCATGAATTGTAATATTGCACAATCCATATGTTTAAAGCAGAAGTGGCAGTAATGTGGAACTTGAACTGGGTGCTCATTCCTGAAAATGCCCAAAAGCGAAGGTAACATTTATGTCTGCTTTTACACCGCTGTTTAATTCATTGGCTGTATTGTTAAATGTTTTGGTTTGAACCTTCACTCTTTGATTCTGCTTAAACCCTTTACTTTCCACCAGTGTCCTAAAAGAATGTACTTTTACTTCTGTTTTTCATTGCACAATCAAATTTTTAAAGCAGAAGTAACTTTAATTTGACACTTCTTGGGTATTTTCATGAAAACTAAAAAAAAAAGTAACGGTCTTCCTGATCTACCTTTGTATTTTATATTTATTTTTTTTACTGGCAGATTCAAAGAACTGGATGCTGTTTAGATCCAAACACAATCATTCTCTTACTGTGAGCTGACCTTTTATCTGACATCATTGGGTAACTTCTCCATTAAAATATTTAGCTGTGTGATACTTGTATATTGATTTACCATCCGGATGTTATTGCCACAATTTTCTTTATTATATATTTATTCTGTAAAAAATATTTTACAGGTTGATCATTAGAGGTAAAGGGGAGTGCTAGACCATCATACATAAACTTTACAAAGCAGAAATAAATCATGGTGTTATTAAGTAATATTGTGTTTGAGAGATTAATGGTGTGTAGCTGCAGAGTTAAGTAGAACAGATGTGTGTGTGTGTGTGTGTGTGTGAAATGCCCTAGGTAAATATACCTGGTGACTAGAGGTACTTAGGCTCAAGCCCTGAACCTTGGGTACAGGTAACAAGAGCCTAACATCCCTACCCACCACCACTTCCACATTTCTGCTTCATATTTTATTCTGTTTCTCATAAAATCTGTGGTTTTCTGGATATTTGTGGCAAATTGGTGAAGGACTGAATTCTCTAAATAATGACAGGCATTTGAATTTCAGACTTCACATTCTTCAGAAAATGGTAACACAAAACCTTTCATTTTAGCAATTTTCTAAGTTTATAAGATTAGTGTTTGAAATCTGTCCCTGTTTTGGGGGCTGTATTCCCCCATTACTGGCTTTGTTCATTTTTTATTTTGTGCTAAGAGGTTCAGAGCTATGGTTTGTGCATTGTGCTATAAAATGTAAATATAAAATCCAATCCAAATAATCATTGTAGAAGTAAAGCAGTATGCACACTAGTTTTATGGTAAATGGGCCGAAATAGCCAGGTAATGGCACATTGGAATGGCTGCAGGGGGACTCGGGTACCATATTTTGGTTGTCTGTTCTTCAGTTTGCGTTTGAAAGCTGGTATCCCACAATCCTGTTAGTGGGTGGGGTTACATCATTATGTATGCAAATTATATGCTAATCAGTGTACAGATTTGTACCTATTTTTCATGGGCCTTGTCCAGATTTTTGATGATTCCAGGTTGAGAGGTATGAAGTAAACGGAAATCTCCATAAGGGGAGATTCCCATTTACCTAAATGTAATTGAGTCTCAGAGTTGGTATATTTAAGTAGGGAGGTGTGGGGGGAGCAGGGGGGCTTGCCCCTCAGCCTACGCCATTTAGTTTTTTTTTAATTTGTTTTTTTTTTACGTTATTCGATGTTTTACTTAATCGATCAATAAAGTTCGACCTTTATTGATTCGATTAAGTAAACTTACGATAACGGGATATAGATGCAGATATTCAGCAATGAGATAGATGCACTGCAGAGATATTCAGCAATGAAATAGATGCACTGCAGAAATATTTCACAATGAGAGAGATGCTCTACAGAGATAATCCACAATGAGATAAATGTACTACAGAGATATTTCACAATGAGATAGCTGCACTGCAGAGATATTTAGCAATGAGATAGGTGCACTGCAGAGATATTCTGTAGTGAGATAGATGCACTGCAGAGATATTCTACAACATGATATATGCACTGCAGAGATATTTCACAATGAGAGAGATGCCCTGCAGAGATATTCAGCAATGAGATAGATGCACTGCAGAAATATTCAAAAAATTAGAGAGATGTACTGCAGAGATATTTCACAATAAGAGAGATGCGCTGCTTCTGTAGCACATATAGATAAATCTTACTGTGATCCAGCAAACCAGAATTCAGTTAGTGGCCCTGTCACTGGAAGAGCCATGGTGGGATGGATGGCACAGAGTGAAAGGTATGGCTTGCCTGCCACTTCTGGCTGAGAGGGAAGGAATTGCACCCACTCTGGATGGAGACTAGTAAGATCACTGGTCTTGTCTCAAGGTGAGGGGAAGGGCTACTTGGAGATATCACCCCTTTCAGAAATGAGGTGATGTCCTCCCAGTGCATGCCAGTAAGGGCAGGAAGAAACACAAGAAAACCCCTCACACTTCCACTGATGGCTAAATGATGGATCCTTCCAGTCAACCTTCATCCTGGTGATGGGGAACAAATGAGTTGATTGGCTGGGAGGGAGGCTGATGATTATCAGACAATGAAAGTAAAGACAGAGCAAAAACAATGAAAATATTTCATTTCTACAGTCTAATATGCCTGTTCGCCATGTAAACATGAAATACATATTCTTATTTAACTTCTCACTACAATTAGTCATGAAGCCTGGCTGTGACATCCTGTTCAATTGAGAAGTCAAGTTGAGGGCAGTGTTATGCCATTTGCAATTACTTGATCTATCAAGAGCTATTTAGCTGTTAACACAGAAAAAAGGAAGTATAACATCTTACATTTAAAGTTAAAAATATATTCCATGCATGTGTGCATGTATCGTACCTTATAGATGTCACTTATTATGTGGCATGTAACATATTTCTGTCCCAAATACCCTTTCTACTGCAGAGACAAGGCTATTTTATATATACTGCATAATGAAGTTTCAAAGCATAAATTCATAGGTTGATAGGTAGGTAGGTTCATAGGTAGGTACTAGGCTATCGGCCCTGGGGCCTATATAAGCCCAGCCAAAAAGGTACCCTGGCTTTTGCCACCCAAGAAAATTATTTTCCTGTACCACTGTCGAGTAGAGCCACAGAGGTGATCCCTGGGGTGAATTTCCTATTTCCCATCCAATCATCAAGATTTTTCTTGAAGAGTGCTAATGAGGAGCTTTGTTTGATATAGATAGGTAGTTTATTCCAAAGTATGGGAAGTCTCTGGGACAGGAATCTATCCCTCCGGCATGTTCTGTTTAATGTGGTGACAAGGTTTAGGTCCCTAGAGCGTGTAGCTTGGAGGGATTGGGATTTCTTTAAGTGGAGCATGTCCAACAGCTCTGGGTTTGACATAGCTTTGTATGTTAGGCAGAGATCACCTCTGAGTAGGCGAAATGTGATGGAGTAAAGCTAGAGTTCTTATAGAAGGTCTGCATAGGGCATCTGTTTGAGGCCGGCAAGCTTCTTTGTGAGGTATTTCTGTGGCCTTTCCAGTTGTTGTAGATGTCCTGTGAGGTACATACCAAAAGGGGCATTGTACTCTATAATGGGTCTAACGAGTGATGAGTAGAGGGGAAGAATGACCTCTTTTTTCTGGATGAGAAACCTTTTGTGATGAGGTGTAGAAGGATTTCCTGACTACTGTGGCAATGTGATTATCAAAGGAGGGACTACTGTCCACCTGTGTCCCAAGGTCTCTTATCACACTTTCGGTGTTAAGTATACTACCGCCTATGTTGTAGTTCATGGGTACAGAGTTTTTACCAAAGTGGATGACAGTGCACTTTTTGGCATTGAGCTTGAGGCCATGGCTTTGACACCAGGCATCTGTCTCAGTAAGGCCCTTTTGTAGGATGTTCACATCATTAGGAGTTTCAATTATGGCTCCTAGTTTGCAGTCATCTGTGAACTTCATTAGCCAAAGACCTTCCGTGTTAGCCTGTACTTCAGAGAAGTAGATACCAAACAGGAAAGGACCCAGGACTGAACCCTGTGGTACTCCACTTGTTACTGGTCTGAAGTTGTATTTGGAGTCTGCTACTTTCACAGTGTGGGTTCTGTCAGTGAGCCAGTTGGCAACCCATCTTGTGACATAGGGATTTATACCTAGTTTAGTGAGTTTATCTATAATTCCAGAGTGGGGGATGGTGTCAAAAGCCTTAGCAAGATCTAGATAGACTGTGAGAACCACCTTACCCTTGTCTATTACCCTTGTCTACGGCTTTGGTGACTGCTTCAAAGAAGTCTATCAGGTTTAGGAGACATGATCTGCCTTTTACAAACCCGAACTGGGTGGGATCCAGAGTTTGGAGATTACCAGTATCTTTGTTTATAAGTTCCACGATGATACGTTCCATGGCCTTGCAGACCAGGCACGTCAAGCTAATGGGGCAGTAGTTCCCGGGGTCCGTGGTGGCTTCCTCCTTGTGAAGTGGGATAACCGTTGCTGTGCGCCATTCAGCAGGCACAAAGCCTGAGGTGAGGCTATGATTGAACATGGTACTTAGGTGGGGTGCCAGTTCATTCTGTAGTTCATGTAGAATGCAGCCTGGGGTGTTGTCTGGTCCCATGGATGCTGTGTTCTTGGCTTTGCAGAGTGTGTTTTTTACCTGTGCAGCCGTGATTACAGAAACTTTGCATTCTTCTGGTATAGAGATGGGCTCTTTAGGGGGTGAGAGGGGGGTAAAGTTAGCACTGAACCTATCTGCCTGGATGTTGGCAATATCAGTTGGGTCTGTATATTAAGTGCCATTGTGCTGTAACTCAAAGCAGATCTGAGTGTTGCCATTGAGATTCTTGACATAGCTATAGAATGCTTTGTGGTTGTCTTTAGAATCAGTGGCAATTTTGTTTTTGGAACTAGCTTTGGAGTATTTTATCAGGGATTGCAGCTTCTTACTGAGGCTGACCAGGGAGCTCCTCCACTCATGGGATTTTACTCTCTTTTGCAAGAGTTTCTTCCTTCTGTTGTACAGTTTGTTTATGGCAGGGGACCACCAGATTGGCTTCCTTTTTTGGATGATAGTGTCTTGGTTCTGTTTGGGATAGCATGAGCCATGCACTCATGTAAATGCTTATAAAGTGGAATTGTGTAGGATTCAGTAGTCGTAACTGTATTGTCCATCTGCATGGGTGTCATGAAGTTCACCACTTCTGTCTTAAGAAGCATGAAGTTGGCTTTGGAGAAATTTTTTACCATGGTTTCCTTAATGGGGAGTGGAGGCAGGATGGGGATATCTAGGATAATTAGCTTATGGTCGGAGCGGACCATTGAGGCATTGACTTCAGGTGTGGAACACCGGTCACTCATATTGGTAATGACTAGATCCAGAATATTGTTGCTCCTGGTGGGGGTGTGGATAAGTTGATCCAGGGCATTAGAGTTTATGAATTCCAGAAAGCGTTTAGCGAAGGAGTTGGTACATAAGTAGTTTTCCCAGTTAATGGTGGGGTAGTTGAAATCGCCCATTATTAGAGTGTTTGGCTGAACCCTAATATTTTCCAGTACATCAAGAAAAGAGGAGTGGGAATCCTGGGGCATGGTGGGTGATCTGTAGCAAGTTGCAATTTGGATTGCAGTTTTGCCCAGAGTTAGTTGCACTTGGATAACCTCGGCTGCATTATGCTGAGCATCTAGCCTGGAGGTGTGGATATCCTTAATGAATATGGACACACCTCTGCCTTTGGTGTTCTGGTGCAGGTTACATGGCCGAAAAGTGTGGTATGAGTTATAGCCTGGTAGTGCAGGGGTGCTCTCTGGAGCCTTGAACCAGGTCTCAGTTACTGCACAGATATCGATGTTCTCCATTTTAAGGAGTGCCTCGAGTGAGTTCATTAATTAATATTAGTGGTCATAGTAGTAAGAAAGTCAGCACTGCTGCACTTGTTTCCACTCTATTTTGTGCTCCCATTTTTAGATTCCATCACTTGGCAGCTGTTTTGCTGAAGAAAGTTTCAGCGCTCTATGTGTGTGTGTGTGTGTGTGTGTGTGTGTGTGTGTGTGTGTGTGTGTGTGTGTGTGTGTGTGTGTGTGTGTGTGTGTGTGTGTGTGTGTGTGTGTGTGTGTATGAGTGTGTGTGTGTCTTGTGTATTAAGAAAGAGAAACTGCAAACATTTTATTGTTGACTGATTCAGGATTAATTTCCTCATTTCAAAATCCTATTTTCACATTCCATAACTACTTCCAGAAATGAAGCCCGGAAAAGCAATACCGAAGCTGGAAGAGAACTACAAATGTGTTCTTCAGGGCTCAAGACAACAGAAAATTGTAGCATCCTTAACATGGTATTAACCATAATATACAGGAAGTAAATAAACAGCACCATAAAAAAACACCAATTTTTTGCTCTACAACAGTGCATCCAAAGTCAAAATTTCATACCTTCTGCTGTCTTTGTGGTACAAAGGGAAGTCCTAACAAGGTTCAGTTAGTGAAACCAGTCTCTGAGAAATTGAGTGTTTAAAGAATATTCATTGAGGGCATTTCTGCCAGCCCATTTATTCTAGAAGGAGAGGAGAGGAAAGGTTAATCTGTTTGGGCTACAAGTTCTTGGTTGAGATCAGGAACTATAGCACCAGAAATGCATGCATGCAGGTGTGATGTTTGTTGGGTATTTCATAAGATATCCGCTGGTTTTAGTTCTTATTTCATAGCATAACAAACAGGACATAAAATGTCTTTTGCAGCCATAATGATAGAGCCATATGCATTTGCCCTCATGTCTTCCATATATGCTCTCCAATTACTCAGACAAGAATTCCCCTGCTTGCAGGGCCCCAGTCCATGAATGGTAAGACAGACAGGTGTCAGGGATGTCGGAATGGAAGTATGAAAAGAGGCTGGGGGCCATGGCGTTTGACAAGCAGTTGCAGGGGAATCCAGAAAAAAATTCTTTGGTTTCTACTGATGACAAGTGTTTGTAACATACCATGCACACCTCATAATACAAGTCTCAATCACTCCATCAAAAGGTTAAACATTGACTATCATTGCCAGCCCCGTAATATGTCATGGTGTGCCATGCAAGGAAGGAATACTGCAGTGTGTTTATATGATATGGAAAAACAAAAATATTCATAGTAATATGCAGCAGTATTGCTGCAGCACCAAATGCTGTTATGAGTGACATGCTACACAAGATACTGTACTGTATTTAACCATCAATTGTCTCTGGTATAAAGTTTTCGTATCAGAACACTTTTATATGTATGCGGTCCTTATAGAATATGAACACAGAAGTCACAACAGTAGTATCCTTATCCATCATGCCATAAGAAATAGAACAGTTTTGCTTTAAAATTCTCATAAATAGCAATCCTATTGGTTTACAGAATAAAACAACACAATAAAAAACAGAACCACCCAAATCCTGACCAAAGCAAAAATAACATTAACCAGAAATAGAGGAAAATAAAACATATACTAAAATCTGAAGTAGTGGTTTACAGAATAAAACACTGTAAGAAACAGAACCATCCAAACATTGAACAAAGCTAGAATAGCAATAATCAGAAATGTAAAAAAATGAAAATAAGTAAAGAAAAACATGAGTGGGCACTGCAGCCCTCAAAAAAAAAAAAAAAGAGAAGGAAGAAAACAACCTGACTATTAAAATATCCTAACTACTCTAAACATTGAAAGTGCCTCTGAGGTGCAGCTGATTCCAAGCATCCATCCATGGATGCAACTCAGATATAACCCAATGTTTCCTATCAAGCATATTGACAAGCATTCCACTCTCACACTTCTTTCTTCAAAATATGATGAAGCTCAACGTTTCTTCTTCTTCTTGGTGATGGCTTTTTTTAAGCTTTCAAGAGAATTTACAGAGCAGGTTCAACTCATGCTTTGCTATGCCCTTTGAATCCAGATGCCCAACAGGAGCAGGTCTGGTCCCCTGGTCACCTTGTCTGGCCACAATCTTCCATGGAAGATCATAACCTCTGTGACATGAGCCTGTAGCAACCCATACCCCTAAAATATATGCCATGTGCCAACAGTTTCTTCCTGACAGCACATCTAACCACCAGGTGATTCTCCAGGGTACATTCTAACCAAACATGATTTGGCATATCAGAATTGATGAACACCTTGCCATGGAAAATACCTATAGATTAATAAACTGGCTGCTGGCCCCATTGACACCAAAACCAAAGTAATTTATTCCTATGTTAGATGTCCCTAAGTCGATTTCCCATTACTCCTGAACTGTAACTAGTAGGTCCAGAAAGAATTCCAATTTTGCACTGTAGGTGATGATATATGCCTCTTGGGAATGAACAATCCCAGCATAGTCCCAAGACCTATACTCATCATAGCTAAGGTCCCTACTTCATCATTTCAGTCTTACTGCCTATTGCACATGTAATCAAAACCTACAAATAGTGGTATCTCTGACTTCAGTGAAACCTCTAACTGATCTGAGTTAATAGAGACCTCTACCCCCCCCCAACACATGCACACAAACACACACACACACGCACGCGCGCACACACACACACACACACACACACACACACACACACACACACACACACACACACACACACACACACACACACACACACACACACACACACACACACACACACACACACACACACACACACACACACACACACACACACACACACACACACACACACACACACACACACACACACACACACACACACACACGCGCACGCGCACACACACACACACACACACACACACACACACACACACACACACACACACACACACACACACACATACACCAGTCATCTGCTGGAAACTCCCTTATTGCTCTTATGGAAAACAACCACACTGAATTTGCTGCTCTACCCAGACCATGACATTTTTGTAAGACTGACTAATACTGACATAATGAAGAAAGAAAGGAGTATATCAAAACCTTTGATGAAATTCCAAAACTTCAAATGGATTCCTTAGAAAAAGTTCAGTTTCCAGAGCTAGCATCTTTCAAACTACCACATATTTTGGCTAGCAAATACAAAATTGTTCAGTATTGTGCAATACCTAATAAAATAAATACTCTAATTTCTCCAGATGTTTAGTGTTTCTAATATTGTGACATAAATACCCCATTCTTAAGTCAGGGTACAATTAAAGTTCATTAACTTATTGCTAGTTTAGTCTTACATGTTTGCCAGGAATGCTTTCTTTATTACCTGCAGTGTACCCAGAATTCTCTCCTTCTGAAGTTGAGATGGAGATTACTTGTGCTAGTAGCCAGGGCCAGATCCAGCACAAAGTGACCTGGGCAGCTGCCTAGAGCTCAGTGCTTGTTGAGTGGGCAGCCACAGAACATCAATTTAATAATTTAAAAATATCATAATATCAGAACTACTTTTAATTAAAAAGTACTCAGCAGGTCAGCGTGCAACAGTTCTACCGTCGTTGGCTCACATCTGAACAGCCAGTGAAAGAGGGTGTTGTATGTACAGAAGACATCCAGAGATTGGCATCTGCTTTTCAAAGACAAGAATGTTACACATTGAAATGAAAATGTCTTTTTTGCTGAAGTGCTACATGGAAGAACTCTGCACTGTTCTCTCACCAAGCTGCTGAATTAAAAATGGAGATTTTTTTTTGCTGCCACATAGTCAAATGGAAGAACTCTCCAGTGTTAGCACAAGGAGCAGAACAATAGAACCCATCAAGGCCCATTGTGCGTACATAATAGAAGAGCTCTCACAATGTGAGTCAAACATTGTAGCTTACGCATCAGAGATAAGAGCCTTAGTCCTCCATACCAACTAGTGATGGAATTTCATGGAGTATTACAGTTAACCATTAAAGTTTCATAGATTTTTGTGGTTCACAAAAATGCTTGTTAATGCAAAATGTGTTGTTCTGCTAATTTTTTTAACAGGGCACTGTCTAGTTAAGTAACTTCCTTGGAGTCAAAACCTTTATCCTAGTAATCAGAGGTAAGAACCTTAGTCCTCAACACCAACTGCTTCTACTAGACATCCATTAACTTTCTTCTGTTCTTTTTTGGTAAACCACAGAACATTAGTCAGTCAATGTCAGTAATTTGAGTTTCATAGACTTTTGTGGTTCTCAAAAATAGATGTTGATGCCAAACCTGTTGTTCTGTTAATCTTTTAAGTGATTTAGAGCAGTCTGCTCTTATCTGTCTTCAGTTCTGCAGAACATCTCTGATTTTGCTCTATATTTATGCCCTTTTCTTGAGCAAGTCATTCAACTAGTCAGTGCTTTGGGGGAGTGGAAATTTGGCTAGTCTTTTCAGTGTTCCCCCTGAACTACAAGCCTTGTAACTACCTATGCAATAGAGTATTTATGGAGTAAAGGACAGGGACTGATTGTAGTAAACAGGAGGAGCCATGTTTTTTGGATGTGATCCTTGGTTTCCATGTTCTGTTAAATACCGGCAGTGTGTTTATTATTTAGCCGTGAATAAAATTTACAGCATGAAGTCTGTGAGTTTAATGTTAATATTTTAACTATGAATCCAATGTTAATTTAGCTTACTTTTGCAGGCACACAGGTGTGAAATGTTCTGTGTTTTGGCTACAACATTTTGTCTAGCATGTACTGCAGATGAGTAAGACTATGAGCTGTAAAAGAGATGCTTCCTGTAATATATGGTTTGATTTCCTCAGACTTCATTTATCTTCCATATGAATGCCAAATTACTTCGCCAGGTAGTACTCTGAGGCTGTGTCCATCGGATTGTCCCAAGCTGTTAGCAAATGTGTTGCACATTTGTCTTTGAATTTCTGCATCTTTCACAAAGATGCTAATTAGCACGCCACTTTATGCTGTTTGAGTATGAATCCTAGCACATCCCTTGCAGTTTAATGAGTTCCTTGATGCATTTTCACTAACTGTAAGTTTCAAGGGAAGAAAAATTAATTGTTTCTCATGCTGTCTGTTTTTCATGCGAGTGTTTTATTTAGAAAATGGTTGTCAGTTTTTTTTCTGCTAAATTCGAGTTAAAAGGTTTTAAAAGGTTTTAAATGAAATATTTATGGTAATTGGGGGAGACAGCATATTGCTATATTCATACATTGGTATGGCTCTTGGGAGGCCTGATTCATTACCTTGCGTAGGTCCAATTTTCCATGACCCAGCTATGTAGACTCCGGAAGTATATGCTGTAACAGTACAGGATTATTAGCCATTCAAGTAAGTCAGATCTGTACTGAGTGATGGCAGAGAAGACAGAGGTCAAAAAATGAAAAGTAGGTATCCTGCAAGCTCTCAACTATACAGATTTTCACAGAATGTCCAGATTTTTGCCTCATTTTTGGTCTGTTCCCCAAAATTTGTGGTTTTCTGGCAAATATTTGAGGACTGAAGGCACTAAATAATGACAAACATTTGAGTTTCAGACTTCATATCTTTTAAAAAATACACACAAATGCAAAACCTGTTATTGTTGCAACTTTGTAAGTTTATAAGAGCAGTATTTAAAATCTGTCCCTATTTTTTTGGGTCTTTGTCCCCCAATTATTTTTTACTTTGTCCAGATTTATTGCAGTAAAAAGTTGAGAGTGTGATTAAGCCCCCACCCCCCTGAGAAAAAAAAACAGTTTGCGATATGCCAAGGTTAAAGCTTAAAAATAAAAATAGAAGTAAAAATCAAGCACCAAACCACTGCACTGTGTAATAAAATAATCATTCACAGAAAAGTTAAAACTAGAATATCTTTAATAAATAAGTTAAAACTAGAATACTTTTAATAAATAAGATTACTGCTTTCACAAGTATATCCCTTGCTTCTTCAGACCAGATAAATACAAAGTACAACGAATAATCCTTTATAAAGCAATTCAAAATCTCTACAGCCAATAAAACAAATATCCCTTAACAAAATAGCTGCATCATAAATACAATGTAACCTTGTGCAGCATATCTTAAAGTCATGTGTCCTAATACATAAGCTACAACATAACTAAAATAAAAACATTCATCATGCAAACAAGGACATATAAAAATAATATAAAGTCTAATGATATAATTATAATATTTAATTTTATTTCCTCAGCCTACTCGATTTAAGAACCTATAGGTTTATGGGAATGTTCGTGGGGGAGATTATGTGAATGTAACTGAGATGAAGGAACCTAAATGGATTGTTACACTGAGGGCAGATAAGGGCTCTGGGTTGAATGAGCATGTACCCTTGAAGCCGATTGGTTGTATTTTGTATTTATCTGGTCTGAAGAAGCAAGTGATATACTTGTGAAAGCACTAATCTTATTTATTGAACATATTCTATTTTTTACTTATATGTGAACAATTATTTCATTATATAGTGCTGTGGTTTGGCGTTCGATTTTTACTTCTGTTTTTATTTTTATGCTTTAACCTTGGTTTGTTTCATCAGACACCTTTTGCTTGACAGAGTGATGCATTGCTTTCTGGACTTGAGTTTGCTATATGCATTAATATTTTTGATTTTTGTATGATTTGTGGGTTGTTGAACAAAAGCAGCTGGAGCATTTATTTTGCTTTACTTGTTCTACTTTATTCATTGCAGTAAAGAATTAATTAATTCATGAATAGGCCTGGATTGTGTAATATAGTCTAAACATGCTGCATTTTAGCAATGTATTTTTTGTAGTACCTTATTTACAGCCTCCAGCAGCTTTAAAAGGGTTGGCATTTGTCAAGTCATACAGTCTACATTATTTAGAGAGATGATCAGAACCATCTGATCTTCAGCAGCCATTATGTAGTCATTGTTACATATTACTGTGATATGGTTATCTCTACAAGATGGGATTGTAAAGGATTTCTGCATTTAGTTAAAAACTGTTTCTGGCAGTTGGCACAGAGAACTAAAGCTCTGACTTGTTGTTGAGCAGTTTCTTTTCACAATGCTGCCAGGTCTGAATGTTTCCCTTTTATTTACCTATTCTGTGGCAGTGCTTTGGAGCAACTGGGACTTTAGGCTAGGTTCCTTAATGGTCTTCAGGACTATATGCCTAGTAACTCGGGACCTGCTGCGATTGTTTACCAGCCATTCCCTATTGCATAGCTGATGTAGCTCAGGAAATGTTATAACAATTTCACCATCACACCATTTTTCCAATGTTACATAGGCAATTTATTTTTCAAGGGCAGTAGGCACTGCATTTGCAGATGAAGCACTGATATGCAAATTTGTTTGCCAGAAGTAACCTCTGCATTAGTAATAATTCTCTTTAATGTGGAATTATTCAGTTGACTACTTCTGCAGAGTCTTTGCATATTGACTTAACATATGTTAGAGGTAGTTAATATTTATTATGCTCTCATAAATACTCTTCTATTTAAACTGTGCTACATATGGCTGGATCGTATGGTGTGATCATTCTACATTTTCACATTTTTCATCCAAAGCTATCAAAGTACCTGCAATTTATTTGTTTATAATGACATGGTATGCACACAGTCAAAGGAGATGTAACCACCGTTGGAGGACTCTCTATGGATGAAAGTACCTAATGCTCTTATTATGGGGTCATTTTTAAATTGTCTTTATATGGATTTGCAGGACTGGTGTCCATTTGTGCATGTCGATTCAGTTGGAATGCTTTGGCTACTGTATATGAAACTTCAAATATGTGACTTTGGTCACTATTATTTTTTGATACAGATATCTGACAGGCTGTAGTCAACAATGTAGCTGTAATTGCTGGGTTTGGGAGATGTCTGTGATGATCATGCTGATAAAGTTAACAAATCATTAGTCTGCATTTCAAGGACTAATGTGTACTTGTGTAAAGCTGTTGAAATACATTACTGTGGCTATTGTTTTATCACAATCAGACATGATGTGTATGTACTTGATAAAGTGTCCACTATTGTTGAGCATGGATATTGATTTTTTATAATAACAGCAGTCTCAGTGGCCTTTTATGGTTTAAATATTCTGAAATGGCTACTTTGTCATTATTGGTTCACGCATTTTATTTCACTGTTCATGGGAAAAATGTTCAAAACTACAAATTTAAAACACACACTAACAACTTTTGCTATATGAAACAAAAATAAAATTTGGATCAATCAGGAAGGTGAATGAAAGAATACATCCATTTGTGCATAGTCCTAAAAGAGAGCAGGGGTCCCATGGTTTGAAAACAGTTCAGGGACCAGGGTATACATTAATCCATCACTGGCCAGATTGACATTTCTTTTTAGTAGTCCTGCTACTCATACTATTCTTGGAACTATCCTGATGTCTTTATTTCACATGCTATACTGTCTGCTTGCATATGTTAGTATTTTGTAACTTTATGACCATCAGCACACAGAACACTTTAGTTTCTAGGTGTAGCTATTTCAGTATTTAAAGTTGCTTTAGTCCATTTTTTCTTTGACTATAATATCTGGTTTTCCTGCTGTTGCTTTCTTAACTATTGGCATCATGCTATATCCTGTAACTAGTGCTACTTCATTTTCAGCAATTCTTTGTACTTCACCATTCCCATGTTTTTCATCTGCTTGCAGTTTTGTAGTCTTTGCACAATCCCCAGTGTAAACATCCAACCACATTATTGTGACTTCAGTGTGCACTGTCTCAGCTATAAGTATATAGCACCTAGCATTAAGATCTCCAGCTGTTTATAGTTCTGTACTACAGAACCTACTCTTTCTAAGATTTAGTCAACAGTCCTCTGTCTTGAACTGCTATTATTAACTTTTTATCTTTTTGGTTTAAATTTATTTCCCACCTCATATATCAACTCTTTCTCAACATGTGGTTGTTCTAGCAGTTCTCTATACTTGTCACTGTGATTGCAAGCTTTTCAGTTTCATTTCCTTTTCTTCTGATCATAATCTTTATATTATTTCTTTTATTTTGGCAGTGTTTGTTGCCACTCTTTTGTTCTCTTCTGCTTTGATTTTGATATCAGCACCTTTCTGAAATGCTTCTGCTACTCTTGGATTTGACAGTGACATGAGATATGTATACAGTCCCACAAATGCAGACCTATCTGTACTGTATAATCAATTTCGATGAGGCCCATACCACCTTTAGACAAAGAGATATATACTCTTGCCATGCTCTGTTTTTATTTAATACTTGATAATCATGAAGGAGTGTTCTTATTTTGACTCGTTCAACTGATCCATTTCTTTTTAGGGGTCAATAAAGCATGTCTAATGTGTATGCTAGAACAGGAAGAGCAAGCTGCTTTAGAACTTCTTAGATTTTAAGGCAGTTATAATCATCTAAAATATTCCTTAGTAAGCTTTGTTTTCAATTCTTCATGTTGGTTTCTGGATGCTCTGTCTGTTCCCTGATTATTATTCACTCCCTCTTGTTCAAGTCCGTTTATATTACATCCCCTCCCAGGTTAATATTTTCCTGATGCTTCAGTTTTCTTGCTATAAATGCTGCATTTGCAGATTTACAAGGCCAAATGACAGGCATAGATTGTCTGGAATCTGAAAAAAACTGAACCATTTACAGATGCACTTTCAGTTGCTTTTCAGATGACCTACAGAGTTTTAAATCACCCACAAAAAGAAGGTGAGGTGTCATCTGACAAGGCTATGTTTCTGGATGTCAAGCTACAGCTGTAGCCTAGCACCTAATAGCTTGAGAGCAACGCAAGACAGCAATGGTGACATCATCCTGGAATCTCTCTCTTTGGATTTTTATTCCTAGGATAGTAATTTGACCTTTATCATGACTCAGCAATCAAGTGGTTTGCCAGTGTTTTACAGTAACTGCTATGAAATTTATCAATGTATGTTATATTTTATACAACTATATGCATGCTGTAATCCATGGATGTAGCCAAGCTAGAGTTTTCACTGTGTGATACCTTAAACCCCCTGTAATAGATACATTCAGCACTGTGCTGTCGGGGCCATGGACATTCAGAAGCCATATAGCTGAAACACTTGATGCCCTTAAAAGGGGCATTTACATATATCCCATGGGTTTCTACTACACAGTGAAAACTCTAGATGAAAGCAAGACCCATTTTACATCCAGAAGTACTGCACCTAATTTCGAAGATACCTTGTAAGAGAAAGGAAACAACATGGAAGCACGCCCACTCCTAGGCATCAATATACATTCAGCATTTAAGATAAGTGCTCCCATGTACAAAGAACTGTACAAAGAACTGTGCCATTCAGCTGTAAAAGCAGTCTTTACAGGCACCAGTATAGATACTCCTACCTCTTCCTGTGCTCAGAGCCAACACTAACCAGTACTATCCCATATCGGGCCATAGTCCTAGCTGGTTAGGATTCTCCCACAAACAAGGATAGTCTTCCTTTATATAAAAGTGCCAGAGATATCTCTCTACTCTTTTAGCATTCCAGGTCAAATGTACATTGCGGGGAACAGTCCTCTTCACTCAAGTAATTGTGATTTACTAACAAGCTAATGATTTCAAAATAGGTGGTTACTGTGCTATTGACATGAAGGTCTTTATAAGCCTAGCTGTGTGTACCCAATATAATACAACAGAAACCCAATATAAAGGATCTTGCCTAAACTCGAGATCTTAGTTAACAATGACTGCCCATATCTAGGAGGGTCATAGATGAAATCCCTGGTAGGAATTTAGGCTCCCTATTATGCTGTCGCAGATGCAGGTTGTTGAATGCGTCTTTGTTGAACTGAAAAGTGCAAAAAGGCAAAATAGTGAAGCGGCTTTTCAGCAAATTCTTTCCCTGGGGAATGTTTTTTACTTGTCCACTTTCGATACTTTGCCGTTTTCAGCACTGTAGTGCGATCTCAAAGTTGGTATATTTAAGTAGGGGGGTGTGGTGGGCACAGCCCCCCACGTCGGGGGTTATGGGGGTGAAGCCCCCCACAATATATAATGTTTTACAGTTTGGGGGGTTTTTTGTTCCCCTTGGAAAAAAATCGCTTTTTTGAGGTTTCAACATTGTAAGCTTTTGCTTACATGGGGTCAATTATGTGCCGTTCGCTCTGCAGTATCATAATATAGACCCGGAATTTATGGTTTCCCATCAAGTCATCCAGTCTACTCTTAAACAGGGCCAAAGAAAGGCTTCATTTGATGTGAACTGGTAGCCTATTCCAGAGAAGTGGCAACCTCTGTGAGACATATCTGTCTCTCTAACAGGTTCTAGATGGAGGACGGCGCCGTAGTGCAGTGGTAGCATTGTCACCTCACAGCAAGAGGTTTTCTGGTTCCAGTCTTGGCTGGGGTGTCTTCTGTGCAGAGTCTGCATGTCCTCCGTATGTTCATGTGATACGTCTGGAGCATTTCTCCCCAGGCCTCTGCTGAAAATTGGCTCTTTCCAAGTTGGACTTTCCTGGTTAACAAATATAAAATAAATAAATAAAATAAAATAAAATTTATGTCGCAGGCCAGGTTAAGGTCCCTAAAGCAGCTGACCCTTATTCCATTTGACTTGCGGATGTGCAGCATTTCCATTAGGTTTGGTTCTGAGATTGCTCTGTAGGCCAGGCGCAAGTCTTCTCTAAGTAGTCTGTACGCTACTGAGTACAGTGACAGTGATTTCAGTCTGTCAGTATATAACATTTGCTAGGGACCCTGAATTTTCTTGGTAAGAAATCTCTGAGGTCTCTCAAGTTGCTCCAGGTGTCTGGTAAGGTGCATAACAAAGGGAGCATTGTACTCAATTATTGGCCTGATGAGGGTCGAGAACAGGGGTGTTATGGCTTCTTTTGCTCTTGAGGTAATGCCTTTGCTAATGAGGTGTGTGACATATAATGCCGTCCTTACCACAGTAGACACACGGTGGTCAAAGTTTAAGCTACAGTCAACTTGCATTCCTAAGTCGCTCACTACTGAGTTGTTACTTAGGGTATTATTATTTATATGATAGTCTTTATAGTCTTCAGGAATATTGATTTTACCAAGGGGATGATAACACATTTTTGAGTGAGTTTGAGTCCATGGTTTTGGCACCAATCATTGACTTCTGTAAGTCCCTCTTGAACTATATTGACATTGTTTGGGGATTCAGTGATTGCACCTAACTGGCAATTGTCATCAAACTTAGTTAGCCACAGCCCCTCTGTTTTGGTCTGAACTTCTGAGAAGTATATTCCAAACAATTGGGGGCCTAGCTCTGACCCCTGTGGAGCCCCACTGTTAGCAGGTCTGCTGGTTGAGGTAAATTCCCCAGCTTTGACTGAGTGAGAAATTAAGTGTCCTTACAGCTCTATCAAGTGAAAGTGAGTAGTTAATCCAGGCTATAAAAAAAAACCTCCTGAGGAAGGGTTCAGGTAATAAATCAAGGGAACATCACAGGAAGGCAATGCAGCCTCCTCTTCATTTCACCACATCTGATTGGAGAAATCATATTGGATTGCAAAGCCTCATAATAACAGGTGTTAGAAAGCTTAAATACTTCAAAAAAATAAAGAAATAAAAATACTTAAAGCATCAAAAGCAGTATTCATAAGCCCTCCCAAAAGTGTGCAAGTCTAAAAATAAAAACGAAAGAATACTTCAGAAAAAAACATTTGATGCTAACACTAGAGCCTCCCAATAATAGTTAAAATGGGACACAAGGGTAAAAATCATTCCAGAAGTGATCTTTGCCCCCCCCCCCCACACATTGAGAACAAATATCCAGTTACCTCACAGATGCAATCTCCTATTTATTTATTGCCGAAGATATTCTAAAGGAAGGGATGGGAGGAAAAAAAGAGGTTGTTTAGAGAAAAAGTCATATAACTGAAGTTGCCATAAAATGTGCATGACACCAGTGACCCTTGGTGGCATGAGTAATTGATGCCCAGAAGTTTCAAGAATTGGTGTTACAAGGGCCTAACGTAGGGTGTCACTTTAAACATATGGGCACAGAAAAGGAAAAAGTAAACAAATCCAACTTCCTACTGTCTCCAAGTGAGAGATGCCATCAAACAGCCTTCACTCACCCTCAGATGGCATATTAGACCCACAGTGAACAAAAATTTGCACACAAACCGAATGTAAGGCAGTAAGCTTTTGCCCCAGCATTGTCAAAATAATATTTTCATCTTAGCTAAAATTTCTTGAACATTATGATAGGAATTGTATAATGGAATGTTGTAATGCACATTATCACAATGTTAAACAGCACATACCTAAACAAACCATGTTTAAATAAACTAAGAAAAGACAGTGTTTTCACAATAGGAAATATGTGCCAGAGACTGTAAAAAATAAAAAATGAAAAAAGATACATTTCATGCTGATTTAAGAAACAGTCCTATGTTCCATGATTGATTATATGTTGATCATGACAAGAAGAAGATTCTGGCACAAACAATTCTTCAGTAGCATTTAAATCAATAATTATCATAATAATTATCAGCATCAGCCAACCACATAACTCAACTTGCCTAAAAGGATACACAACAGAAGCACCGTACAGCAATATGAGTAACTTGTGTGCATATTTCTATGATTGTCTAACAAACGTTGCCAGAGTGTTTCTACAGTCTAGAGTAGGAAGCCATTTTAAGCAGGCAGGGAAAAAAACAAATAGCAGCTGAGTGGGTTTTGTTGGATGTGCTTGAGAAATACAACATTACAGAAATATGATATACTGTATAGTTTGAATAGCTTGTTTAATTCATTGTTCCATTACGTGTGTGTGTGTGTGTGTGTGTGTGTGTGTGTGTGTGTGTGTGTGTGTGTGTGTGTGTGTGTGTGCGTGTGTGCGTGTGTGCGTGTGTGTGTGTGTGTGTGTGTGTGTGTGTGTGTGTGTGTGTATGAGTGTGTGTGTGTCTTGTGTATTAAGAAAGAGAAACTGCAAACATTTTATTGTTGACTGATTCAGGATTAATTTCCTCATTTCAAAATCCTATTTTCACATTCCATAACTACTTCCAGAAATGAAGCCCGGAAAAGCAATACCGAAGCTGGAAGAGAACTACAAATGTGTTCTTCAGGGCTCAAGACAACAGAAAATTGTAGCATCCTTAACATGGTATTAACCATAATACACAGGAAGTAAATAAACAGCACCATAAAAAAACACCAATTTTTTGCTCTACAACAGTGCATCCAAAGTCAAAATTTCATACCTTCTGCTGTCTTTGTGGTACAAAGGGAAGTCCTAACAAGGTTCAGTTAGTGAAACCAGTCTCTGAGAAATTGAGTGTTTAAAGAATATTCATTGAGGGCATTTCTGCCAGCCCATTTATCCTAGAAGGAGAGGAGAGGAAAGGTTAATCTGTTTGGGCTACAAGTTCTTGGTTGAGATCAGGAACTATAGCACCAGAAATGCATGCATGCAGGTGTGATGTTTGTTGGGTATTTCATAAGATATCCACTGGTTTTAGTTCTTATTTCATAGCATAACAAACAGGACATAAAATGCCTTATGCAGCCATAATGATAGAGCCATATGCGTTTGCCCTCATGTCTTCCATATATGCTCTCCAGTTACTCAGACAAGAATTCCCCTGCTTGCAGGGCCCAGTCCATGAATGGTAAGACAGACAGGTGTCAGGGATGTCAGAATGGAAGTATGAAAAGAGGCTGGGGGGCCATGGCGTTTGACAAGCAGTTGCAGGGGAATCCAGAAAAAAATTATTTGGTTTCTACTGATGTATCACAAGTGTTTGTAACATACCATGCACACCTCATAATACAAGTCTCAATCACTCCATCAAAAGGTTAAACATTGACTATCATTGCCAGCCCCGTAATATGTCATGGTGTGCCGTGCAAGGAAGGAATACTGCAGTGTGTTTATATGATATGGAAAAACAAAAATATTCATAGTAATATGCAGCAGTATTGCTGCAGCACCAAATGCTGTTATGAGTGACATGCTACACAAGATACTGTACTGTATTTAACCATCAATTGTCTCTGGTATAAAGTTTTCGTATCAGAACACTTTTATATGTATCCGGTCCTTATAGAATATGAACACAGAAGTCACAACAGTAGTATCCTTATCCATCATGCCATAAGAAATAGAACAGTTTTGCTTTAAAATTCTCATAAATAGCAATCCTATTGGTTTACAGAATAAAACAACACAATAAAAAACAGAACCACCCAAATCCTGACCAAAGCAAAAATAACATTAACCAGAAATAGAGGAAAATAAAACATATACTAAAATCTGAAGTAGTGGTTTACAGAATAAAACACTGTAAGAAACAGAACCACCCAAACATTGAACAAAACTAGAATAGCAATAATCAGAAATGTAAAAAAATGAAAATAAGTAAAGAAAAACATGAGTGGGCACTGCAGCCCTCAAAAAAAAAAAAAAAAAGAGAAGGAAGAAAACAACCTGACTATTAAAATATCCTAACTACTCTAAACATTGAAAGTGCCTCTGAGGTGCAGCTGATTCCAAGCATCCATCCATGGATGCAACTCAGATATAACCCAATGTTTCCTATCAAGCATATTGACAAGCATTCCACTCTCACACTTCTTTCTTCAAAATATGATGAAGCTCAACGTTTCTTCTTCTTCTTGGTGATGGCTTTTTTTAAGCTTTCAAGAGAATTTACAGAGCAGGTTCAACTCATGCTTTGCTATGCCCTTTGAATCCAGATGCCCAACAGGAGCAGGTCTGGTCCCCTGGTCACCTTGTCTGGCCACAATCTTCCATGGAAGATCATAACCTCTGTGACATGAGCCTGTAGCAACCCATACCCCTAAAATATATGCCATGTGCCAACAGTTTCTTCCTGACAGCACATCTAACCACCAGGTGATTCTCCAGGGTACATTCTAACCAAACATGATTTGGCATATCAGAATTGATGAACACCTTGCCATGGAAAATACCTATAGATTAATAAACTGGCTGCTGGCCCCATTGACACCAAAACCAAAGTAATTTATTCCTATGTTAGATGTCCCTAAGTCGATTTCCCATTACTCCTGAACTGTAACTAGTAGGTCCAGAAAGAATTCCAATTTTGCACTGTAGGTGATGATATATGCCTCTTGGGAATGAACAATCCCAGCATAGTCCCAAGACCTATACTCATCATAGCTAAGGTCCCTACTTCATCATTTCAGTCTTACTGCCTATTGCACATGTAATCAAAACCTACAAATAGTGGTATCTCTGACTTCAGTGAAACCTCTAACTGATCTGAGTTAATAGAGACCTCTACCCCCAACACATGCACACAAACACACACACACACGCACACACACACACACACACACACACACACACACACACACACACACACACACACACACACACACACACACACACACACACACACACAGACACACACACACACACACACACACACACACACACACACACACACACACACACACACACACACACACACACACACACACACACACACACACACATACACCAGTCATCTGCTGGAAACTCCCTTATTGCTCTTATGGAAAACAACCACACTGAATTTGCTGCTCTACCCAGACCATGACATTTTTGTAAGACTGACTAATACTGACATAATGAAGAAAGAAAGGAGTATATCAAAACCTTTGATGAAATTCCAAAACTTCAAATGGATTCCTTAGAAAAAGTTCAGTTTCCAGAGCTAGCATCTTTCAAACTACCACATATTTTGGCTAGCAAATACAAAATTGTTCAGTATTGTGCAATACCTAATAAAATAAATACTCTAATTTCTCCAGATGTTTAGTGTTTCTAATATTGTGACATAAATACCCCATTCTTAAGTCAGGGTACAATTAAAGTTCATTAACTTATTGCTAGTTTAGTCTTACATGTTTGCCAGGAATGCTTTCTTTATTACCTGCAGTGTACCCAGAATTCTCTCCTTCTGAAGTTGAGATGGAGATTACTTGTGCTAGTAGCCAGGGCCAGATCCAGCACAAAGTGACCTGGGCAGCTGCCTAGAGCTCAGTGCTTGTTGAGTGGGCAGCCACAGAACATCAATTTAATAATTTAAAAATATCATAATATCAGAACTACTTTTAATTAAAAAGTACTCAGCAGGTCAGCGTGCAACAGTTCTACCGTCGTTGGCTCACATCTGAACAGCCAGTGAAAGAGGGTGTTGTATGTACAGAAGACATCCAGAGATTGGCATCTGCTTTTCAAAGACAAGAATGTTACACATTGAAATGAAAATGTCTTTTTTGCTGAAGTGCTACATGGAAGAACTCTGCACTGTTCTCTCACCAAGCTGCTGAATTAAAAATGGAGATTTTTTTTTGCTGCCACATAGTCAAATGGAAGAACTCTCCAATGTTAGCACAAGGAGCAGAACAATAGAACCCATCAAGGCCCATTGTGCGTACATAACAGAAGAGCTCTCACAATGTGAGTCAAACATTGTAGCTTACGCATCAGAGATAAGAGCCTTAGTCCTCCATACCAACTAGTGATGGAATTTCATGGAGTATTACAGTTAACCATTAAAGTTTCATAGATTTTTGTGGTTCACAAAAATGCTTGTTAATGCAAAATGTGTTGTTCTGCTAATTTTTTAACAGGGCACTGTCTAGTTAAGTAACTTCCTCGGAGTCAAAACCTTTATCCTAGTAATCAGAGGTAAGAACCTTAGTCCTCAACACCAACTGCTTCTACTAGACATCCATTAACTTTCTTCTGTTCTTTTTTGGTAAACCACAGAACATTAGTCAGTCAATGTCAGTAATTTGAGTTTCATAGACTTTTGTGGTTCTCAAAAATAGATGTTGATGCCAAACCTGTTGTTCTGTTAATCTTTTAAGTGATTTAGAGCAGTCTGCTCTTATCTGTCTTCAGTTCTGCAGAACATCTCTGATTTTGCTCTATATTTATGCCCTTTTCTTGAGCAAGTCATTCAACTAGTCAGTGCTTTGGGGGAGTGGAAATTTGGCTAGTCTTTTCAGTGTTCCCCCTGAACTACAAGCCTTGTAACTACCTATGCAATAGAGTATTTATGGAGTAAAGGACAGGGACTGATTGTAGTAAACAGGAGGAGCCATGTTTTTTGGATGTGATCCTTGGTTTCCATGTTCTGTTAAATACCGGCAGTGTGTTTATTATTTAGCCGTGAATAAAATTTACAGCATGAAGTCTGTGAGTTTAATGTTAATATTTTAACTATGAATCCAATGTTAATTTAGCTTACTTTTGCAGGCACACAGGTGTGAAATGTTCTGTGTTTTGGCTACAACATTTTGTCTAGCATGTACTGCAGATGAGTAAGACTATGAGCTGTAAAAGAGATGCTTCCTGTAATATATGGTTTGATTTCCTCAGACTTCATTTATCTTCCATATGAATGCCAAATTACTTCGCCAGGTAGTACTCTGAGGCTGTGTCCATCGGATTGTCCCAAGCTGTTAGCAAATGTGTTGCACATTTGTCTTTGAATTTCTGCATCTTTCACAAAGATGCTAATTAGCACGCCACTTTATGCTGTTTGAGTATGAATCCTAGCACATCCCTTGCAGTTTAATGAGTTCCTTGATGCATTTTCACTAACTGTAAGTTTCAAGGGAAGAAAAATTAATTGTTTCTCATGCTGTCTGTTTTTCATGCGAGTGTTTTATTTAGAAAATGGTTGTCAGTTTTTTTTCTGCTAAATTCGAGTTAAAAGGTTTTAAAAGGTTTTAAATGAAATATTTATGGTAATTGGGGGAGACAGCGCATATTGCTATATTCATACATTGGTATGGCTCTTGGGAGGCCTGATTCATTACCTTGCGTAGGTCCAATTTTCCATGACCCAGCTATGTAGACTCCGGAAGTATATGCTGTAACAGTACAGGATTATTAGCCATTCAAGTAAGTCAGATCTGTACTGAGTGATGGCAGAGAAGACAGAGGTCAAAAAATGAAAAGTAGGTATCCTGCAAGCTCTCAACTATACAGATTTTCACAGAATGTCCAGATTTTTGCCTCATTTTTGGTCTGTTCCCCAAAATTTGTGGTTTTCTGGCAAATATTTGAGGACTGAAGGCACTAAATAATGACAAACATTTGAGTTTCAGACTTCATATCTTTTAAAAAATACACACAAATGCAAAACCTGTTATTGTTGCAACTTTGTAAGTTTATAAGAGCAGTATTTAAAATCTGTCCCTATTTTTTTGGGTCTTTGTCCCCCAATTATTTTTTACTTTGTCCAGATTTATTGCAGTAAAAAGTTGAGAGTGTGATTAAGCCCCCACCCCCCTGAGAAAAAAAAACAGTTTGCGATATGCCAAGGTTAAAGCTTAAAAATAAAAATAGAAGTAAAAATCAAGCACCAAACCACTGCACTGTGTAATAAAATAATCATTCACAGAAAAGTTAAAACTAGAATATCTTTAATAAATAAGTTAAAACTAGAATACTTTTAATAAATAAGATTACTGCTTTCACAAGTATATCCCTTGCTTCTTCAGACCAGATAAATACAAAATACAACGAATAATCCTTTATAAAGCAATTCAAAATCTCTACAGCCAATAAAAACAAATATCCCTTAACAAAATAGCTGCATCATAAATACAATGTAACCTTGTGCAGCATATCTTAAAGTCATGTGTCCTAATACATAAGCTACAACATAACTAAAATAAAAACATTCATCATGCAAACAAGGACATATAAAAATAATATAAAGTCTAATGATATAATTATAATATTTAATTTTATTTCCTCAGCCTACTCGATTTAAGAACCTATAGGTTTATGGGAATGTTCGTGGGGGAGATTATGTGAATGTAACTGAGATGAAGGAACCTAAATGGATTGTTACACTGAGGGCAGATAAGGGCTCTGGGTTGAATGAGCATGTACCCTTGAAGCCGATTGGTTGTATTTTGTATTTATCTGGTCTGAAGAAGCAAGTGATATACTTGTGAAAGCACTAATCTTATTTATTGAACATATTCTATTTTTTACTTATATGTGAACAATTATTTCATTATATAGTGCTGTGGTTTGGCGTTCGATTTTTACTTCTGTTTTTATTTTTATGCTTTAACCTTGGTTTGTTTCATCAGACACCTTTTGCTTGACAGAGTGATGCATTGCTTTCTGGACTTGAGTTTGCTATATGCATTAATATTTTTGATTTTTGTATGATTTGTGGGTTGTTGAACAAAAGCAGCTGGAGCATTTATTTTGCTTTACTTGTTCTACTTTATTCATTGCAGTAAAGAATTAATTAATTCATGAATAGGCCTGGATTGTGTAATATAGTCTAAACATGCTGCATTTTAGCAATGTATTTTTTGTAGTACCTTATTTACAGCCACCAGCAGCTTTAAAAGGGTTGGCATTTGTCAAGTCATACAGTCTACATTATTTAGAGAGATGATCAGAACCATCTGATCTTCAGCAGCCATTATGTAGTCATTGTTACATATTACTGTGATATGGTTATCTCTACAAGATGGGATTGTAAAGGATTTCTGCATTTAGTTAAAAACTGTTTCTGGCAGTTAGCACAGAGAACTAAAGCTCTGACTTGTTGTTGAGCAGTTTCTTTTCACAATGTTGCCAGGTCTGAATGTTTCCCTTTTATTTACCTATTCTGTGGCAGTGCTTTGGAGCAACTGGGACTTTAGGCTAGGTTCCTTAATGGTCTTCAGGACTATATGCCTAGTAACTCGGGACCTGCTGCCATTGTTTACCAGCCATTCCCTATTGCATAGCTGATGTAGCTCAGGAAATGTTATAACAATTTCACCATCACACCATTTTTCAATGTTACATAGGCAATTTATTTTTCAAGGGCAGTAGGCACTGCATTTGCAGATGAAGCACTGATATGCAAATTTGTTTGCCAGAAGTAACCTCTGCATTAGTAATAATTCTCTTTAATGTGGAATTATTCAGTTGACTACTTCTGCAGAGTCTTTGCATATTGACTTAACATATGTTAGAGGTAGTTAATATTTATTATGCTCTCATAAATACTCTTCTATTTAAACTGTGCTACATATGGCTGGATCGTATGGTGTGATCATTCTACATTTTCACATTTTTCATCCAAAGCTATCAAAGTACCTGCAATTTATTTGTTTATAATGACATGGTATGCACACAGTCAAAGGAGATGTAACCACCGTTGGAGGACTCTCTATGGATGAAAGTACCTAATGCTCTTATTATGGGGTCATTTTTTAAATTGTCTTTTATATGGATTTGCAGGACTGGTGTCCATTTGTGCATGTCGATTCAGTTGGAATGCTTTGGCTACTGTATATGAAACTTCAAATATGTGACTTTGGTCACTATTATTTTTTGATACAGATATCTGACAGGCTGTAGTCAACAATGTAGCTGTAATTGCTGGGTTTGGGAGATGTCTGTGATGATCATGCTGATAAAGTTAACAAATCATTAGTCTGCATTTCAAGGACTAATGTGTACTTGTGTAAAGCTGTTGAAATACATTACTGTGGCTATTGTTTTATCACAATCAGACATGATGTGTATGTACTTGATAAAGTGTCCACTATTGTTGAGCATGGATATTGATTTTTTTTATAATAACAGCAGTCTCAGTGGCCTTTTATGGTTTAAATATTCTGAAATGGCTACTTTTGTCATTATTGGTTCACGCATTTTATTTCACTGTTCATGGGAAAAATGTTCAAAACTACAAATTTAAAACACACACTAACAACTTTTGCTATATGAAACAAAAAATAAAATTTGGATCAATCAGGAAGGTGAATGAAAGAATACATCCATTTGTGCATAGTCCTAAAAGAGAGCAGGGGTCCCATGGTTTGAAAACAGTTCAGGGACCAGGGTATACATTAATCCATCACTGGCCAGATTGACATTTCTTTTTAGTAGTCCTGCTACTCATACTATTCTTGGAACTATCCTGATGTCTTTATTTCACATGCTATACTGTCTGCTTGCATATGTTAGTATTTTGTAACTTTATGACCATCAGCACACAGAACACTTTAGTTTCTAGGTGTAGCTATTTCAGTATTTAAAGTTGCTTTAGTCCATTTTTTCTTTGACTATAATATCTGGTTTTCCTGCTGTTGCTTTCTTAACTATTGGCATCATGCTATATCCTGTAACTAGTGCTACTTCATTTTCAGCAATTCTTTGTACTTCACCATTCCCATGTTTTCATCTGCTTGCAGTTTTGTAGTCTTTGCACAATCCCAGTGTAAACATCCAACCACATTATTGTGACTTCAGTGTGCACTGTCTCAGCTATAAGTATATAGCACCTAGCATTAAGATCTCCAGCTGTTTATAGTTCTGTACTACAGAACCTACTCTTTCTAAGATTTAGTCAACAGTCCTCTGTCTTGAACTGCTATTATTAACTTTTTATCTTTTTGGTTTAAATTTATTTCCCACCTCATATATCAACTCTTTCTCAACATGTGGTTGTTCTAGCAGTTCTCTATACTTGTCACTGTGATTGCAAGCTTTTCAGTTTCATTTCCTTTTCTTCTGATCATAATCTTTATATTATTTCTTTTATTTTGGCAGTGTTTGTTGCCACTCTTTTTGTTCTCTTCTGCTTTGATTTTGATATCAGCACCTTTCTGAAATGCTTCTGCTACTCTTGGATTTGACAGTGACATGAGATATGTATACAGTCCCACAAATGCAGACCTATCTGTACTGTATAATCAATTTCGATGAGGCCCATACCACCTTTAGACAAAGAGATATATACTCTTGCCATGCTCTGTTTTTATTTAATACTTGATAATCATGAAGGAGTGTTCTTATTTTGACTCGTTCAACTGATCCATTTCTTTTTAGGGGTCAATAAAGCATGTCTAATGTGTATGCTAGAACAGGAAGAGCAAGCTGCTTTAGAACTTCTTAGATTTTAAGGCAGTTATAATCATCTAAAATATTCCTTAGTAAGCTTTGTTTTCAATTCTTCATGTTGGTTTCTGGATGCTCTGTCTGTTCCCTGATTGTTATTCACTCCCTCTTGTTCAAGTCCGTTTATATTACATCCCCTCCCAGGTTAATATTTTCCTGATGCTTCAGTTTTCCTGCTATAAATGCTGCTTTTGCAGATTTACAAGGCCAAATGACAGTCATAGATTGTCTGGAATCTGAAAAAAACTGAACCATTTACAGATGCACTTTCAGTTGCTTTTCAGATGACCTACAGAGTTTTAAATCACCCACAAAAAGAAGGTGAGGTGTCATCTGACAAGGCTATTTTTCTGGATGTCAAGCTGCAGCTGTAGCCTAGCACCTAATAGCTTGAGAGCAATGCAAGACAGCAATGGTGACATCATCCTGGAATCTCTCTCTTTGGATTTTTATTCCTAGGATAGTAATTTGACCTTTATCATGACTCAGCAATCAAGTGGTTTGCCAGTGTTTTACAGTAACTGCTATGAAATTTATCAATGTATGTTATATTTTATACAACTATATGCATGCTGTAATCCATGGATGTAGCCAAGCTAGAGTTTTCACTGTGTGATACCTTAAACCCCCTGTAATAGATACATTCAGCACTGTGCTGTCGGGGCCATGGACATTCAGAAGCCATATAGCTGAAACACTTGATGCCCTTAAAAGGGGCATTTACATATATCCCATGGGTTTCTACTACACAGTGAAAACTCTAGATGAAAGCAAGACCCATTTTACATCCAGAAGTACTGCACCTAATTTCGAAGATACCTTGTAAGAGAAAGGAAACAACATGGAAGCACGCCCACTCCTAGGCATCAATATACATTCAGCATTTAAGATAAGTGCTCCCATGTACAATGAACTATACAAAGAACTGTGCCATTCAGCTGTAAAAGCAGTCTTTACAGGCACCAGTATAGATACTCCTACCTCTTCCTGTGCTCAGAGCCAACACTAACCAGTACTATTCCATATCGGGCCATAGTCCTAGCTGGTTAGGACTCTCCCACAAACAAGGATAGTCTTCCTTTATATAAAAGTGCCAGAGATATCTCTCTACTCTTTTAGCATTCCAGGTCAAATGTACATTGCGAGGAACAGTCCTCTTCACTCAAGTAATTGTGATTTACTAACAAGCTAATGATTTCAAAATAGGTGGTTACTGTGCTATTGACATGAAGGTCTTTATAAGCCTAGCTGTGTGTACCCAATATAATACAATAGAAACCCAATATAAAGGATCTTGCCTAAACTCGAGATCTTAGTTAACAATGACTGCCCATATCTAGGAGGGTCATAGATGAAATCCCTGGTAGGAATTTAGGCTCCCTATTATGCTGTCGCAGATGCAGGTTGTTGAATGCGTCTTTGTTGAACTGAAAAGTGCAAAAAGGCAAAATAGTGAAGCGGCTTTTCAGCAAATTCTTTCCCTGGGGAATGTTTTTTACTTGTCCACTTTCGATACTTTGCCGTTTTCAGCACTGTAGTGCGATCTCAAAGTTGGTATATTTAAGTAGGGGGGTGTGGTGGGCACAGCCCCCCACGTCGGGGGTTATGGGGGTGAAGCCCCCCACAATATATAATGTTTTACAGTTTGGGGGGGTTTTTTGTTCCCCTTGGAAAAAAATCGCTTTTTTGAGGTTTCAACATTGTAAGCTTTTGCTTACATGGGGTCAATTATGTGCCGTTCGCTCTTCTGAGTGTGCAATATCATAATATAGACCCGGAATTTATGGTTTCCCATCAAGTCATCCAGTCTACTCTTAAACAGGGCCAAAGAAAGGCTTCATTTGATGTGAACTGGTAGCCTATTCCAGAGAAGTGGCAACCTCTGTGAGACATATCTGTCTCTCTAACAGGTTCTAGATGGAGGACGGCGCCGTAGTGCAGTGGTAGCATTGTCACCTCACAGCAAGAGGTTTTCTGGTTCCAGTCTTGGCTGGGGTGTCTTCTGTGCAGAGTCTGCATGTCCTCCGTATGTTCATGTGATATGTCTGGAGCATTTCTCCCCAGGCCTCTGCTGAAAATTGGCTCTTTCCAAGTTGGACTTTCCTGGTTAACAAATATAAAATAAATAAATAAAATAAAATAAAATTTATGTCGCAGGCCAGGTTAAGGTCCCTAAAGCAGCTGACCCTTATTCCATTTGACTTGCGGATGTGCAGCATTTCCATTAGGTTTGGTTCTGAGATTGCTCTGTAGGCCAGGCACAAGTCTTCTCTAAGTAGTCTGTACGCTACTGAGTACAGTGACAGTAATTTCAGTCTGTCAGTATATAACATTTGCTAGGGACCCTGAATTTTCTTGGTAAGAAATCTCTGAGGTCTCTCAAGTTGCTCCAGGTGTCTGGTAAGGTGCATAACAAAGGGAGCATTGTACTCAATTATTGGCCTGATGAGGGTCGAGAACAGGGGTGTTATGGCTTCTTTTGCTCTTGAGGTAATGCCTTTGCTAATGAGGTGTGTGACATATAATGCCGTCCTTACCACAGTAGACACACGGTGGTCAAAGTTTAAGCTACAGTCAACTTGCATTCCTAAGTCTCTCACTACTGAGTTGTTACTTAGGGTATTATTATTTATATGATAGTCTTTATAGTCTTCAGGAATATTGATTTTACCAAGGGGATGATAACACATTTTTGAGTGAGTTTGAGTCCATGGCTTTGGCACCAATCATTGACTTGTGTAAGTCCCTCTTGAACTATATTGACATTGTTTGGGGATTCAGTGATTGCACCTAACTTGCAATTGTCATCAAACTTAGTTAGCCACAGCCCCTCTGTTTTGGTCTGAACTTCTGAGAAGTATATTCCAAACAATTGGGGGCCTAGCTCTGACCCCGGTGGACCCCCACTGTTAGCAGGTCTGCTGGTTGAGGTAAATTCCCCAGCTTTGACTGAGTGAGAAATTAAGTGTCCTTACAGCTCTATCAAGTGAAAGTGAGTAGTTAATCCAGGCTATAAAAAAAAACCTCCTGAGGAAGGGTTCAGGTAATAAATCAAGGGAACATCACAGGAAGGCAATGCAGCCTCCTCTTCATTTCACCACATCTGATTGGAGAAATCATATTGGATTGCAAAGCCTCATAATAACAGGTGTTAGAAAGCTTAAATACTTCAAAAAAATAAAGAAATAAAAATACTTAAAGCATCAAAAGCAGTATTCATAAGCCCTCCCAAAAGTGTGCAAGTCTAAAAATAAAAACGAAAGAATACTTCAGAAAAAAACATTTGATGCTAACACTAGAGC
Organism: Protopterus annectens; assembly: GCF_019279795.1. Classification (NCBI taxonomy): domain Eukaryota; kingdom Metazoa; phylum Chordata; order Ceratodontiformes; family Protopteridae; genus Protopterus; species Protopterus annectens. The sequence goes on along the minus strand of NC_056744.1, from coordinate 16,277,409 downwards.
CTCCCAATAATAGTTAAAATGGGACACAAGGGTAAAAATCATTCCAGAAGTGATCTTTGCCCCCCCCCCCCACACATTGAGAACAAATATCCAGTTACCTCACAGATGCAATCTCCTATTTATTTATTGTCAAGATATTCTAAAGGAAGGGATGGGAGGAAAAAAAGAGGTTGTTTAGAGAAAAAGTCATATAACTGAAGTTGCCATAAAATGTGCATGACACCAGTGACCCTTGGTGGCATGAGTAATTGATGCCCAGAAGTTTCAAGAATTGGTGTTACAAGGGCCTAACGTAGGGTGTCACTTTAAACATATGGGCACAGAAAAGGAAAAAGTAAACAAATCCAACTTCCTACTGTCTCCAAGTGAGAGATGCCATCAAACAGCCTTCACTCACCCTCAGATGGCATATTAGACCCACAGTGAACAAAAATTTGCACACAAACCGAATGTAAGGCAGTAAGCTTTTGCCCCAGCGTTGTCAAAATAATATTTTCATCTTAGCTAAAATTTCTTGAACATTATGATAGGAATTGTATAATGGAATGTTGTAATGCACATTATCACAATGTTAAACAGCACATACCTAAACAAACCATGTTTAAATAAACTAAGAAAAGACAGTGTTTTCACAATAGGAAATATGTGCCAGAGACTGTAAAAAATAAAAAATGAAAAAAGATACATTTCATGCTGATTTAAGAAACAGTCCTATGTTCCATGATTGATTATATGTTGATCATGACAAGAAGTTGTTTCTGGCACAAACAATTCTTCAGTAGCATTTAAATCAATAATTATCATAATAATTATCAGCATCAGCCAACCACATAACTCAACTTGCCTAAAAGGATACACAACAGAAGCACCATACAGCAATATGAGTAACTTGTGTGCATATTTCTATGATTGTCTAACAAACGTTGCCAGAGTGTTTCTACAGTCTAGAGTAGGAAGCCATTTTAAGCAGGCAGGGAAAAAAACAAATAGCAGCTGAGTGGGTTTTGTTGGATGTGCTTGAGAAATACAACATTACAGAAATATGATATACTGTATAGTTTGAATAGCTTGTTTAATTCATTGTTCCATTATGTGTGTGTGTGTGTGTGTGTGTGTGTGTGTGTGTGTGTGTGTGTGTGTGTGTGTGTGTGTGTGTGTGTGTGTGTGTGTGTGTGTGTGTGTGTGTGTGTGTGTGTGAGCCAGCGCAAGGCAGAGATGCTTATTCCAGAATTGGTGCCAGCCCATTGGAGGACACACCCATCACACACTCACAAAACACACACCTAGGGACAATATGGAGGATTTCCAATTCACATGTGGAAAACCTCTGAGGTTCATAGGTTTATAGGTAGATACTAGGCTATCTGCCCTGGGGCATTTATAAGCCTAGCCAGAGTGTATTTGGCTTCCGCCTCCCTATTAGATTAGCCTACTGTGCCTCTGTAAAGTAGGTCACAGAAGGTACCCTTTTAAGATTAGTTTACTGTGCCTCTGTTTAGCAGGGACACAGAAGAGATCCCAGGGGTGAATTTGCGATTTCCCATCCATGCGTCCAGATTTCGCTTGAAGAGGGTCAGCGAGGGGCTATGTCTAACATGAATTGGGATTCTATTCCAGAGTGAGGGGAGCCTCTGGGAAATTAATCTGTCCCTCCAGCATGTCCTATTTATTTTTGTGCTGAAGTTTAGGTCCCTGGAGCGTGTAGCTCTAAGGAACTTGGATTTTTTGAGGTGGAACATGTCCATTAATTCTGGATTTGACATGGCTTTGTACATCAGGCATAGATCGCCTCTGAGTAGGCGGTAAGCAACTGAGTAGAGTTGGAGTTTCTTTAGTCGAGCTGCATAGGACATCTGTTTGTAGCCCATGATCCTCTTGGTGAGGTACTTTTGGGGTCTCTCCAGTTGCTGCAGGTGTCGGGTAAGGTACATCCCAAAAGGAGCATTGTATTCATTATGGGCCTGATGAGTGACGAGTAGAGAGGCACAATGACCTCTCTTGATCTAGATGTGAACCCTTTCGTGATAAGGTGGGCTATATAGAAGGTCTTTCTAACCACTTTGGTGATTATCAAAGGAGAGATTACTATAGGTGTACGAGGAAACTGGACCATGTGATGAAAAAGTCACTTAGACAAAGGAAGAATGTGCAAACTGAAACAGTATCAGTTTGTCTCCAGGCAGATAGCTTGCTTAACTGTATTAAGTAAAAAGTTCCAGTTGAGATGTAAGTTTGAGTATCCAGTCTCATGTAAGATCTTGTTTTTCCCCTCATTATTCTCTGCTGGAGCTTACTGCTAGTAATTTTTTGCCACCATTTCTCATTGTATTGTACTGGAACACTAATGAGAATAATACACTGCAAAAGCAATGAATGAAACAGAATGCCACAGCATATTTTATGAAACCTAGATAAGAGCTGGAATTTACTTGATTCTAAAACTGAGATCACTTAAATGAATTTCAAAAAAGCCTCAGTGGATGAATGTAAGTGATAACCACCCTTTCTTACTGAGCAGGGTCTCTGTCTATGGATCTGAATGTCTATCATTGAAATAAGAATAACATTTAGCTTCTTAACAAACATATAAAAGTGTATTTAAAATGAATGGCAGAACGAAGGGAATTGAAAATAAATGTCTTTCAGCATGCAAAATAAATGTTATCTTGTAACATAATTGACGATAACTTAACTTTTGACCTTCATATCCAGAATAACATCAACATAAAACATCAAAAGCTAGGTGCCCTCTATAGGCACAATTACTTTCTCACCTTCTTTGCAAAAAAAAGCTCTTGCCTCCTCATTGCTGCTTCCTACTCTCCTATACGGCGCCCCCATCCTAACCAATATTCAGTCCTCCCTAAAAACTAATGTCAATAGATGCTACAATAAAGTTGCCAAATTTGCTATAAAAGCTAAATTCTCCTCTCACCACTGTTCCACACTACATCAACTAAATTGGCTGGAACTTCCCCATTACCTCACATACCTACTGCCCATAAAATCATTTACATCCCAAAAATCTGCCCAGCCCTAACTGACATCTTAACCATCTACTATCCAAATCGACAGTTAAGGTCAGAAAACAAAATGCTACTAAATACTGATAAACCTAAGCTCTCAGCCGGTCAAATGCGTTACTCTTTCACTGTCTCCAAGCTTTGGAATAAACTCCCTCCATCAATAAGAACTATCAGTAGCTCCACTGCTTTTAAAAACTCCCTTAAACTTCACCCCTCATCACATTGGATATGCACCTGCACTCTTAATCACAGCTCCATTACCCGATCCCCTCCCCAAAACCATCTCATCCTATCTCTACATCCAGACTTTCTTTTCTTTTCCCTCCTTTACACCTACTGCTTCTGCTGACACTAGCCAGTGGCATCTCTACTTGAAGCCTTCTGCCTCCTTTACACCTACTGCTGACACTAGCCAGCGCCATCTCTACTCGAAGCCTTCTGCCTCCGTTACACCTACTGCTTCTGCTGACACTAGCCAGCGCCATCTCTACTCGAAGCCTACTGCCTCCTTTACACTTACTGCTTCTGCTGACACTAGCCACCGCCATTTCTACCCGAAGCTTTCTGCCTCCTTTACACCTACTGCTGGCACTAGCCAGCGCCATCTCTACTCGAAGCCTTCTGCCTCCTTTACACCTACTGCTTCTGCTGACACTAGCCAACGCCATTTCTACTCGAAGCCTTCTGCCTCCTTTACACCTACTGCTGACACTAGCCAGCGCCATCTCTACTTGAAGCCTTCTGCCTCCTTTACACCTACTGCTTCTGCTGACACTAGCCAGCGCCATCTCTACTCGAAGCCTTCTGCCACCTTTACACTTACTGCTTCTGCTGACACTAGCCAGTGCCATTTCTACTCTAAGCCTTCTGCCTCCTTCATTTCCTTTATACAATCTTCTCTCTCATCTAACAACCTTACCTACCATCCACACCTCCTATTTCTATACTTCTATCATGATTTTAACAATTTTCTACCAATGTCACCATGTTATACAATGTTATCACCTCACTACTGTATTGTAATTCATGCCATATTATTGTATGCTCTTATCCACTTATCTAATGTACTACCACTACCTGATTTATTCTGTATTATATGTTCTTTTACGTAATTACATGTGGAGCTTTTCTCCCCGGGCCTCCACTGAAAATGGGCTTGACTCTGGCCCAATGGACATTCCCGGTAAACAAATGCAATGTTTGTCTTTTCAGCTTTTCCTGGTTAGTGGTTGCCACCGCGGAACTCCAGTCCGTTAATGATTAGCAGTAGATTTTTATGGTGCCGCGTTGCCAGCCCGACGCCCAACCTTCAGCGAAGGCACGCCCATTCACACATGTCTTTCGGAGGCCACTCAACTGCAGGGAGGACATGCAGACTCCACACAGAAGGCACTCCAGTCGGGAATCGAACAGGAGAACCTCTTCCTGTGAGGCAAGAACGTTACTGCTGTACCACAGTAAACAAATGCAATAAATAAATAATAATTTGGAAAAAATGTTTTCATATATTTTAAAGATATTTGAAAAAACATAAATAGAAAAACAGTAATGAGTCGTATAAGGCAAAAATATTCAGCTAACAGATGACTACAAGTCTTTTATACTTGTTTTAGTTTCTTTTAATAATCTGCAAAAATGTAAAGTGCAGTATCTGCTTGAACTTGATGACCAAAGGAAATGCTGTACTGATCAGTACTAAAAAGTCCAATCACAAAACTGCCATTGCTCACATAAAAATTTAACTTTTGTACTCTCTGACAGTTCATAAGTCCTTTCGCTTGCTCCCCTCCAAGCACTATACGCTTGCTACTTGCATCTGTTAACTACAAGCTCAGTGTACTTTGGAACAAGAGGAATTCTCCAATGATTCTAAAGTCTCAGTATTAACATATAAGTTACATTGATTACATTGTTGTCAGTGCACATCAGTGTCAATCAATAGTGCATTGCACTTCTGCCTGGTACCTCTATGTCAGTAATCTGCAGTGTCCCAGCTATATCTAGGCTTGTATCATTTGTTGACATCTACATACCACTTCTAGCCTTTCTACAGTTACCTGTGGCTGGAAATGCTAAGTTTCCATTGCACCTGTATTGTCTACCATGCTCCCGTCTTTGCAGTTCTGCTATGTGGTACTGGCACTTTGTCAGAAATGGCTGTTATTGCAGTGATACATCTTGACATCCTCCTGCATGCATAACTGCCATCCATTGCTTAATCATCTCAAATTTGCTTGCCATATATCATTCATATGCTAGGTTATTGCCTTTTTCAGTCTTCTACACTCAGAAGACTGTCTCGAACAGATAAAGTACACGCTTTCCATAAGAAAAGTGAGAAAATGAAGCAGAGCGGACAACTTTGAACTTGCATAGCACTGGAGTGGCTTGGTCTGACATCAGACCTGTGCATCCTTGTTCCACACCAAGGGTATGTCACCCTGCTGAAGTTAAACAGAGGTAGAATGAAGAATGATACTCGGTGCTCGATGTGCTGGGAAGAGGAGGTAGATTAGTTGCAGATGGGCTGCACTGCTCTTTGCTGTAGCATTCCCCGCTGAGTGGCATTAGTGCAGTGTTGTTTTTTTGCAATTGGCTCTAACTTGAGTGGAGTGAGCTGGTGAAACACTACCATGTTTTTTTTTTCACTTTTCTCCCATGTAGTATAGCATAATATTCCTTACAGTTCATTAAATTCTCTCTCTGCCTAAAGGAATTATTGCCTGTTGATAGGAGCTTTGCCTTGTATGCAGTCTATCAAAGGATGGGCAGTAGTACAAACTTAGGTATAGATTTCCTCTACTACCCAGCTAGTACAAGAAAAGCCTTTTCCTATCTTATAGTGGAGAGTATATTTGTGTTTATTATAGTCTCTATTGTTTTCTAAATGAGGTTTTACCACCCCTGTTTTTGTTAGGTATCCCAAATATTTGGATTCCACCATCCCGAATTTACACTTTTTAGCATTCACAATTAAGCCTCCCTGCCTTATAGAGTTTAACACAGCCTGCACTTTTGCTAAGTGAGAGTCCCAGTCCTCTGAATGGATGACCATGTCATATGGATATGCAACAGAGCTGTTTAAATTTCACCATGGTTGAGTAAGTATTCTTTTTTATCATCTTGAATACATATCACCTCTGCCTTGTGATTATTAATCTTGTACCTACATATAAGGACCTCTGACATGCTTCCACAATTTAGCTGAGCTTGAACTTCTCTCCTCTCCAAAAATGTAAAATATTTTACTAACCTGGTTGTAATACAATTACAGATTGATGATACATTGATCTTTGCTTCAGTTTTATTACATTGCATAGGAACATTTCCATTGGTAATATGCAATTCATTTTCTACATTTCCAGTACTAGAATTGTTTTCAGTTCTAGTGGAACGTAATCTGGTTATCAGATACCTCCATCCACATTAGAAACAAGTTATCTCATTACTTGATATTTTGATTCACAGAATATTGCATATTTTGTTTTGCAATTTTATATTTAGAAGCAAACAGATCAATTTTAAACAATATTGCTTATTGACTGTTAAGAATTCTTGTAAAGTTACTAATTTGCCAGAGTTCTTGGAATCATTTTGCAACATCCACTTTCTCATATTACTAGGTAATGCTCTGTTAAATCTGTCCATAGCTAAAATGTATAACATTTTCATTTTATTATTATTTTTGATTCCTAACCACATGTTTATAATGTGCTTTAGCCAGGCATCAGAGCTGTTACCAGTGTGTCAGCATTGAAAGTCCAGTTGTAGAACACAGCTTTCACTTCAGAGGTTATCTCAGCCCTAGTTCTGCTTTAAAGTTTTTCATAGTCCATGTAATCAGTTGGTTCCATGTCCATGAAAATCTTCAGTGCTTTCCTTTTTAACAAGGAAGAGATCATTTTGGCTCTTTTTGAATTATCCCAGTTTTCTTATATGGCATACCTTTCAAAAGTTACCAAATAAGACTGAATGGCATCCTCTTTCGTTTGCTTTTTAATGGCAGATACAGTTCTAGGAATAGCAGTCACATTAGCCAGTCCCACTAGCTTTTGTAGCTGTACAAGCTTCTGATTGGTCAATCCCTCAAACTTTATTAAGGTTTTCAACAAATTCTCCTTGGTTATGGGCATACAGGGAAACACAACAGATAAACTTTCAAATAATAGGTGAGCACGCATCAATTAACAGTTATCCCAAATTGTGGCATAATAAACTGTAAGCCTCTGGTTTCATACATTTCACAGGAAAGCTTGCTCAAAGAGTCCAAGCACTTTGCAGCAAAGGAATAGCAAGGAACTGTTCTTTGGCAAATTTCTTCGTCAAAGTGCACACATTCCTCACTAGTATCAGCTTCTTAAAGCACACTGGAGGCAGAAACAGAAAAAAATCCACACGTTTATTATCTGAATGAAATGAGAAATATCCCAACTAGTTTTCCATGTTTAATTTAAAGGTACTAACAGTATTTACTGTGAAGAATAACACTTTCTGTAACACTACCACTACAAAGCACAGCTTGGGCACACACTACACACACACACACACACACACACACACACACACACACACACACACACACACACACACACACACACACACACAAAATACATTCACAAAACCCTATATTCAGAACAAATCTAAGAGGATGTTCACATCTGTATTCGTGCAAGACTGGGAAATAAAGGACTGCTGTTTGACTCAACCTGTCTCCGGTGTCAGTTTGTTACAGCTATCTCCTTGCACTGAGAGAGTCTTTTAACCAAAGATGTCTCTTCTTTTTGTTGCCTGTTTTTGAAAAATTTTTTTGAAAATATTTGCTTGTGCTTTTGTGTTTTCTTTTTTGGCTGTTTTATTACAGCTTCTACTCAGGACTGATACCAATAAGGAGCGCTCAGCCTTGACACTAAGGGAGTGATCATCAAAAGTCCTTTTCAGGACTATTTTTGTCCAAAAGGCACCTTACCACAAAGGCCCTTATAAGGACCAAATCGGATCCTGATAGGACCCCGATCGAATAACTGAGACCCCTAGGTACCACAGTCCTTCTGAGGACTTCAACGGTCCTTATAACGACCAACTTTATCATCAACCTAACAGTCCTCATCAGGACAACAAAGGTCCTGTTTAGGACCACACAAGCCCTTATTAGGACTAAAAAGGTCCTTTTGAGGACCACAATAGTTCTTTTCAGGACCACCACACACTTCTTAGGACCACAAGAGTCCTTATTAGGGTTAAAAAGGTTCTTTTCAGGACCACAACAGTCCTTTTCAGGACTTCAACTGTCCTTCTCAGGACCAACATAGACCTTATCAGGACTACAAAGGTTTTAGTTGGGACCGCCTCAGCCCTTTTAAGAACCACTGCCTCTGTTATATCTCCAAACCACCAAAAATCAACAGTCCTTCTTTTTTTTTTTAAATATTTTTATTCATTTCCAAAAAACAAGAAAACATTAATGCAGGTTATTTATGACAATGAAGTATTTACAAATTATTTAAAAAGGTAGGCTAAAACTTCTAAACAGATATCAAACATTAAAACCAAAATAAAGTATTTACAAGGGTGTCTATTGTTGACATATAATTGACTTTCTATACAATTGTTTCCTGATTATAATCTGCTGCAGTCATTATTCTCCAGTATTTCAGTTACTTTTTGCCATGCTATGTATAATGATGTAGTTCTTTCAGTTCTTCCTTTAATAGTGTTCATTTCCAATTGCGATACTGCTGACACCATATTCATGAATTGCTTAAAAGTTGGAGAAGCTTTGGATTTCCAGTTTGATGTAATGTTCTTCCTTGCAATAGCTAGGAGAGTCCATAAGATTACATATTTTGTTCTTGGCACACAGTCGGGTACAGGTGCATTAAACAAAATAATAGATTTGGAAATCTGGAATTTATCATTGAATACCATTTGCAGAAAATAATTTATTTTATCCCAATATGGTTTAATCAAATGGCATTCATAGAACATATGTTGCCAGTCTGCTTTTATTGATAAATCACATCTCCAGCAGCCAATATTTTTCTTAAACATAAGTTCCATTTTATGAGGGGTTACATAAGAACTGTGTATGAATTGACATGTAAAAAGTCTCCAATGTAATGAAAGTGATGTCTGCTTTGGAGAGAGAAGAATTAGTTTTTTATCTCTGTCATTTGGCACATGTCCATTAACTGATCTATAATAATTCCATATTTTGTCATTATTATGCATTTTTATTTTTTTGTTTGTTTTATAAATAGATGACAAGTATCCATTTCCAGTAATGGGTTGATTCGTTAGTAATATTATATGTTCTATAAGTTTAGGAACATTTTGTCTTATTGATGGTTGCATTGTTTCTTGTTAAAATCAACAGTCCTTCTGAGGACTACTTGGACAAAGCAACAAGCCTGCAACCTAACCAGAAAAAGTCCTTCTGAGGACTTCAACCTTGGCAACAACTTAGCTCGTTCCCAAATACTCTGGTCACCAGATACCAGAAATTCGGAGCGTGTTCCTTTTTATATCTTGGAGAAAAGGGAATATTCCCAGAAATGGCATCTCAGACTTGATATATGTAAGTCTGTTCTTTTGACCATTCAGTAACCACATGTCAGGACTCACTCTGTTGGGTCCCGACATTTCAAATGGTTACTGAGCATGTGTGTGTAATCACCTTGTGTGCTGTCAGTCATGTCTACATTTTCAGACATGCCCGCACATGGTTTGACAGCTCTAAAGTAACTGTTAAATTGCAGTGTGTATCAATTAGTTTGGTACCTGCCAAATTAGTTGTTAAGGCACATTTAGGTATTTGTCATAGTTTTGTGCAGGAAGTGTTGAGTTATGTGCATGCAGCTATAAGTGGGTATGTTTATGTATTGTGCTATGATTGGGAGCCTCTCTTTGATAAACATTTAAGCCACTGGTTGATACCATTTCACGATTATTCTTTTGGCATTTATCCAACTGGCACATGTTCTTCAGTTTCAGTAATTATAGCCCAAGCTCTGCCTCATGTAGAAGGTACACTGAAGTGGTAGTGAAATAAAACAAAAACTCTGGCTTTTCAATAATCCCACTAAGAACTCATGTTTTTTTCACCTCAAGGAAACATTTAAGTGTTTAACAATGCAGTATAAATATAAGAATAAATGTGAAGAAAGGGAAGGAGAAAGATTTGTACAGGTTCTGCATCTCCACATGACTTGCATTCTGGACTGTGAGTTTCTGTTATTACATTATTTTTCTGTGCAGCAAAGCAGTATAACAAACTCTGTGTTTAGAAAGTGAAATATAAGTTAGATAATTATACTTGGTCTGCCATAGGAAAACCTATCATGTTTTCATGAAATTAAAGAAATTCCCCTTAAAAACAGAGCTAAGCAAATCTTAAAAGCTGAATCTTGTCATCCATTTTGAGAACAGATAAATGCAGGATTTCATTCTCACCTTGAGGAGTATGACTAGGCAGGAATCTTTGGTGGTTTAGTGGTTAGGATTTGGCATTCTCACCCCCACAACCTGGGTTTGATTCCCAGTCAGAAAATTCCAATATAGTTTTCCATCCCTAATCCTATTTAAGCATAACCTTGTCCAGTGATTGGGAAATCAGAAATTTACCCCAGGTCTGGCCCCCATGTCTCTGATAGATAGAGACAGACAGCAATGCCAAAACTAACCTACCCACCATAACCTCTAGAAACTTTCTAACTAATATAACCCATCCTAAAAACTGCCCATGATATATAGGAACACAGTTCAGTTGGATTGCACAGCTAGGTTTATAAGGCCCTGGTGATCATTAGCCTAATACAGAACTATGAACTTATGAACTTGTTGGTTGTGATCACAGAACACCTATCCTGTTTTTTTTTGTTTTTGTTTTTGTGGAATGTAGTGCTTTAGCTGTCTCTGTGGATTATCATTTATAAAAAAAAAGGTGTAGGAGCTCAAACCGTTTCAAGCTTTGAAAGTTAGAAAATAATGCTGTTTCACAAAGAATGGCTAGAAATGAGGAGTGTCTCTGATAGACCAACAGTGTGAAAAGCTGCTAGGCACTTCACTATAACATACTTTTATTAATTTATATTATTTATTTATTCATGCATGCCTTTTGACAGGATTAGTCTCATTAGGCCAGTGGCCTCTTTTTAGTGAAGATCTGAGGTGGTATTCATACTGACTAGGGGACACCTGGTCAGGGCACCTGGGAACTTCCCTATACTTTTTTTTATTGTGTGTCATGGGATCTTTTACATCAACCTGAGCTATCACCAGCTCAGGCAGATGGGACCTTAGTTTAATGTTTCATCTGAAGGACAGTACACCCAGGAGTTCAGCAGCCCCATTATGTTGCACTGCAGTGACTATATTGGGTGAGAATAGAATCCACAGGCTTCTGATCTTCTAAAAAAAAGAGGCAAGTGTGCTGTCTGTTGACACTACTGTGTGTGTGTGTGTGTGTGTGTGTGCGTGTGTGTGTGTGTGTGTGTGTGTGTGTGTGTGTGTGTGTGTGTGTGTGTGTGTGTGTGTGTGTGTGTGTGTGTGTGTGTGCGTGTGTGTGTGTGTGTAGGTGAGTGAGCAAGAAATATATTACAGCTTTCAATGCTGTGAAACATTTAAAGACTAGTGCATTACAGGAATTAAAGAAAGGAAAATAATATAGAGGATTTTGATTGTGTCTGTGATCCTTACCAGCTTGTTGTGTATTTGAGATATGGATGGATATGGATGTCATAAAATTCACTTTGAGAGTGAAGGTTGGAATGTAAATCTTATATCCTTGTTGAGAACATATAACATCTTTTATTAATTAGAGTTTTATCTGTCCCATTGTGCCACTGGCTAACAAAAATGTGTACAAGTGTGAAGTATTTTATAGCCTTGAAACCTATAAAATACTCAGCACTACCACAGAGACAGCAGCCAGAAACTGTTTGTCTGAAACCTGTGCATAACAAAACTTGTTATGCGACTCTTTTGATATCACAGACACAACAAGGTTATCATTTTGTCAGACTAGAGTATAATCAGCACATTTCCTGTACTACAAAAGTTATTTACTTTTCTGACACCAGAAAAGGACACAACAAGCTTATCGTTTAGTCAGGTCTGGAACATAACCATGTACTATGTAGAAGATTATTACTGATTCTTTCATCATATCCAGGTTGCTATGTTTTCAAGAAATGAATTCAAGAACATCATCTCAGGAACAAACTTAAGAGACAAAGTTCTTAGATCCATTTGAAGGGCAAATAATAAAATATTATGGTCACAGACCAAGCCATAGTCCTTTGTAATACATGGAAGGTGTTAGCTCCAGAAATGTACTACTAGATTTTAAAAAAAGTGTGGCAGCATGAAGTGTCTTCAAGCTTTTAATGCTGTTGGCTGATTAGCAATGCACTTCTTATATTCCTATATTGCATAATGAATAACAATGAAAGCTCTCATTCAAATTAATATGGTATTTCATATATTTGAAAAAATAGCACAATCACACACCTACATGTAAACATATGCCCTGAAAGAGATCGAAAAATAATGTACAATATATGTCTGCAGAAGCAGGATGTCATACACATGAATGCGCGCATGCCACACACACTCACACACTCACACACACACACACACACACACACACACACACACACACACACACACACATGCTATCAAATTCACACAAGGATTATAGCAAGAAAGTTTAAAGCCTCTTTTACTGCAATACAAATTATGCTAATTTTCATTTAATTTATTTAATATTTAACAATTTTCTGGCAGAGTGCAAGAAGAATCCAGATTTGACAATTATGTTTCTTTATAACTGGAGAAGGTGCAAGCAGCTGTGGCAATGCAAGCACAGATAACACAATTTTAACCTGAGTATGAAATTGTTCTATTTAGATGTAAATTTACATAAACTGCATGATGGAGCAGTAAGCAAATGTTATAAACATAGGTGTTAACCAACTAATTTTAAAAAGTTCAGTTAACATTTCACGGATACTTGAATGAGTTGCTTTCATTCACACTAAGGACATGAAAGACAGCCACATAATGGGCACTGCACTTTGTTGTCATTTTCGGTTGTATGACAGTGTGAAGTATGTTACCACTTTTAAAGCTGTTAGATGGTTTCCATGCAGTATGAGTGACTGCAGTGTGTCGGAAAATGCAGTGTTTACTTAGAACAGAGAGCTTCATAAGTAGTAACTTGCTATAACAAGGTTGTTTGCCCCTCACTTTCAGAGCATAGTCAGTACTCTTCAGGTCTTAGATAGACAAGCATGATCAGGTCTCTGATCATAACCACATAGGTGTGTGCTTGAGAAATGGACATCAGTAAACTCATCTTGAAAGCATAGCTCGAGAGGTGAATGTTTTCATCCATTTTGAAAACACATAATGAAGTGTTATGACTGGAGACTCACTCCTAATCCTTTATGAGACATGGGAAGTTTACCTGCCGCATGTGATAGCTTTAAACAAAAGTTGTGGGGCAACACGAAGTAAGTGACAGCTTTTAAAGCTGCTGTTGATTAACAATATGAGTTCCTTCTAGCTGCTGTTTATGTAGCATCAAGAGAAGTTTATTTTTGGCTTTTAAAACCGTCGCTTTGTTACAAATACAGATCTGTGATGACTGCTGTCTCTGTGGCAGTGTTACGTTTGTTTTTGTTTCTTTTACAACGGCAATATTCATATAGAAAAGCTAGGCTTATAACAAAGAAGATATAACAAAGAAGATAATGGTCAGGCTCTGATCATAGCCAGCATATTATGTGTTCAAAACATGGATGTCAGGAAATTCACCTCAAAAGCAAAACTTGAAATGTAAAATTTGACCTCCATGTCAAGGACACATAATATAGGTTATGGCAGGAGAACCAATCATAATTGTTGTAGTGCATGGAGCTGTATCAACTCCCCAAGTACTACCAGTTACAAAAAAATGAAAAAAAAGAGTAAAGGAGCAGAATGTGTTTTAACTTCAAAAGATGGTAAAGCACTTAGTGGATGTAGTCAAAACCACGGCACATACATTTTAACTTCTTTGCTTAAGAATTCTGACAAATCCAAAAATAATGGGAGGATAAATGGTCAAAATGAGGGACAGTGTTTAAATGTTGCTCTAATTCACTTCAAAAAGTTAATAAAAACAATTTTTACATCAACATTCATTTTCTGAACAATAAGTATGGCTCTGTTGCCTGGCATTGTTGATTGACTGTAATCCCCTGTGAACTATCCCTCTCTACACCTATTACTACCCTCTTCTACCAGCCTTTGTATTACTCCCATACTCAATTTTCATACATGCTCAAACTGTTGATAAAACTTGTCTTTTACTAGGTAAGAACAATGTGATGCTTTATGTTTTTGTAAAAACATACTACTGATCATGGAATAATGTATATAGTCTACACTTATCATATGACCTGTTGTGAATGTAAAGCTTTTTTTGCAAAATGCTCTGCTGATCATATATTACTGTATATAGTCTATTTTCTTATGTGTCATGTTCATAGGTTCATAGATAGGTACTAGGCTATTGGCCGTAGGGCCTATATAAGCCTAGCATAAAAGGTACCCTGGCTTTTGCCACCAAAGAAAATTATTTTCCTATGCCCCTGTTGAGCAGAGATGCAGAATTGATCCCCGGGGTGAATTTCCTATCTCCCATCCAATCATCAAGATTTTTCTTGAAGAGCGCTAATGAGGAGCTTTGTTTGATATAGATAGGTAGTTTGTTCCAGGGTATGGAAAGTCTCTGGGACAGGACTCTATCCCTCCAGCATGTTCTGTTTATTGTGGTGACAAGGTTTAGGTCCCTAGAGTGTGTAGCTTAGAGGGATTGGGATTTCTTTAAGTGGAGCATGTCCAACAGCTCTGGGTTTGACATAGCTTTATATGTTAGGCAGAGATCACCTCTGATTAGGCAATAAATGACCGAGTAAAGCTGGAGTTTTTTTAGATGGTCTGTGTAGGGCATCTGTTTGAGGCCGGTAATCCTCTTTGTGAGATACTTCTGTGGCCTTTCCATTTGTTGTAGATGTCTTGTGATGTACATACCAAAAGAGGTGCTGTATTCTATAATGGGTCTAATGAGTGACGAGTAGAGTTGAACAATGACCTCTTTTTTCCTGGATGAGAAACCTTTTGTGATGAGGTGTGCCATGTAGAAGGATTTCCTGACTACTGTGGCAATGTGATTATCAAAGGAGAGACTACTGTCCACCTGTGTCCCAAGGTCTCTTATCACACTTTCGGTGTTAAGTAGACTATCGCCTATGTGGTAGTTCATAGGTACAGAGTTTTTACCAAAAGGGATGACAATGCACTTTTTGACATTGAGCTTTGACACCAGGCATCTGTCTCAGTGAGGCCCTTTTGTAGGATGTCCACATCATTAGAAGTTTCATTTACGGCTCGCTCCTAGTTTGCAGTCATCTGTGAACTTCATTAGCAAAAGAGTTTCTGTGTTAGCCTAAACTTCAGAAAAGTTGATACCAAACAGGAGAGGACCCAGGACTGAAGCCTGTGGTACTCCACTTATCACTGGTCTGAAGTCGGATTTGGAGTCTGCTACTTTCACAGTGTGGGTTGTCAGTGAGCAGTTGGCAACCCTTCTTGTGACATAGGGATTTATACCTAGTTTAGTGAGTTTATCTATAATTCCAAAGTGGGGGATGGTTTCAAAATCCTTGGTGAGATCTAGATAGGCTGTGTGAACCACCTTACCCTCATCTACGGCTTTGGTAACCACTTCAAAGAGGCCTATCAGGTTTAGGAGACATGATCTGCCTTTTACAAACCCAAACTGGGTGGGGTCCAGAGTTTGGAGATTACCAGTGTCATTGTTTATAAGTTCCATGATGATACATTCCATAGCCTTGCAGACCAGGCTCGTCAGGCTAATGGGTGGTAGTTCCCGGGGTCCATGGTGGCTCCCCCTTTGTGGAGTGGGATAACCGTCACTGTGCGCCATTCAGTGGGCATAAAACCTGAGCTGAGGCTATTATTGAACATGGTACTTAGGTGGGGTTCCAGTTTGTTCTGTAGTTCGTGTAGAATGCAATCTGGGATGTGGTCAGTTCCCATGGATGCTGTGTTCTTGGCTTTGGAGCATGTGGTTTTTACCTGTGCAGCCGTGATTACAGGAACTTTGCATTCTTCCTCTATAGAGATGGGCTCTTTAGGGGGTGAGGGGGGGGGGTGAAGGTAGCACTGAACCTATCTGCCAGGATGTTGGCAATATCAGTTGGTTTTGTATATTTAGTGCCATTGTCCTGTAACTCAGAGCAGATCTGAGTGTTGCCATTGAGATTCTGGACATAGCTATAAAATGCTTTGTGGTTGTCTTTAGAATCAGTGGTGATTTTGTTTTCATAACTAGCTTTGGAGGATTTTATGAGGGATCTCAGCTTCTTACTGAGGCTGACCAGGGAGTTCCTCCAATCATGGGATATTACTCTTTTTTGCAACAGTTTCTATCTTCTGTCGTAGAGTTTATTTATGGCAGGAGATAACCAGATTGGCTTCCTCTTTTTGGAGGATAGCATCTTGGTTCTGTCAGGAATGATCCATGCACTCGTGTAAGTGCTTATAAAGTGCATTTGTGTAGGATTCAGCAGTCGTACCTCTATTGTCTATCTGCATGAATGTTGTGAAGTTTGCTACTTCTGTCTTAAGAAGCATGAAGTTGGCTTTGGAGAAATTTTTTACGGTCGTTTCCCTAATGGTGGGGTGGGGATGGGATGTGGATGTATAGGGTAATTAGCTTGTGGTGGGATCTGACCAACAAGGAATTGACCTCTGGTGTAAAACATCAGTTGCCCATGCTGGTAAAGACTGGGTCTAGGATATTGCTGCCCCTGGTGGGGGTGTGGAAAAGTTGATCCAAAGCATTGGAATTTATGAATTCCAGAAAACGTTGAGCAAAAGAGTTGGTGCATGAGCAGTTTTCCCAGTTAATGATGGGGTAGTTGAAATCACCCATTATTAATGGTGATAGGTTGTACTCTAATATTTTCCAGTGTATCAAGAAATGAGGAGCAGAAATCCAGGGGCATGGTGGGGGATCTGTAGCAAGCTACAATTTGGATTGCAGTCTTGCTCAGAGTTAGTTGCACTTGGATAATCTCAGATGCATTATGCTGAGCAACTAGCCTGGAGGTGTGGATATCCTTAATGAATATGGACATGCCTCCACCTTTAGTGTTTTGGTCTAGGTTAGGTGGCCGAAAGGTGTGGTATGAATTATAGCCTGGTAATGCAGGGGTGCTCTCTGGAGCCTTGAACCAGGTCTCTGTCACTGCACAGATGTCAATGTTCTCCATTTTAAGGAGTGCCTCGAGTGAGTGCATTTTGAGGTTTAGACTTCTAGCATTGAGTAGCATTACCATCAGATTTTGCTTGCTTGTACCTGTTACAGTGGTGAATTTGTCATTTGAACCTTGCCTAAAAAGGGCACTATAGGGGTGGCAAGAGCCTTAGCCAGTATCTGGAATCCCAAGGGCAACAGCTACAGGCCATCTCTAGCAAAGCATCATGGTCTGTCGATCATGTCATCTCAGACAGACAGAAACTGGATCCCCTTAGAATGACACCAGAAGCTTAGCCAATTGTTGAAGTCAATCATTTGTCCTTGTACTGTGGTATCATTCTGGGTGATGGCAGGATGCTACTCAGGGCTAGGGTCATACCGGCCTGGGCTTCAAGATCGGACAGCTCCTCCATGTCTCTTTTGATGTAGTCCAGGGAGGTACAACTCAGGTCATTCACACCAACATGGACAATGACAGCGTCGTATTTCTACTTGATGTGGAATTACCTGAGTGCATGCGTTATGTGGGGATCCTGCCACCCGACAGGCAGCTGACAGTAACTTTCTCCTTGTTGTGATGTCTTAATTTATTAGGTTAGGAATAATATCATTTTTTGTCTTTCATTAGGTTAGTCATCTGCGGTAGTGCAGCGGTAGCTTTGTTGCCTCACAGCAAGAGGTTGTCCCATTCGATTCTCGGCTGGAGTGTGGGGAGTGCCTTCTGTGTGATGTCTACATGTCCTCCTTGTGGTTAGATGGGCATTTGAAAGACATGCATAAATGAGCGTGCCTTAGTTGAAGGTTGAACGTCGAGCTGGCACTGCAGCGTTCGTCAAAATCTACTGCCAATCATTAGTGGACCGGAGTTCCACTGTGGCGACTCCTAACCAGGAAAAGCTGAAATACAATAACAATAACAACAACAACATTAGGTTAAGATAATGTTATATTTTTGCAAAAATACTCTGCATAGCACAGAATCCTACATGCTGTTCAGTATTCTTGTTCTACTATGTAATTTTCCTTATTACTGTATGTACATTTTCTTTCTCCATGAAAATTAATTATTTTCTCTGGTGTTACTTAATACTATTTCTAGTATTGTATTTAAATGTAGTGTAGTGGAGCTTTTCTCTCCAGGTCTCTACTGAAAATGGGCTTTTTGCCCAGTCGGACTTTCGCTGTAAACAAATTTAAAATAAATAAATAACTACACGAAAATCAAACATTTTATGAGGGACATACAAAAAATTTGAGACAAGCATAAGGACATTTTTCATAATCAGAGACAACTGATAGAGACAACAGACCAAAAATGCTCCTCATGCAGAATTTTAAAAAAGGTTTTAAAAGGTATAAGATACTTTGTTCTGACACACTTTCTTTGTTGCAAGGTGAAGTTTCAACAGCTTTTAGAAGCTGTTTTACCTTTTGCCACTGTTCCTTGATAGCCAGCACTGTCAGCTGTTGGTCCATAGTGTAAGATCTAATCTTAACAGCCTTTATGATGGATTTTGTTAAGCACCCTAAGTGCTGTTATGTATAGGTCTCGCACTAAGGAAGCACTTAACATATTGATCTTTTTCCAAATTTTGTGCAGTAATAGTATCACTCCAGATACTGCATATGTACCTTTTATAACAAAGGTATTTTTTCCTATCTGGGGATGTAATGAAAGGATTATGTGTATTATATTTGCATTATATAGCAGGATTTCCTTTTATAACATTGCCTCTCCATACAATATAACATGTTATTGAATTCACTCTTGCAACCTATATTATTTAGCAATACTGAAGAAAAAAGTAACTTATCATACTTCTGTGCTACATTTCCTTCACAGAAAGTATTCAGATTTGCTATACTAGACCAGACTAGACTTTCTAATTGCACCAACAATGTTATTTTGGTAAATATCCTAACGTATTTGCACTTTCTAATTCTTAATCTGTACTTTGTTTCCTGCTTACACCGTAGATTTTTATTATGCCTATTTATTTCCTATATTGTTTTGAGCTTCAATATCTTTCTTATGAAAACAAAAGTGTCTTTGCCTGGCATACATTTTAATCACCAAATCTGAATAAAAACAGAGAGAAATAAAACAATGGGCTTTTATGAGTTGTCTCATTTTATTACACATGAAAACAAAATGTGGCATGCCCGTGGTCACATTTCTGAATCAGCTTGATCTACATTTATGTTTGCAGAAGGACTGCAAAAAATTGAATAAAAATTCCCTTTTAAAGCCTATTTTTAAAATAGTGTTTATGTTTTAAGTGCATTTTCCTCACTATTTGCACTTACAGACTCAATATGAGATTTGATGTACAGCATGTAAATTCAGTTTTTAAAAGGATCTGATTTATAAAACCAAGATGTTGCTGTCTAATCAAAGAATATCGAGTGGCATAATCTGAAAACATAATAGTCCTGACCAACAAAAGGGATTTTTGCTGGTGGCATGCACCATGCAGCCCCGTTCATGGGGAGGAGCAATGGTTGCATTTCCCTCTGCTTCTTGTATTGTTAATTCCAAAGACCCACACCTATACAGAAGAGAGATTCTTGTAAGGCTGTGTGAATGGACAGTTATAATAGGAAAACTTTCAAGACTTGATATTCCTGAGTCAGCATTCTATGAAGGGGACTCCTTGATTCAGTAAAGTGGAACTATTTTAATAACTTCAAAATACACTTGTCTGTTACATAACTCTTACATTGTAGTAACAATAAATCCAGGTTTTTCAGTAGATCATCTACATAGCTGAAAGGACCATGAGGTATATCATAAATTTAAAGTATTCTTCCTATTCTTCCCAATTAGACTCTCGCTGCATTGTCATGCTGAATAGCTGAACTAACAGACCTTTAACTGTAGAAAAAATACTGGGATTGGGATATGCAGCTTTAATATAGTTCTCCATTAAGGAACCGGTTAACAATTTAGCAATTCATTTCACTTTGAGAATACATAAACTCAGTATCCCAAGCATTGCTCTGCATCTGAACAGAGCTGTAAATTTCACTGCCGTAATGCAAGACTAGTATCACCTAGCTCATCAGACACTGGGAGAGTGTTTTTTTCAGTTTATTAATGGTATTTTGCTTTCATTTGACATTCTGCTTTGTAATAAAGAAAATATTTTGGTAAACTCATATAATGGTCTTATGTAATTTTCATTCATTTTCAGTTTAAGTATTTTTAGACATTTGATTTCATTTATTTTAAATTTTCACAGTTACAGAGCATGGTTCCTTTTCCTTTTGGAAACCTTTACAGATGTTAGCCTGTTCTGGCCTTTATAATTTTGAAAAAGGCATGATATTTTGTTATAAACAAGTTTGCTAAAAAATAGAACTGAAATTCAGAGCAGGGCTTTACTACAGCCATGGATTCTTGTTTAAAAGTGTATGGTACTGTTTTTATGGTATTAGCCTGTATTTCATATTACAAGTAATAGCCAAACATAGGTAAGTTTCATCATGAAACTAGTCACTGCTTTAAACAACATAATTTTAATTTGGTTATTCTGTAAAATTCTTCCAGGTTGGCAATTTGGCTCAATTGGTAATCGATCTGGGCTTTTCCCATCTCATTATGTCCAACCTACAGCCACACCAGATTTTAGCACCATGCATGCAGAAAAACAAAATGAGCGGAGAAAGAGTATATCAGGATCACTTCCAGACCTGGTTTTGAACAATAAGGTAATATAATATTTTTGTGTCTCGACTTGAATATCTTAGTATCCATTTCTTATACACATAATGATCTGATAACGTTCCTCTTTATCATCTACTGTCTGTTTTCTGTACCTGCCTTCTTCTTATAATTCCTTTCTTTCTATCATTGGATAATAGAGCAGCCAATCACATAGCATCCACTTGTGCAGTTCCCATTTCTTTTACTTCCTGACAAATTACTTCATATTCCCTTCCATTTCATTAGACTGAATCTTTTTCCTGCCTTCTTCCCAGCTTTACAGCCAAGTGGTATCCAGCAGCTCGAAATCAGATGAAAGCTTGATACCATTTGTTCACTTCCTTTAACTCTCATATCAATTATTTCATTCAACTACATAGTGCTGATTGTGCCATATCTATACCTCACCCTTATGATTACTATATTATTTTCTTTACTTGGTTTAGTCTAGCTTATCAATACTCCATCAAGAATTCCCATCAGTTTTGTTTGTTTTCTCTGAAGACTAATATACTGTAACTCATAAACCTTTTTTTGATTAAATACATTTATTTTTGTCAGAAAGATAATAGCTGCACTTGCAATTCCCAAACTTTTCGAAATTTCTGAATTTATATTTTGCATCATTTCTTGAACTAAAGTGCATTATTAATATCTTTGTTGCTTAATCTTTAAAATGCAATCCCTTTCTTCTCCCATCTTAGAAATTAGTAACTTAATACACTTCCAGTATTTTGGCACACATTAATAAATACACACTTCATCAGCAAATGCCTCAGAGAAATCAGAAAACTGATTTCTTCATTATACTGTACACATCGCTTATGTTACACCTTTTGGATCTAGTGCACTAGTTGATTTTTATTAAAGAAAAAAAGCTTTCTTTTTCTGCCAGATTCTCTCCATTTGAATTTGTTGACTTCTTTTTTTCTCCTGTCCACAATCTACCTAATTCATTGTCAAGACAGATCAAAGACAGGACGAGCAGAAAACCATCAAATCGAATGACCAAATCTGCATGATGCCACCCCTAGGGTGCTACTCTTGTTTCTTTTTGTAGAGGCTCATTTCATGTATTTATTTTTTATAGTAATAGATATCAAAAAGTACCCCTGAAAAAGAAGTAAGTGCTGTAACCTAGGTGACCTAAGTCCAGCCATGTACCCTGGGAAAAAAGTCCAGTTTTATGCAACAAGTCCTATAGTGCATTGCACTATGAAGAAGAAGCCTCTGGATCCTTCTATTGCAAACAATTCAGAATGTGCTGCTTTGCAAAATGTTCTTGTCTAGCCCCAGTCACCACTGTAATAATTCTGCAGAATTGTGGCTGTTGAGAAACAGGTGCCATAAGTACATTTAGCTACAACAAATTTATACCAATTTGGTACACCAAACTACAGTTATAAACTTGCATTCCCTTATTAAAATGGTAAAATAAAAAAAAATAGTAAATCTTTCATCAGACACTGGAACCAGACCCACTTGACTCAATTTCTGAACCTAATCTCACTCCACAGTTATAGCTTCATTACCATATGAAACACCCTTCTGGAAATAAACCCACCCTGAAAGAATCAATTTAGAGAAAATGCTGACATCCACCAAAAAGCCACTTAACAATTAAGTACACAACGTGGATCATTTATGACTAGAAGCAATTAATTTAGAGAAAATCCCATAATCCACCAAAATACCAGTCAGTAGTTAAGTAATTGAGTTAGATTATTTATGCCCACGTAATGTTTTACTGCTGCACTGTCTAGACGGTTAGTAGTTATTACAGTACTAATACATGGAATCTAACTTGTATATTGGTATGACCACAAAAAACTTCCTCATCAATTCTCTTTATAATAACATACCACTGAGACCTTCATGATAGCCAGTTTCTCTTCATTTGTTGAACTCACAGGGAAATTTTAATTTAAGATGTCCTATTAGACAGCAGTACATTCTGATTTTTTTCACAAAATAATAGACTTCATGTCTCTGTATACCAGTGAGCCACAAACTGAAGAATTTGTTTTCTCAGCACCCAGAAGCAAGTTCATAGCATTAACCATTGCTTTCACATGCAGTAACTATTTCATTAAATACCAGAGGACAGAAACTAAAATGCCAAACTGCAATAAAGCTGAATATCCCACAACAGTGATAATTTTTGAAGAGTAAGTCTCTTTTTACATTAAACATCATTTATTAAATTATTCTAACTACTTTATTCTAACTCCTAGGTTACACAACTTTTGGGAAAAAATGTTTTTCATATTCCCTAAAGTTGTGTGAACTGGAATTTTCAAACTTTCAGCTGTATGCTGATTCAGCATTTTAGAGTGACTTTTGATATTAAATGAAGCAGTCACCGGTATCATTAATGGGAAGTGTACTGCTCATCTAACAACATAGGAATACATGTATACCTCTGTGGGAAGAGCAGGGCAGCTTCCCCAACATCCTGGGCACATTTCCTAAGTATCTCCTCATGTCTCCTGTGAGAAGTGTCATAGGTTACTGGGATCAGCACAGTTAATAAAAAATAAATAAGCCACACAAGGTGAATAAGTAACTAACAAAAAAGTGTGCAGATCATGTAACGTGGGTAATAAATATTGCAGTTCATCTGCATTGTTAATGTGTGCATGTACGCATCTTTCCAGGCTCCAAATACTCAATTGTCTGTTTCTCCAAGTCTATCCCTCCTTTCAAATATCTTCCATTAATTTTATTAATCCTTTTTCATTTTACTTTGCCTGTTATGGATTATACATTGTTGAATACTGTGACAAAGAACAAGCACAAACATTGCAATACAGAATCAAATATGTTTCTTTTAAATGGATGGAGGGAACTCTATCAAGCAAGGAAAATGTAAGTGGCTTCATATTTCTGCCTGATGCAGACATGAAATGATACATAGGTGTACAACCACACACACACTCTGCAGTTTTATAGTACACAAGAAAATGGCATATGAAGTCCAAGCAGCTTATGCAATGAAATGTTGTCTGCATCATTGTAAACACATCATGGCTGCCTTGTCTTCCAGGTTAATGAGACTTCTATCTATGAATTACATGCAAGTTCACTGGTAAGAGCTGTTACTATTCAGTAGTCATTGAGAATCATGAGAAGCATTGTGTTAATCTGCTGTTCATAATGGTGTTCAGTCATCAGAGCAATGTTGAACTGACTAAAGCCCATTTGGGCTAACCAACCAACCAGAGCTTCCAAACTTAAGAAAAAATATAACTAGCTCTGAGATTTGGCAACTTTTGAGTTAGTTATAATAAATATGGGGTGCAGGGTCTCTGCATGCATGAGAGTATGAGACAAAGCCTTTAAAAAGAAAACAACGTTTTGAAGCTCTGTATAATCTACTGGCTCCAATCAAATGGGCTTTGATCAGTCAGTCCTCATGAGACATACTGTACTAGTTAATAATAGCCCATATATACGTAGTTCATACGAATAATGTGAGCAACTTCTGGTTTCTTTAAATAATGCAGGAAATTGACAAGAAGGAAGTACAGCCTACTGAAGATGTGAACAAGATGGCTCCTGTTCAAAGACAAGAAGTACAGCTCTTTGTTTTACTTATAATTTATTTTGAATCTATACTAAAATTAAAAAAATAAATAAAATCCAGCAATCCAGCTAATAATTTAAAAAAGATAGCATGATCCAAAGTTATGTAATCAAATAGCTGGGAAAATCATAAATCACATTAAATAATGCACTTTATGCACAGATGTAAGCAATCATATATCAATCTTTTCCAAAGAAGTGATTAAAGATACATTGCTCTATCTCTGTAAAGCTCTCTCTTATGGAACTGAATCTAGGACATATACACAGGTCTCCTTTTATCTTGGAGTACTGAACCACATTAACTGCACTTTTGTGAAACCTAAAGTGAAACAACCTGAGAGGTGCATATTAAATTTAAGGGATGTGATCGTTTTTGTGTTTTTTTTTTTATCTTTTTTATTTATTTATTTTTTTTAGTATTTCAGGAAAATGCAGCTAATTTGTTTTTCTTTTTTTGCTTTAGGATTTTGTAGTTAATTATTTTATAACTCTTCTTAATAGCCAGATAGAATGGCACACCCTGTTAAAGCATCTCTAGGTTTATTTTTTTATTTGAAGTGTGGCCTTTTGTTGCAGTCCTACAAATCTGCTCAAAAATACAGTAAATTAATAATAAATATAATGTGCTTTATTCTAATGCTGTTATAAAGTAACACATCATACTTGGTTATTTGGTATTAATGAGTTCAAAGCATTCCTGGTATGTCCTTTCTAAAATTCTTGTAAATTGTAGATTATCTGAACTTGTATACATCTTCTTCCAAGTCTTTTTTGTGCAAGAAAGATGTTTAAATAAATTTTGTGGATCTATCATATCAATCAAAAAAAAATAAGCAAACTTTTACAACTGCTGCATATAAATATATATGCATATATAGATAGACAGAGAGAGAGTGTGAGCATGGGAGAGCAAGCACACGGACATACACACACACACACACACACATATATATATATATATACACACACACACACACACACACACACACACACACACACACAGAGGGGGAACATGAATTTATGTTGTTCAGAAAATTGTAAAGTATGCTAGATTTGGACTTTTTTTCTTGAGTTAACTTTAAGATAGTGTCTTCTGTTAATATTAAAAGGACGTCACACTGATTCTCTGTCTGAGCCACAGTGTAAAAATGTCCCTACATTTCACCTTTCTTGATCAGCTTTGCAAGATGATTCAGTGTAATCCTGAGATATAATTGTATCAAACTGACATGCATATGAAATCAAGACCATCAGCCTACATCCAGTGATTGTATTTGAAGAGGATATACTGTTCTGAAATTTCTGCATAACCTATTAAAAAACATTAGGATTTGCTATCTGTATAAGTTGTTGCTTTCATTAGTGTATGTTACTTTATGTTTTGGTTCATTCTTTAAAGACACACTGAAACATAATTAATGGACATTTTACTTAAGACTGTTCTGTAGTTACAATGGAATTTGCCATATTAGAGCAGTATCAGTCCAAACACAAGTATTTAAGGGAATAGTCTTCAAGGAAATACTATAACTTACCAAGCTAGTATTGATTATCATTCTGTTTTTTCTTTCAGAGAAAATGGCTTTTTATCTGGACCATAAGACAATGTTTAAAAAATGATTCTCTTTTCTGGGTCAAAACTTTAAAAGTTGAATGTTATAGCGTATCTGCTTTGATGTTAATGGTTACGTGCATGTTGCATCCATTTTGAGTATCAGTTTCTCAAAGATAGAGATGATCTTGAAGAAGAACTGATGTTTGTGTCTGTCATCTTGGTTCATATACTATGTATGAAGTAGAAGTAATAAAAAATCTGTAATCATGTGATACGTTCTGATAAGTGAGAGCATAGGATTCCTGAACATTATTGTAAATATAGCTGATGTATTTCCTTTTTTTCCCTAGGTAAATGTGTTGATCTGGGGTTCCCTTTTCAGTCATGTCCCAGACCATAGGCAGTACATATTTTTACATTTTGAAAAAAAGGCTTGATATAATGTTTGCATGTTCACAGACATTGGGCATTACATAGTAACAGGTTGCTCTATGGATTCACATAATTGTTAGAATGCATGCTCACCTGAATTACAAATCGTACTGCCTGTTGAAAAAGAATTTACTTTCCTTCTGTTTTTATTTTTATTTTTTGCTATTGTAAATCAAACATGTATTTTCAGCCTGGGCCAGATGCACATGCCCTCCATTCCTACATGTGCAATTAATGCTCAGATGGAATAAAGCATTTAGAGGTAGGGAATCGTATTTACTAATTCAACTTATATTAAATAAATACATTCATATGTATATATTAATAATAAAGAAATTAATGAAAAGCTGACAACCAAACACTAAGAAAGAGATCTGTGTGCAGTCCCCATACATTACGATGACCAAACCTATCAGGACTGTATGATGCATGGACATTATAATCCCATGTGAAGAACCAAAGTAGACAGTGGGCCTGTGTGAACCTTTGGTGTAGTCAGTGATCTCTGCATAGATGTAAAAAATTCACCATAGAACTGACATGCATTGGATGGCCAAATAAGGCACTAGAGATGTAAATATGAAGCCCTGTTAAGAGAGATTCAGTTTGTTAATTTTGTGATCTTCAGAGGATAAAAGGTGAGGAGGCTTAATCACGTATTTTGTAGAAAATAAAAAGTTATTAAATGAGTAGTCATGTGAAGAATCTGTTAGCTGAAAAGGTGCAGTTACTTGGAGCAGACATAGACCTCATGTGGATGTTAGACTCAACCCTAGTTTGAAGCACATATAAATATAGAATCTTAGTATTTAAGTCAGTGTGGGGGAAGTTGAAATCAGTGAAGAAAAAGCAGACCAGATAGACTAAATATCTCAAATATGTAGTTAGAATCTGTGATTTGGGGTTTATAGACATTCTTCTAGCCTGCTTAAATGAATTTTGGGTCCTTAGCTTGTCAGAAGTAGCTCATGATGTAAAATATATAAACCCCCCAACATTCAGTCAGATAGTACCCATGAGCTTATTTTTTTATTACCCTGTTGTCTGAATTCTGGGAGAATACCATGAGGCATCTCAGGCAACAATCCTGTGCTTAAATTTTAAATAATAATTTCACAACCTTAGCCAATTAGTACAGTTTTCTTATTATTATAAGTGGACAGAACAGCTGTGTCTCAAAAGGATAGTAAAGATTCATTTTATGTAATGCCTCATTCTTCAAGTAGTTTATATAATATTTTACAAAATTAAATAAATAAATAAAATTAAGGAATAAAGTTTTGTTCCTTTTTATATATGTTATTCAGAAAATTGTCAAATTTCTCTTTAACAGATAATATTAACTGATTGGATGACATGTAAGGTATATAAAAACTCCAGCTTTTTAATGCTGTTATTAGTAAAGAGTTATATTTAAGATTGATAATTCTTACTTATATAAAAAGCTTCAATTATCCCATTAGTTCTTATTCTATTAGCTAAAGGTTCAATAACTAGAGCAAATAATAGAGGAGCTAAACGCCATACTTGCTTTGTATCCTTATGTAATATAATTCTTTCTGATATATAAGCACCAGTTTTAACATATGCTTTAGAATCCATATATATATATTTCTTAACATTTCATCAAACTGCTGTGAAAATCCAAATGCTTCTAAAGTTTTAAATAAATAAATCCAATTGATACAATCAAAAGCTATATCAATAGCTAAAGTAATCAAAGCATTTTTTATATAAATCACCTGCTAAATCTAAAATTATCAAAGCCTTTTTAACATTATCATATGTTAATGTATTTTAAACAAGTCCCATTTGATATTTGTTAACAAATTTATCTATACCACCCCTTAGTCTCACAGAAAAACAGAATAAAAAATTTTATAATCTACATTTAAAATAGAAATGGGCCTGTATGACAAGACTAGATTGTTTCTTTACCTTGCTTAAAAGTAAGTGATATTAAGGAATTCTTCTATAATGGGGGAATTATCTTATCTTTTTGAATTATTCCAAAAACTTCACCATGTAATTGTATTGTGTTTAATGGAAAATGTTAAATAATTCTACACTTAAACCATCTAATCCTGGAGCCTTACCCTTTTTACATTTTTCAATCTATCTCTAATTTCTGATAAAGATATTGGTTTATTTAATCATGCAACTTGATGTTTATATGTACAGTGATCTCGGTAACCTCTTTATTCTCCCCCACTGCATGTATCCTTATTTATATAGGTTTAACATCTTTGCTGACTGCAATACCCAATAATTATTTTACTTAGCAAAATGTGAAGCCTGCAACTCTTTCTAAGTAGATTAGGCAGATCATTCTATAAAATAACAGGAACATGAACATGTATACAATATTAGGCAGTCTGATGAGAGAAATGCCTTGGCCAGACACATTAGTACATGTGGATCAGCACATCTATTTAAGTTTATGGTTATACAGATTGTGGAGGATGATCCCAGAATAGGAGACATTGATAATAGGGTCGAGCAGGCAGAACTTAGGTGGATTATTAGATTTTAGGCTGAAAAAGGGGATGGACTTAATGAAGTGGTTCCCTTGAAACTGTACTTGAAATCATGTAGTTTTATTAAGTGAGAACATTGGTTATTTTGTATTGGATGCTGATTATTTAATTGCTTTTAATGTTGTGTTATATATGATCAGAAGAAGTGTCTTTTTTGGAATGTGAAAGTGCCTATCATTTTATTAAAAATATTTTATTTCATTTTCAGCCATGCAGTACATGTTTTTTATATTACTGTTGTTACTCATTTTTTGGTGGTGCATCATTTTCCTTTTGCTTTATTATTCCATGTTTTACTTGTCTTTACTGAGTGCCATAATATAACTTTGTTTACACTTCCTTCATTGTTAAAGGAAAGGAATTCTATTTGTTTTTTTAAGATAGCCTTTAACCTCCTTTAATTGCATCATACATGCTGGAATTCTGTAAATAAGCTGATGTTTTCTTGGATCCATAGTTAAGTTAATATTCAGTGCATTATGATCTGATGAAGGGCAAAAAAATATTTTTATAATCATTAACTTTATTAAATAAATCTGTAGAAGTATAAATACTGTCAATCTGAGAATGTGTCCCTTATCCATAAAGAGAAATGATTAAAAAAATAATGACTTATCTCCTTCTTTTGTTATTAAGTCAGTAAGGTTATTATTATTAATCCATATGTTCAAAATTTTGGCTGGAGCTGAAATTCTGATTTTTTTTCTTTTGCTTGTTTGTGTCATCTGTACTAGTTATACAATTAAAGTCACCAGCTATTATTAAACTACCCTACCGATGACTCAATAATATTTTTAAACAATCCTTTGCAACTACAGCTCCAGTTCCAAGAATCCAATAAAAATTAGCCCATTCATAAAACATATTATTATATTGAATAATTATAATTGTGTGCATTCCTTTTGTATCATTAATAGTGTTAATAATTTTGAGCATTACAGGGATATGTTCCATAAAATAGCAACAGCTCTTATTTTTTCTTAAAAGAAATAGATAATAAAATCTTATAAACTGAATTGTTCAAAAAAATGCACATTTTTTCTATTAAATGTGTTTCTTGCAGAAATGTAATGTCACTTGTTTAGTTTCAGATATCTCATTAAAGCTTTCATTTTATTGTTGCTATTTAATCCATTTATATTAATTGATATTAACTTGAATCCAGCCATATTTAATATTTTGATGAGATAGTGTTCATTGGGATAGTATCTAAAAGAATAGCCCACCAAATAGTTATAATTTCATCTAAAACCCTGGTAGTTATATTTCAGACTAAGATATTCTTCAATACCCCTTGAACTCTTCCTTTCTATAGTCTAAAGAATTAAAACTACTAAAACTTAAAATTAGAAATAAGATTAGAATTCTATCTGTATACATTGCTACTAAAACCCTACTTCTCATGTATACTGATATTTCCATTGTGTCTACATGTATAGACAAATTACCCATACTATACTCCTATCAAACTCTGCACAATAAATCATTGATAGAAAAAAAATTAAAAAGGAATAATTACTAGAGCATATAAAATATTGCATGATAACTATTAACAACCAATCAGAGGAGGTTAGAAAGGATTGGGAAGAGAGATTGGATAAGCAATTCACAAAGAAACAATGGGAAGATATATATATATATATATATATATATATATATATATATATATATATATATATATATATATATATCCCAAATATGCAACAAAATCTAGACGATTAAGGATTTTTTTCTTGGAAATGTTTACATAGATATTTTTATACCTGAAGTAGACTCCAGATAATTTTTTCTCAGATAGAAAGCAAATGTTGGAGGTATGACAGGAAGAAGGAGGTACTTGGGAACATATTTTCTGGGAGTGCAGTAGGTTGGCAGACTTTAAAGGTTCCCTGCAGGATGTACTGTAGGAGATGCTGGGTGGGCAGATTGGTGTGATGAGGGAGTTGATTTTTCTGAGCTATGATACAGAATTGGAATTACCTAGAGATGGTAAGGCTTTGTTGTGTCTAATTATGGTGGCTGAAAAAAAGCAATTACTAGAAAATGGAAATCAAAATCTAAATCAACTATATAATGAAGTAGTCAATATAGTAACAGAGATAAAACAACTGGAATTGAGATCTTTAGAAAAGGGTAGGAGCAAACTTCATAGGAAAAATGTAAATTGTTGGAACAATACATACAGAGGAAGAATGTGGTTTAAAAGAAGACAGGTCTTAAAATAGCTATGTAATGTTTAACTGAAAATGATTTGGTAGATTATAAGTGAGGTATAATGTTTGCAACTGGAAGTGTGTCAGTACAGTTTGTGATGTAAAATGCTTGCAACTAGGATTGTGTTGGTGTGGCTTGTTTTCATTTATATAAATGTTTGATTGCCTATGTTGTAAGTGATTGTTTAATAAAGATGTTTCTTGTTTAAAAAAGGGGGCAGGAATTGAATAATTTATATAACGTTGCTTAGGTTAAATGATATATAGCAATATATGTGAAATATAATGTTTAATGTTAATTTGTCAATACCGTTTGATTACTTTTGTATAAATGTAAATTTGTCTATGTCACAAGTGATAATTCAATAAAGGTGTTTAAACAAACATAGAAAAAAGCTACTGTAATTTATAAATAACTAATGAAATACTAATTGTAAGTTAAAGACTGAAGGTTAATTAATTACTGCTATTATGTGATGAAAAATAGATTCCATTTTAAGCTATATTCCCCTATTAAAATACTTAGTGTTAATAATCTAGTTGAGTAAGCAATTATGTAACAAACAATATAATACATATATACTTAGCTGATTTTAATATCATAATATATACATAGATATTATTTGATTTCTTATAAATTATTAATAATTTGGTATTAAGTCATCATATAAAAATGTAATCTTTAAAATCATGTTAAAGCCACCTGTTATGTTACTAAACTGAGTAACATTTATTTTAAATTCCTAATAATATAATACCTATCTGTATTAATTCAGTTTGTAAAATTAAATATTCTAAATTATTCTTTCCTTCTGTCTTACTTTATCTTTTCATTTACTTGTTCAAGTTCATTCATGTTTCTTTCCTGCCTTTCCTGTACATAAAACCTGTTATCGGTAATTTATTCTTTGTAAATCTTGTCATAAAATTAAATATTATTAGTTTAAAGCATTTTAATTACTCTAAGTACATTACTAACTGTAATATCTATTCCATATATTCATTCTCTCAAAAAATAATTAAAAAAATCTACATACCTGTCTATCCAGTAGATCCTATTTATATTACAGGCTAGGTTTAAGTCTTTAGAATGGGTAATTCTGGTGCTGTTTGTTTTGCTGATATGCAGGAGGTCCATCATAGGTTCATAGGTTCATAGGTTCATACTAGGCTATCTGCCCGAGGGCATTTACAAGCCTAGCCCATAGTTTTGTGGCTTACGCCACCCCTTTAGTATGGGGAACTATACCCATTATTTTGCTGTGCCTCTGTTGAGCAGTGACACTGAGGTAATCCCTGGGGTATATCTGCGATCTCCCATCCATTGGTCAAGATTTCTCTTGAACAAGGCCAGCGAGGTGCTCTGCCTCACATATACCGGGATTTTATTCCACAGCATAGGGAGTCTTTGCGTGATGAATCTATCCCTCCAGCACGTCCTATTAATAGCCGTGTCGAGGTTTAAGTCTCCCGCCTCTGTGACTCTGACGGATCTAGATTTTTGAGGTGAAGCATATTCATCAAATCTGGGTGTGACATGGCCTTGTATGTTAGGCAAAGGTCACCTCTGAGCAAGCGGTAAGCGACTGAATAGAGCTGGAGTTCTTTCAGTCGGGCAGCATAGGACAGATGTTTGAGACCCTTTATCCTTTTGGTGAGGAACTTTTGTGGCCTCTCCAGCTGCTGCAAGTGTCGGGTCAGATACATTCGGAATGGGCCATTATACTCAATCATTGCTCTGATGAGTGATGAGTGAGACTATGACCTCCCTTGATCTAGATGAGAATCCCTTCATGATAAGGTGGGCAATGTAGAAGGCCTTCCTAACTACTTTAGCTACATGGGTGTCGAATGACAGACTACTATCAACCTGGGTCCCCAGGTCCCTGATAACTTCTTCTGTGCTCAGTGGATTGCCACCTATTTGGTAGCTAGGGGTAACCTTGTTTTTCCCGAAGGGTATGACTATGCATTTTTTGGCATTTAACTTTAGGCCATGGCTCTGGCACCAGTTATCCGTTTCTGTGAGACCCTTCTGAAGGATATCTGTGTCAGATGTGTTTTCTACTATGGCCCAGTTTGCAGTCATCTGCAAACTTTGTCAGCCATAACCCTCCTGTGTTTGCTTGTACTTCGAAAAGTAGATGCCAAACAAGAGTGGGCCCAGGACTGAGCCCTGTGGTACACCACTTGTGACAGGCTTTGAGTCTGACATGGCGCCAGCAACTCTGACCCTGTGGGTTCTGTCACTCAGCCAGTTTGCAACCCATCTTGTGATGTATGGGTTAACATTTAAGCTGATGAGTTTTTCAATGATACCCGAGTGGGGTATTGTATCAAGGCCTTCGCCAGATCGAGGTAGGCTGTATGGACTGCCTTTCCTCATCAATGGCTTTGGTGACTGTTTCAAAAAGTCAACCAAGTTTAGAAGGCATGATCTGCCTTTGACAAAGCCAAACTGGGATGGATCCAAAGTCTGCAAATTCCCTATGTCTTTATTTATGAGGTCCATTATGATCCTCTCCATGGCTTTGCAGATAAGGCTTGTCAAGCTAATGGGCGGTAATTTCCAGGGTCGGTGGAGGCACCGCCTTTGTGAAGTGGGACCACAGTTGCAGTGCGCCACTCCTGGGTACGTATCCAGAGGTAAGACTATGATTAAACAGCTGTCCTAGCTGTGGGTTTAATTCCTCATTGAGTTCGTGGAGCACACAGCCGGGGACACCATCAGGTCCCATGGATGCTGTGTTTTTGCTTTGGAGAGAGCAGTTCTCACTTGGGCGTTGGAGATGTTTGGGGGCTGCAATCACTTGGTATAGATATCTCTCCTTTGGGGAGGGGAGAAGTTTGCACTGAACCTGTCAGCCAGTATGTTGGCAATGTCTGTAGGATCAGTAATCTTCACATCATTTTGAACTAGTTCTGAGCATATCTGGGAGTTTCCTCCCAGATTTCTAACATAGCTAAAGAAGGCCTTATGATTGTCTTTTGAGTCTTTAGCTATTTTTCTCTCAAAATTTGCTTTGGATGATTTTATGAGAGCTCTTAGTTTTTACTTATAGTGATCAAGGGTGTCTTACCTTTTAAGGATTTTGCTCTATCTTGTAGTAGCTTCCTCCTTTTGTTGTAGAGTTTGTTTATGGCTGGGGTCCACCAGACTGGACGCTTGCCTTTGGTACAAAGAGTCTTTGTTTTGCTTGGGATTGCCTTATCCATGCAGTCCTGCAGGTGCTGGTAGAAGGCATTTGTAAGTGATTCAGCGGCTTGAGTACTGTTTTCCGCCGCTCGGGGCCTTAAAGGAGACCACACTAGTCTTTAGAAGTGTGAAGTCGGCTTTGAGAAGTTCTTTACTGTGGTCTTTTTATTTCAGGTGGGGTGGGATGAGGACCTCCAGCGAGATTAGTTTGTGATCTGATCTCACCAATGAGGGGTATACTTCCGGTGTTGAACATTGTGCTCCCATGTTTGTGATGATGAGATCAAGTATGTTTTCTCCTCTTGTGGGGATGGTGACTAGTTGTTCCATGGCATTTGAGTTTATGAATTCCAGAAACTTTTGGGCTAGGGTGTTTGGGCTTGAGTAGTGTTCCCAGTCTATATTAGGGTAATTGAAGTCACCTAGTATGATGGTGTTTGGTGATACATTTATCCCTCTAGTGTTTTCAGGAAGGCCATGTGAGGTTCCTGAGTTTGTGAGGGTGGCCTGTAACATGCTACAATTTGCAGAGCAGTCTTGCCTATGGTTAATTGCACCTGGATGGTCTCCGATGCATCGTGCGTTGCCACCAGTCTTGAGGTGTGGGTGTCTTTGATGAATATGGATACCCCCCCTCCTTTCTTGGTATTGTCTGGATTTTGGGGCGGGCATGATAAGAGGTAAAACCTGATAGTGCTGGGGTGCTCTCAGGAGCCTTGAACCAGGTTTCTGTCACTGCACAGACATCGATGTTCTCCATACTGAGAAGGGCCTCGTGCATTTTGAGATTTAGACTTCTGGCATTGAGCAGCATTACCCTTAGTTTTTTCCTTTTTGTGTTCTAGGGTGGTAGGTTTAGAATTTGAGCCTTGCCTAAAAAGGCACTATGGGGTGGCAAGAGCCTTTGCCAATATCCGAATCCCAGGGTGACAGGTGCAAGCCGTCCCTTGGCAGCGTGGCTTGTCCAGCATGTCATCCCAGGCAGACAGACATTGGATCCCCTTTGAATGACACCAGAGTTTAAGCCAATTGTTAAAGCTGATCATCTTATCTCTGTATTGTGGCATCATTCTTGGTGAAGGTAGGATACTGCTCAAGGTCAGGGTCATACCTGCCTGGGCTACATAATCAGAGAGCTCCTCAATGTCTCTTTTCATGTAGTCCAAGGAGGTACGTCTCAGGTCGTTTACACCAGCGTGGACAATGACTGAGTCGTATTTGTACCTGCTGTTGAGAGACCTGAGTGCTTGCGTTATGTGGCGGATTCTAGCGCCCGACAGGCAGCTTACTGTGACCTTCTTTGTATGCCAAGCATAGACCTCCTCTCAACAGCCTGTAGGACAGAGAATATAGAGGTA
Source organism: Protopterus annectens (assembly GCF_019279795.1). NCBI lineage: Eukaryota > Metazoa > Chordata > Ceratodontiformes > Protopteridae > Protopterus > Protopterus annectens. The sequence goes on along the minus strand of NC_056744.1, from coordinate 16,241,469 downwards.
GAGCCTTGAGGTGGTATGCATAGGACATTTTATTTACTCCCTGTATTCTTTTAGTGAAGAACCTTTGTGGACACTCCATTTCTTTGATATGCCTGTTAGGTACATACCAAAGGAGCATTGTACTCAATGATAGGTCTGATGAAAGCCAAATATAGTGGAACAATGACTTCCTTGGACCTAGGTGCCATACCTTTGTTCATAAGTTGCCCAACATAGAATGATTTCCTCACTACTGTAGACATGCAATAATCAAAGGCTAGACTACTGTCTATATGTGTCCCCAAGTTCCTGACTACTGGGTCAACTCTATGGAATGTGTTGTCAATATGATAGATACCAGGGGTGAATACTTCCCGAATTATACTATTATGCATTTCTTGTCATTTAGTTTTAGTCCATGGCTCTGACACCAGTTGTTTGTCTGTGTCAGCCCTTCCTGGAGAACATTTGTGTCAGTGTGGGATTCAATGGCAGCTCCTAATTTGCAATCATCTGCAAATTTAGTCCACCAGAGACCATTGGCACTGGCTTTGATTTCAGAGAAGTAAATGCCAAAAAGGAGTGGTCCAAGGCCTGATCCCTGAGGGATTCCTCTTGTGACTGCCTTCTTGTAGACTCCTCTTGTGACTGCCTTCTTGTAGAGGTGGATTCCCTAATTTTAACTTCCTGGGTCCTGTCTGTGAGCCAGAAATAACAAATTCATGATATCAAACTTTTCCCCTAAGTTACGCAGTGTGTTTTATCTCAGACATGTCAAGGAAAAGGTTCAACATCTTCATTGACGACCCATACACCTGCATCAGTAGAGAATAAGGAAGAGTATTGGGAAGGATTTAGAAGAGCTGACCAAACAGCCTGAAAATTCGCAGTGGAGGTTTGCTCCAAACAAATGCAAAGTACTAAACTTAGGCCACAGAAGGTGATAAAGGAAGTGGAAGTGATGGTAACAGAGCAGGAAGAGGAAGTGCTGATCACACCTCTACACAGCCATCTTGTTTATGGATGATACTAAGATAGTTGTATCAATAAGAACTTGTAGTAGTCTGTAAGCAGTCTCAGGAGACTAGCAAACTGGACAGAAAAATAAGATATGTAGAGAGGCACAAAGTATTTCTTGTAGGAGACAACTCCAAGATGAAATCCCACTTGGATGGAACCAACTTAAGGATTATGAAAAAAGAAAATGATCTCATGTCAGTAGTGACTGCAGGAATAAGCTATGAGGCACAAACTGAGAAACCCAATGCCAAAGACACTAGAAATTAAAATGTATCCTCAGGCCTGTAGGCCCAAGGAGTTGTAATATTATTCTGATCTTCCAGAGATGTATTCCAGGTCACAGCTGGTATATGCTGCATAGTTCTGATGAACTGTCAGAGAGAAAGAAAGCAAGACAGTGGAGATTGTCTGGAGATAGGTCACCAGGGGATTATAGTGTGATATATCAAAATATCATTAAATTGAATGTGAAATAGCCAACACAATATTTCTAACTACCACACTATTGATAAAGATAAATATCAAACCTACTAAACATTGCAGCAAGAAAGCATGTTCCTTTTTGTGATCTTTACAGTAAAACACCTCCATGACAGTAACTTCTAATTTGTCTGATTAGAGGTAGTGTTTTGGAAAGCTTTTTTATAAGTTAAAGTATAGGGTAAGGGGCAGAATTAGTGTTAGGTGGGCAGGGGATAACATATTGAGGTATCAGTTATTAGCTTTTATTAAGAAGCTATATAGCTTTTTCACTAATCTTCCCAACTCCATTATAAGAAACTTGAATTGGAATACTTCATCTTTCTGCTCATATACCAGTTTGCATATTAGTTTATGGTAAAAGCATTCAATTATGTTAATCACTGGGGCAACAGTATACTTTAATAATACAATAGAGCTGCACAGCTTCAGCTTTTGAAACCCCTTCCTTACTTTCTTGTCATGTTTGAGACTTGATTGGCATGGCCCTGAACTTTATCAGACTTATAATTCACTCTATTATTGGATTAATAGAATCTGGTTATATTTCTGTATGTTGAGGCTAAAAAGATTGAAGACAAGTTGTAACTTATTACACCTTACTGACAAGAAAAATGTATGTAAATCCTTTAGAGTGTTTGAATACTGAATGGCTCATTTGAATGTTTGTAGTTTAATTGCTGGTGGATAGTTGCATATGCTCTGCAGATATCCGTCACATGTATGGGATGTCTGCACAGGAACTACTTCAGGTTGTGGAAGTATGTTTTAACAGTGCCAAAGCCTGAAACATTCTGCTACAGCTATTTTTACCTTTCATAATAGCAATACTTGTTTTACAATTTATTTACTTGCTTATTTAATTATCACAATTCACCATTTTGAGTCCCATCCCATAGCATTAAAGACAATGTTTAAACAGACACTACAATGATGAGAAGGTAAGATGCATAAAGATTTACTTATATAATTAGATTGTCTGACCAAACTCAGACACAGTTTTGTTAGTCTATCTGTTTTCTTACCCTTAGCCAGTCTTGTTTAGCATCTTCCTGTTTGAGAATAATTATTGTGAAATGTACACTGGTTGTGTTTTCTAAGACATGTACTGCAGAAATGCTAGTAAATGAAACCCAAATCTATTTCCTTTTGGGTAGTTTTAAAAGGAATCTACAGTCAGAAAATGCTGACTTTTGGTGCAGCTGGACTCAAACCTGAATCTGGTGTGGAGTTTTTTTTTTTTTTTTGTGATTCTGAGATACAAATCTATGCAGCTCCTGCAGTGTTACATCACATAGGAAAATTCAAAGAATATATTGCTCATGTTCATTGAAATCCTGCCTGTAAAACATTGCAGTAGTTTTGTTTAAAACAGCCCTGTCACTACTAGGAAGTGATACTACATGGTAATCATGGGGAGTCCTAGGGATTAATGTGCTTACCTGATATTAATAAGACAGCTTCTCATGTAGTGATTAACAACATTGTGAATAATTTCGGGTTTCTTTAAACGATACAGGAAAGAGACAGGAAAGAAGTAAAGGCTACTGAGCAAGGGAAGAAAAGTAGCCTGTTCTAAGACAAGAAGTATAATTCTACCTTTTATTTATAATTTGTTTTTAATCTATAATCAATGAAAATTTTGAAATGCAACTAATGATCTGATAATAACAAAGTGATCCTAATTTATGAGATCAAATAGTCATGAATGTGAAAAATCACATAAAGGAACACACTTCATGCTGTCACTGTATGCAATCATATTTCACTTTTTCCAAAGGAATAATAAGAGATACGCTGCACTGTTTCTGTAAAGCTATCAGTCATGCGGCTCAGTTTGAGAAACTTTATGTAAATCTCAGCATTTCCAATCATTTGTCTAGTCCCTTGTCATCTGACGTGGGTTATCTGACTTGATAACTTTTAGTCATGTGCTAAAGAATTCCTACCACTGGTTAAGCTGAATGTCTCAGTGAATGGGGCCTGGAAGGTTAGCAAAGCCATGAATGCCCCTCCATGTGATTTGTATGATATTCTGTGCAGTCTGCTTTTTACCTCCATGCTGTACAGATATAACTACAAGTTATGGTGCATTGTGGCTGATGTGAGGTGGATACACCACATCAATTTATAGGGATTCATCACATTCACAGAAGTTATGATAGGCCTACACTTATTGGACTATTTCACCAACAAATAATGAAAATGCTTATCCCCAACCAAGAGTCCAAAACTTTTCTCAGCCTCTCACTTCAACCATTATAGTGAAGCTATAATTTTATCTCTGGATGAACCCCCACTTACCTGTGAAAGCAAATGAAACCTCCAACTACATGAAAAGTCATTAATTAGAGACACACACAACCAGTTCCAATACATCAATAATTTAATTGGAATGTCTAGGAATTACGATATATAATGGTAAAAAGGCAGACTTTTTTAAGGACTGAGGTGAAAGTAACCTTATAAATCTACCCTAGAACACAATAAATATAATGTATCATGCATGGATTCATTCATAAAGAAATGCATCTCACTTAGGGTGTACATGACTTCTTATGTACACAGATTTTTACCTCTGCTGTGACTTCAAATTCAGTGTGTACCAGAAAGATGTAAATTCTTTTTGTTGGTCTCTTCTCCTTCTCCAGCACCAACAGTAATGAAGCCCCCCCCCCCCAATACTATTCTGTCAGCTCAGAATAAGAGATGGAAATTGCACATGATGTTCTGCAAACACGTTATCTTGTTTAGAAAAAGAAGTCTGTTTACAATAACATTAGGTTGCAATTGACTTCCTTTGTGACTTACTGTTCAAATGTACATTTCTCTCATTTCCCTTGCTCAGTCTTACGGAGATAATCCAGTGTATTCCTACAATCACATGAGTAAATTCCTTAACACATGAAATCAAGTGCACCACCATCTATTCAATGATCCAGTTTGGAAAAAAGGACAAAACTATTTTGAAATATATATGTAGTCTACTCTTGTTTGTTATTTAAAATCTGGGCCTTTACCAACTATATATTACCTGTAGAAGCTAGTTTTTCAGAACTGGCTAACAATATATATATTTTTGTTTGTTTTTTTGCATGCAGCATCCCGATGATTCACACAATAGTTATTATAGTATGGTGCTCAGCAGTAATGTGGTGTCATTTTATAATGTGGTACTCAAAGCCACAGTGATGGTAGCTGTGAAATAACAGCATCCCATATACTTTCCGTCTGTCTCAACCAATGGGTAATCCACCTTCATAGCAGATCCAAGACAGCAACCTTTTCACATAGGTGCTTCTCCACAATACATTCCTGCTATTCCTCAGGTCTTGTTAACTTCCATCTGCATCAGATACAATCCTTCAGGACTTGTCTATTCAACGTGGATATGTGATATTTTTTTCTTTAACTTATTGATACAGCTTATCTCTGTTAAATGTTCACATCATATTACATATCATTTCTTATTCATAGCCAGTATATTGCAGATATAATGCAATTTTTTGTCTGCTCTCCTGGTTGTCTCATATTCTGAGACCTAAGCAAATCTCACGTTTTTATTGTCAGTACTTCTGAGGGAAAAACCTTGTTCTTTCCATAACTTGCATGTTCATTTTCTTTTTACGAGGAGGTTTTTCCTGCTTCTTGTTTTACCCTTTTTGCCAATTTCATTGATATTTATGATTGTTCAGTAATTATGAAAAAAGCTTTTGAGTTCCATAAGTGCTCCAAGTGCAGGCATACAATTCTGCCTCAGGACACGCACAAGCTTTGCTTTATATGCTTAGGGCCAGAGCACTTATAAGTCAAATAAATATTTACTAGTATTTTGGTCCCAGGTGCCTCATTAAGAGAAACAACAAGCTTATCTTAAAGAGCTTTCTCCCTGCCACAGCAGGGGATTCAGAGATTCATCTGAGGACAACAAGAACAAGAAAAGGACAAGGAAGGATAAAGAGAGAAAGACAGAAACAGAGAGAAAGAAAAAGGAAAGGAAAATGGAAAAAAAAACTGTCTGATTAGTCTCCTTCTCCTTTTCTGGCTCCAAAAATAAGAAAGCCTCCCCCTTAATATTCCATTGCCTCCAAACTGATTGGAACATACTATCCCTAGACCTTGTGTCAATGACTGTCAACATAGAGACCTTGTAAAGACACAGAGTTCCTGAGCTTAAGACCTTCTTTTCCTTCTCTTAGATCTATCAGTTCTACTAAAAGTGTGGAAATAATTGATGAGGGTAGTTATCAAGGTTCATACCAATATAAGTGTCTTGTCATCCTCTCTATCTCTAGGGCAGATTGGGTTGGCCCATCAACTCCTGTCACTACTGTTTTTTCTGCAGCACACCTTTTGATGCTAGTGGCCTCAGAGCTGAAATCCATCCCAGGACATCCCTTATTTGTATCAGTGTACCCCCCACCCGGTGACATTGACTATATATCCAATGAAATCAACTCTGAAACTTTCAGAGTCAACCATGTCTCTGCACAAAACTGCTGAGCTATGAGGCCTTGGTGTTGACCTGTTCAGCTCAGTTCTCAGTATTTTGGTCCTTGATACTCAATACATTGGCTGTGATATTGGCCCCAGAGCTGACCAGCTTTTCAATGCCAGGGGTATACCTCTCATCTCCATCTACCTACTCTTCTTTGAGGACAGAGACCATTCTGGCTATCTCATCCCTGTTAATGTTGGGGTCCATGTTGGTGTTTGAGATATTTGAAAGCATCATCTCCAGTCAATAGATACCGGAAGGGGGGGTTTCCCTCAGTTTCAGCTCCATCCTGAGGCACTGGTGAAGACCTGTTCTGAATACCTCAAACCAATCCTTCTTCAAGGCTCAAAGGACACTTCTGGATCCTAGGAGGAACTCCCAGGATCCCAGAAAGTGTCAGTGCAAACAGAGGAACATTGATACCCTTAAATAATCACTTACAATGAACACAGACCTCAGTGAAGGGAAAGGTTCACACCAGTATTGCCCCCTCCCCTTGAGGACTACATCTTTGGAGAAATCCTGGAACTAATGTGCCAAAAGAAATATTGTCTAACCCAGCCCCTTCCCCAGATTAAGCAGTGAGTGGTCCCTTCCAAAGACCATGTCATCAACCTCATTGACAGATTAGCTGAGAGGCAATGGCAGTAACCTAATGTGGTAGAACCTATCTACTGCCAGTCAGACAAGACATTAAGACTGCCCAAGGACAAGACAAATTGTAGCAAGGACCCTCTGAATGATTCTTTTGTAGTAGAAGCAGACACTAAAAAGGAGCTGTCCAACAAAAGCTAAATGGTACATCTTCCTAACAGGGAGTCTGGGACAATAGACCATTGTGAGAAATGGGCTTTCACTGCTGGAACCATTTCCCTGAGGGTGCTAAATTATATATTTCTTATGACCAGGTTCCGGAGAGACCTAGACAAAAGAGACTTTGGATTCCCTCAGGAGACCTCCAACACTGGACACCAGCAGACAAATTGAATCTCAACTGTCTACCATGTTATCTATTATTAATCTGTCAAAGAGGGTACTTCACAATGCAGCAGATAGGGCATCAGGCACCAGCAGGCTAGGTACCTCTATGCCTGGCTGCATGTGTGACTTTGCAGACATGTCTAAAGCAGCCATCATTATTCTTTTATTGTGGATCATCCCTGGTTGGTCCAATAGTTCAAGAAAGTTTGCTGAATATTGAGCAGGAGCAAGAAACATTGTCTGCCATGGAAATATGCTTAGAGACCCCCTCAGTGGTTCTTTCCTAGGAACAAGAAGGGTAGCAAACCTCTCCAGTTCAGAAAATCTCAACATTTATTTTTTAGGTTCTTCCAAGATGACTATACACAGATCAAAAGCTTAATTTCATTTCTTTCAGTGTTGAAAAAGAAACTGAGAAATAGCAGCCAGTAACTCTGCTGGATTTAGTAAACTCAGTTACTGGCAAGTACACTGCCAGCAAAGAAGAAACTTAGAGAGCCTGAAAAAAATCACCAGGAAAAGGTGAAGAGAAAACAATGATGGGAAGAATCCTGCACCTGTTCAGGAAAAAAGCAGTTCAAGATCCAGCTTTGTTGCAAGCCATGGCTTCCAGTAACGTAGAAGAAAAAAATAAATCAGATGTCCTCAGGGCTGATGAAGATAAACAAAACACTGAATGAATCTATCAACTCAAATAACAACAGGCTGGGAAAAATAGAAGAAGCTTTAAACATATATTCAGATGAGTTAATACAAATGGAAAAATCAGAGGTTGAAATGAAGAAAAGGCTTGCTGAGTATGACTGCTTCAAAAATGGTAGAATTAGAGGACAGAGCATGCAGTGAAAATGTGAAGTTTTCTGCTATACTAGAGATGCTGGAAGGAACACACTGGATTAATTTTATAAATGAACAGATAATCAATTGGGCTAGCAGTCCATACCAGAATTTGGTAATTGAAAGGGCACATTGTGTATAGGCACTACATTTGGCCATGAGAAAGCAGCCAAGACATGTATTAATAAAGATCCAATCATACCATCAGAAAAAGAGTTAATCCTGACAAAACTATAGCAGAAGGGTAAATTATTAAAAAATGGAGACAGTAGAGTGTTTATGGAAAATTATTATTCACTGTATACCAGGCAGAAGAGAAGTACATTTATTTCAGCAATCAGGGAATGTTGAGGGAATGTTGAGTGGAGTGAGAGTCAGGCTCTTGCATCCAACTTGTTTCATAGTATTTTTTTTCCTGGAGGATCAAAGTCATTTTTGATGCAGAACAGGCTAAGGAAGAAATACAAACCTTTGTCCAACAAAACATGCCCCAACAAACAGAAGGGGACTCTCTTCTCATTCTTCTGATAATAAGTCTCGTAGACAGATTTTTCCAGTGAAACCATTTCCACTTTTCTAAAGGAAAATGTGTGAGAGACAAAAAAATGCACAGGAGTTGACTAGAAGAATCAGGAATTCCATGGACTTGAACCAGAGTCTGGCATGGGAGTTGGAGATGAGCAGGAAGAAGACCAGCAACACTGAAATTAGTGAATAAATGTGAGATTATAAAGAATTAATCACATTTATGAAATATGGTTTTGCAAGAAAAGGGAAAAGACTGGACTTTTGTTGACTTTGTTAGCTCATTAACACCTATGTGGTGTGGAGTGTTGCACCTGTTACAGCTTGCACTTATCCTTTCATTTCAAGGCATTTTCTGAAAAATCAGTTTAAAAAGCATAATATAATCAAGGCTTTTTTACTGCGAGTCATCATAAGTTAACAATTTTAATGTCTTTTTATTAAGTAAATCTTTGCCCTTCCTAATTCTGCATATTATAAGCTGGTATGTTACTTAGTTAAAAAGTCAGACCCAACAAAGTTCTGGATGACATAAGGAGCCATAGGTATTAACTGGAAGTATACACAAAAATGCACTATAGGCTTGAATGAGTTAAACTTGTGGAGAAGTCGGGGAATGAAAAGCGTATACCGCACTTCATGTCATTAATGTTTGGAAGGACACTAAGGGGAAGGAGGAAAAAAGAAAGAAAAATAACTGTAAGTAAAATACGTTTTGTTCTTAACACTGCATGAAACATTTCATTTAAAACATTTCATGATATACATTGCATGTTATATAGTAAAGCATTTTCAGTTATTGCTATATGTGCTAAAGATACTAAAGTAAACAAGTATCTTTTTTATTTTTAGTTTTAAGAAATGTAGACATTATAATGTAAAAAAAGAAGAAAGGCTGGACAAGAGCATGTCTAATTTATTATGCTGTAATCTTGGATTGTTGAGGTGGGGAAAGATGTTTAAAAGTATACAGGTTATACTATTATGCAGAGGTGATATGTTTTTTTTCTTACTATTACATAAGAGAATGTCTGTATTAAAGTCCTTGGCTTTTTCCAATAACACTTTTTGTGTAAGCAAGCAAATAAAGGAACACTGAATATAATGAAACATTTTCCTTTAGCAATCAAATGTTTAGTTTGAGAATTCTGTAGCTGAGGATGGATGTGAATTTTATTCTTATGTTTTCATGGAGATAAGCTGTAATAAAAAACAGAGCACTTTTTAAGGCTAAACTTTTTTTTTTTGAAAACATACAAGCTGTTTTTTTTACATCTGGGAGGTGAATAAAGATAAGAAAAGACAGCAATTTAGTGTAAGCAGGATCACAGGCTATAACATGCATGTTAGCATGGATAACCTTAATTTTAGGTAAGGTTTTGACTGTGTGTGCAGCTGTCAAGTAATCTTTCTAAACTCATCCATATTATCTAAATATTCCCTTATTTTCTTTTTAGCACTCTGCAGTTGCACCTTTTGTTGTTTCATGAGATTCCCCTTATTCTGCAAAGTTTAACCTTTGTCAGTCCCTGTAAATAATTCCTGCATAGTTCTGATCACCTACTGAGTACTCTGTCAGAAATATTGAGTGAGGAAATGGGTGCAACTAAGGAAATTATTTTTTATTATCTGGGATACAATTTTAAATTGCTGAGACATAGTAAGGCCTTGTTAAGTTTAATTCTGTTGGCAGCCCAAAGCAATTACTAGAAAATGGAAACCAAAATCTAAACCAATTGTATTTGAAACATTGAATATTGGACCAGAGATAAAAGAACTGGAGTGGGACCATTAGTAAAGGGTAGGAGCAAATTACATAGAAAAAATGGAAATTGTGGGAATAATGCATGCAGAATAATGTTTTGGAGGAGGAGTGATGTTTAAAGGAAGGCAGGAGTTGATCAATTTATGTACTGTTGAATTAATGATAAATATACAAAAGAATATATGTGATATATAATCTTTGCAACTATGACTATATTAATATGGTTTGGTTTCTTTTATATAAGTGTATGTTTTGCTATAGTGTAAGTGATAATTCAATAAAGGTTTAAAAAGAAAAAAAATGTATGCCTTGAGTCTCCATAGGTTCATATCATAGGATCATAGGAAGTTACTAGGCTATTGGCCCTGAGGCCCTTACAAGCCTAGCCAAGATTTTAGCCCATATTCTGACAAGTCAGCATCCAATGCCACTATCCAGCAGGGACACAGTTGGAATGCCAGGAGTGTATTTTCTGTTCCCCATCCAGTTATCCAGGTTGTGCTTAAAAAGGGTTAATGAGGTACTCTGCTTGATGTGGAGAGGGAGTCTATTCCATAGAAGGGGGAGTCTCTGGGACACATATCTATCCCGCCAACAAGTCCTGGTCACAGACCAGGCTAAAATCATGCATGTGTGTTACTCACAAGGCAGGGTCTGAGATTTCTTTGTATGCCAGACAGAGGTCAGCTCTGAAGACTATGTATGAGACTGAGTAGAGAGACAGGGCTTTTAGCCTATTTATGTGGGGTAGATGTTTGAGGCCATGGATTCTCCTGGTGAGGAACCTCTGTGGTTTCTCCAGCTGCTGCATATGCTTTGTGAGGTACATGCTGATAGGGGCATTGTACTCAATAATGGGTCTTATAAGGGAAGAATACTGGGATGTTATGACCTCCTTGTCCCTGGATGTGATACCCTTACTAATTAGGTGAGCCATGTAGAAAGCTTTGTAAAACATAGGCAATATGATGGCCAAAAGTCAGTTTGCTGTCAACCTGGGTGCTCAAGTCCCTCCCAACTGATTGTGTGCTTAGGACCTTGTTATTAATGTGACAATTTGTAGGGGTGTCACTCTCCTCAAAGGGGATGATGAAACATTTTTTGGCATTCAGTTTGAGGCCATGTTTCTGGCAACAGTCATTTGTATGGGTGAGACCCTCTTGGAGGATGTCCACATCACTAGGGGAATTGATGACAGCACCTAACTTGCCATCATCTGCAAACATGGTCAGCCATAGCCCACTGGTTATGGCCTGCACCTCAGAAAAGTATATCCCAAGCAACAGAGGCCTCAAGACCGATCACTGGGGTACACTGCTTGTTACGGGTCTACTGCTTGAGGTGGCGTCCTCTATTTTGACTAGATGGGTTCTATCAGTGAGCTAGTTTGCCACCCATCTGGTAACATATAGATTGATGCCTAGTTGAGAGAATTTATTTATTATACCTTTGTGGGGAATAGTATCGAAGGCTTTGGGCAGGTAAAGGTAGGAAGTGTGCTGCCCTCCACTTGGCTGGGATGAAGCCGGCACTCAGACTGTGTTGAATAGGGTGCCTAATGGCACTGCAAGTTCCTGCCTGAGTTCATGTAGGAGGCAGCCTAGGATGTTATCGGGTCCCATGGAGGCTGTATTTTTTGCCTTCAGGAGGGCAGTGATGACTTGCTTTCTGGAGATAAGGGGAGGGGAGAAGGTGCTGGGATGTCCTGATTTACTGATGGAGGAGAGAGGGGTGAAGTTTTCACTGAACCTGTCTGCCAGCAGATTGGTTATATCTACGGCATTTGTGTATGTGGTTCTGAGCAGATCTGAGTGCTTCCTTTGAGATTGTGGACATATGCGAAGAAGGCCTTATGACTGTCTTTAGTAGATGTAGCCATTTTAGACTCAAATTTGCTTTGGAGCATTTCACTAGTGCTCTTATTTGCTTGTTTCGGCTAAGGAGAGATTACTTCCAATTAGGCATCTGCTCCTTCTTGGTTCTGGCTCCTAAAATTATTTCTGAGGCAGCCATGAACCAAGTCATTCATTCTTCTGCAACCATACAATAAAAAGAGAATATATTTTGCATGACAGACAACTATGTCTCAGTCTTCACAGGAAAAGGCACTCATGTAGATTTAGGTTTATAGGCATACACTAGGCTGACTGCCCTTGTGGGCCATTTTAAGCCTAGCCAATTTCCTTTTGTGAGAATCAAACTCTATACCTTGTGTTTGTGAGGTAAACACCTTAATCATACCAACCTCCTAACCAGAAATAAAACTCTGTACTTTACGTCTTTCAGGTAAACACCTTAACCATTGTGCCAAGCTAGAGGCAATCAACTCATTCTTTTTCCCCAGCAAGACTAGGAACTATAGTATCCAAACTGAATCTCTCTAGATGGCTATTCATCTGGATGCTAAATGTAAGGCATCTTGCAAAAGAACAATATTTAATTCTGTGTACTTTTTCAAGAACACTTCTGCAGATGACACATGCTGGAGAAACATGGTCAACAATATAAGACTTTATCAAACACTATAAGCTTGATGTCATAGCAAGATCCAGAGCTTTCTTTGGTTCTACCATCCTCAGGGATATCCTGTCCTGAAGCCACCCAGGAAGAAAGTATCTTGCTATTCTGTCACATCTCTCAAGGAGGACTGAGGTGACAATATAGGATGCAAAAGTACTTACCATATTGATTCTCTGTCTGAGCCACAGTGTAAAAATGTCCCTAGATTTTACCTTTCTTGATCAGCTTTGCAAGATGATTCAGTGTAATCCTAAAATATAATTGTATCAAACTGACATGCATATGAAATCAAGACCATCAGCCTACATCCAGTGATTGTATTTGAAGAGGATATACTGTTCTGAAATTTCTGCATAAGCTATTACAAAACATTAGGATTTGCTATCTGTATAAGTTGTTGCTTTCATTAGTGTATGTTACTTTATGTTTTGGTCCATTCTTTAAAGACACACTAAAACATAATTAATGGACATTTTACTTAAGACTGTTCTGTAGTTACAATGGAATTCGCCATATTAGAGCAGTATCAGTCCAAACACAAGTATTTAAGGGAATAGTTTTCAAGGAAATACTATAACTTACCAAGCTAGTCTTGATTATCATTCTGTTTTTTCTTTCAGAGAAAATGGATTTTTATCTGGACCATAAGACAATGTTTAAAAAATGATTCTCTTTTCTGGGTCAAAACTTTAAAAGTTGAATGTTATAGTGTATCTGCTTTGATGTTAATGGTTATGTGCCTGTTGCATCCATTTTGAGTATCAGTTTCTCAAAGATAGAGATGATCTTGAAGAAGAACTGATGTTTGTGTCTGTCATCTTGGTTCATATACTATGAAATAAAAAATCGGCAATCATGTGATACGTTCTGATAAGTGAGAGCATAGGATTCCTGAACATTATTGTAAATATAGCTGATGTATTTCCTTTTTTTCCCTAGGTAAATGTGCTGATCTGGGGGTCCCTTTTCAGTCATGTCCCAGACCATAGGCAGTACATATTTTTACATTTTGAAAAAAAGGCTTGATATAATGTTTGCATGTTCACAGACATTTGGCATTACATAGTAACAGGTTGCTCTATGGATTCACATTATTGTTAGAATGCATGCTCACCTGAATTACAAATTGTACTGCCTGTTGAATAAGAATTTACTTTCCTTCTGTTTTTATTTTTATTTTTTGCTATTGTAAATCAAACATGTATTTCCAGCCTGGGCCAGATGCACATGCCCTCCATTCCTGTATGTGCAATTAATGCTCAGATGGAATAAAGCATTTAGAGGTAGGGAATCGTATTTACTAATTCAAATTGTATTAAATAAATGCATTCATATGTATATATTAATAATAAAGAAATTAATGAAAAGCTGACAACCAAACACTAAGAAAGAGATCTGTGTGCAGTCCCCATACATTATGATGACCAAACCTATCAGGACTGTATGATGCATGGACATTATAATCCCATGTGAAGAAACAAAGTAGACAGTGGGCCTGTGTGAACCTTTGGTGTAGTCAGTGATCTCTGCATAGATGTAAAAAATTCACCATAGAACTGACATGCATTGGATGGCCAAATAAGGCACTAGAGATGTAAATATGAAGCCCTGTTAAGAGAGATTCGGTTTGTTAATTTTGTGATCTTCAGAGGATAAAAGGTGAGGAGGCTTAATCACGTATTTTGTAGAAAATAAAAAGTTATTAAATGAGTAGTCATGTGAAGAATCTGTTAGCTGAAAAGGTGCAGTTACTTGGAACAGACATAGACCTCATGTGGATGTTAGACTCAACCCTAGTTTGAAGCACATATAAATATAGAATCTTAGTATTTAAGTCAGTGTGGGGGAAGTTGAAATCAGTGAAGAAAAAGCAGACCAGATAGACTAAATATCTCAAATCTGTAGTTAGAATCTGTGATTTGGGGTTTATAGACATTCTTCTAGCCTGCTTAAATGAATTTTGGGTCCTTAGCTTGTCAGAAGTAGCTCATGATGTAAAATATATAAACCCCCCAACATTCAGTCAGATAGTACCCATGAGCTTATTTTTTTATTACCCTGTTGTCTGAATTCTGGGAGAATACCATGAGGCATCTCAGGCAACAATCCTGTGCTTAAATTTTAAATAATAATTTCACAACCTTAGACAATTAGTACAATTTTCTTATTATTATAAGTGGACAGAACAGCTGTGTCTCAAAAGGACAGTAAAGATTCAGTTTATGTAATGCCTCATTCTTCAAGTAGTTTATATAATATTTTACAAAATTAAATAAATAAATAAAATTAAGGAATAAAGTTTTGTTCCTTTTTATATATATTATTCAGAAAATTGTCAAATTTCTCTTTAACAGATAATATTAACTGATTGGATGACATGTAAGGTATATAAAAACTCCAGCTTTCTAATGCTGTTATTAGTAAAGAGTTATATTTAAGATTGATAATTCTTACTTATATAAAAAGCTTCAATTATCCCATTAGTTCTTATTCTATTAGCTAAAGGTTCAATAACTAGAGCAAATAATAGAGGAGCTAAAAGCCATACTTGCTTTGTATCCTTATGTAATATAATTCTTTCTGATATATAAGCACCGGTTTTAACATATGCTTTAGAATCCATATATATATATTTCTTAACATTTCATCAAACTGCTGTGAGAATCCAAATGCTTCTAAAGTTTTAAATAAATAAATCCAATTGATACAATCAAAAGCTATATCAATAGCTAAAGTAATCAAAGCATTTTTTATATAAATCACCTGCTAAATCTAAAATTATCAAAGCCTTTTTAACATTATCATATGTTAATGTATTTTAAACAAGTCCCATTTGATCTTTGTTAACTAATTTATCGATACCACCCCTTAGTATCACAGAAAAACAGAATTAAAAATGTTATAATCTACATTTAAAATAGAAATGGGCCTGTATGACAAGACTAGATTGTTTCTTTACCTTGCTTAAAAGTAAGTGATATTAAGGAATTCTTCTATAATGGGGGAATTATCTTATCTTTTTGAATTATTCCAAAAACTTCACCATGTAATTGTATTGTGTTTAATGGAAAATGTTAAATAATTCTACACTTAAACCATCTAATCCTGGAGCCTTACCCTTTTTACATTTTTTCAATCTATCTCTAATTTCTGATAAAGATATTGGTTTATTTAATCATGCAACTTGATGTTTATATGTACAGTGATCTCAGTAACCTCTTTATTCTCCCCCACTGCATGTATCCTTATTTATATAGGTTTAACATCTTTGCTGACTGCAATACCCAATAATTATTTTACTTAGTAAAATGTGAAGCCTGCAACTCTTTCTAAGTAGATTAGGCAGATCATTCTATAAAATAACAGGAACATGAACATGTATACAATATTAGGCAGTCTGATGAGAGAAATGCCTTGGCCAGACACATTAGTACATGTGGATCAGCACATCTATTTAAGTTTATGGTTATACAGATTGTGGAGGATGATCCCAGAATAGGAGACATTGATAATAGGGTCGAGCAGGCAGAACTTAGGTGGATTATTAGATTTTAGGCTGAAAAAGGGGATGGACTTAATGAAGTGGTTCCCTTGAAACTGTACTTGAAATCATGTAGTTTTATTAAGTGATAACATTGGTTATTTTGTATTAGATGCTGATTATTTAATTGCTTTTAATGTTGTGTTATATATGATCAGAAGAAGTGTCTTTTTTGGAATGTGAAAGTGCCTATCATTTTATTAAAAATATGTTATTTCATTTTCAGCCATGCAGTACATGTTTTTTATATTACTGTTGTTACTCATTTTTTGGTGGTGCATCATTTTCCTTTTGCTTTATTATTCCATGTTTTACTTGTCTTTACTGAGTGCCATAATATAACTTTGTTTACACTTCCTTCATTGTTAAAGGAAAGGAATTCTATTTGTTTTTTTAAGATAGCCTTTAACCTCCTTTAATTGCATCATACATGCTGGAATTCTGTAAATAAGCTGATGTTTTCTTGGATCCATAGTTAAGTTAATATTCAGTGCATTATGATCTGATAAAGGGCAAAAAAATATTTTTATAATCATTAACTTTATTAAATAAATCTGTAGAAGTATAAATACTGTCAATCTGAGAATGTGTCCCTTATCCATAAAGAGAAATGTTTAAAAAAATAATGACTTATCTCCTTCTTTTGTTATTAAGTCAGTAAGGTTAATATTATTAATCCATATGTTCAAAATTTTGGCTGGAGCTGAAATTCTGATTTTTTTCTTTTGCTTGTTTGTGTCATCTGTCCTAGTTATACAATTAAAGTCACCAGCTATTATTAAACTACCCTTCCAATGACTCAATAATATTTTAAACAATCCTTTGCAACTACAGCTCCAGTTCCAAGAATCCAATAAAAATTAGCCTATTCATAAAACGTATTATTATATTGAATAATTATAATTGTGTGCATTCCTTTTGTATCATTAATAGTGTTAATAATTTTGAGCATTACAGGGATATGTTCCATAAAACAGCAACAGCTCTTATTTTTTCTTAAAAGAAATAGATAATAAAATCTTATAAACTGAATTATTCAAAAAAATGCACATTTTTTCTATTAAATGTGTTTCTTGCAGAAATGTAATGTCACTTGTTTAGTTTCAGATATCTCATTAAAGCTTTCATTTTATTGTTGCTATTTAATCCATTTATATTAATTGATATTAACTTGAATCCAGCCATATTTAATATTTTGATGAGATAGTGTTCATTGGGATAGTATCTAAAAGAATAGCCCACCAAATAGTTATAATTTCATCTAAAACCCTGGTAGTTATATTTCAGACTAAGATATTCTTCAATACCCCTTGAACTCTTCCTTTCTGTAGTCTAAAGAATTAAAACTACTAAAACTTAAAATTAGAAATAAGATTAGAATTCTATCTGTATACATTGCTACTAAAACCCTACTTCTCATGTATACTGATATTTCCATTGTGTCTACATGTATAGACAAATTACCCATACTATACTCCTATCAAACTCTGCACAATAAATCATTGATAGAAAAAAAATTAAAAAGGAATAATTACTAGAGCATATAAAATATTGCATGATAACTATTAACAACCAATCAGAGGAGGTTAGAAAGGATTGGGAAGAGAGATTGGATAAGCAATTCACAAAGAAACAATGGGGATATATATATATATATATATATATATATATATATATATATATATATATATATATCCCAAATATGCAACAAAATCTAGACGATTAAGGATTTTTTTCTTGGAAATGTTTACATAGATATTTTTATACCTGAAGTAGACTCCAGATAATTTTTTCTCAGATAGAAAGCAAATGTTGGAGGTGTGACAGGAAGAAGGAGGTACTTGGGAACATATTTTCTGGGAGTGCAGTAGGTTGGCAGACTTTAAAGGTTCCCTGCAGGATGCACTGTAGGAGATGCTGGGTGGGCAGATTGGTGTGATGAGGGAGATGATTTTTCTGAGCTATGATACAGAATTGGAATTACCTAGAGATGGTAAGGCTTTGTTGTGTCTAATTATGGTGGCTGAAAAAAAAGCAATTACTAGAAAATGGAAATCAAAATCTAAATCAACTATATAATGAAGTAGTCAATATAGTAACAGAGATAAAACAATTGGAATTGAGATATTTAGAAAAGGGTAGGAGCAAACTTCATAGGAAAAAATGTAAATTGTTGGAACAATACATACAGAGGAAGAATGAGGTTTAAAAGAAGACAGGTCTTAAAATAGCTATGTAATGTTTAACTGAAAATGATTTGGTAGATTATAAGTGAGGTATAATGTTTGCAACTGGGAGTGTGTCAGTACAGTTTGTGATGTAAAATGCTTGCAACTAGGATTGTGTTGGTGTGGCTTGTTTTCATTTATATAAATGTTTGATTGCCTATGTTGTAAGTGATTGTTTAATAAAGATGTTTCTTGTTTAACAAAGGGGCAGGAATTGAATAATTTATATAATGTTGCTTAGGTTAAATGATATATAGCAATATATGTGAAATATAATGTTTAATGTTAATTTGTCAATACCGTTTGATTACTTTTGTATAAATGTAAATTTGTCTATGTCACAAGTGATAATTCAATAAAGGTGTTTAAAAAAACATAGAAAAAAGCTACTGTAACTTATAAATAACTAATGAAATACTAATTGTAAGTTAAAGACCGAATGTTAATTAACTACTGCTATTATGCGATGAAAAATAGATTCCATTTTAAGCTATATTCCCCTATTAAAATACTTACTGTTAATAATCTAGTTGAGTAAGCAATTATGTAACAAACAATATAATACATATATACTTAGCTGATTTTAATATCATAATATATACATAGATATTATTTGATTTCTTATAAATTATTAATAATTTGGATTAAGTCATCATATAAAAATGTAATCTTTAAAATCATGTTAAAGCCACCTGTTATGTTACTAAACTGAGTAACATTTATTTTAAATTCCTAATAATATAATACCTATCTGTATTAATTCGGTTTGTAAAATTAAATATTCTAAATTATTCTTTCCTTCTGTCCTACTTTATCTTTTCATTTACTTGTTCAAGTTCATTCATGTTTCTTACCTGCCTTTCCTGTACATGAAACCTGTTATCAGTAATTTATTCTTTGTAAATCTTGTCATAAAATTAAATATTATTAGTTTAAAGCATTTTAATTACTCTAAGTACATTACTAACTGTAATATCTATTCCATATATTCATTCTCTCAAAAAAATAATTTAAAAAAATCTACATACCTGTCTATCCAGTAGATCCTATTTATATTACAGGCTAGGTTTAAGTCTTTAGAATGGGTAATTCTGGTGCTGTTTGTTTTGCTGATATGCAGGAGGTCCATCAGAGTGGGATCTGACAATGCCTTGTATGCCAAGCATAGACCTCCTCTCAACAGCCTGTAGGACAGAGAATATAGAGGTAGAGCCTTGAGGTGGTATGCATAGGACATTTTATTTACTCCCTGTATTCTTTTAGTGAAGAACCTTTGTGGACACTCCATTTCTTTGATATGCCTGTTAGGTACATACCAAAGGAGCATTGTACTCAATGATAGGTCTGATGAAAGCCAAATATAGTGGAACAATGACTTCCTTGGACCTAGGTGTCATACCTTTGTTCATAAGTTGCCCAACATAGAATGATTTCCTCACTACTGTAGACATGCAATAATCAAAGGTTAGACTACTGTCTATATGTGTCCCCAAGTTCCTGACTACTGGGTCAACTCTATGGAATGTGTTGTCAATATGATAGATACCAGGGGTGAATGACTTCCCGAAGGATACTATTATGCATTTCTTGTCATTTAGTTTTAGTCCATGGCTCTGACATCAGTTGTTTGTCTGTGTCAGCCATTCCTGGAGAACATTTGTGTCAGTGTGGGATTCAATGGCAGCTCCTAATTTGCAATCATCTGCAAATTTAGTCCACCAGAGACTATTGGCATTGGCTTTGATTTCAGAGAAGTAAATGCCAAAAAGTAGTGGTCCAAGGCCTGATCCCTGAGGGATTCCTCTTGTGACTGCCTTCTTGTAGACTCCTCTTGTGACTGCCTTCTTGTAGAGGTGGACTCCCTAATTTTAACTTACTGGGTCCTGTCTGTGAGCCAGAAATAACAAACTCATGACATCAAACTTTTCCCCTAAGTTACACAGTGTGTTTTATCTCAGACATGTCAAGGAAAAGGTTCAACATCTTCATTGATGACCCATAAACCTGCATCAGTAGAGAATAAGGAAGAGTATTGGGAAGGATTTAGAAGAGCTGACCAAACAGCCTGAAAATTCACAGTGGAGGTTTGCTCCAAACAAATGCAAAGTACTAAACTTATGCCACAGAAGGTGAGAAAGGAAGTGGAAGTGATGGTAACAGAGCAGGAAGAGGAAGTGCTGATCACACCTCTACACAGCCATCTTGTTTCTGGATGAAACTAAGATAGTTGTATCAATAAGAACTTGTAGTAGTCTGCAAGCAGTCTCAGGAGACTAGCAAACTGGACAGAAAAAGAAGATATGTAGAGAGGCACAAAGTATTTCTTGTAGGAGACAACTCCAAGATGAAATCCCACTTGGATGGAACCAACTTAAGGATTATGAAAAAAGAAAATGATCTCATGTCAACAGTGACTGCAGGAATAAGCTATGAGGCACAAACTGAGAAACCCAATGCCAAAGCCACTAGAAATTAAAATGTATCCTCAGGCCTGTAGGCCCAAGGAGTTGTAATATCATTCTGATCTTCTAGAGATGTATTCCAAGTCACAGCTGGAATATGCTGCATAGTTCTGATGAACTTTCAGAGAGAAAGAAAGCAAGACAGTGGAGATTGTCTGGAGATAGGTCACCAGGGGATTATAGTGTGATATATCAAAATATCATTAAATTGAATGTGAAATAGCCAACACAATATTTCTAACTATCACACTATTGAAAAAGATAAATATCAAACCTACTAAACATTGCAACAAGAAAGCATGTTCCTTTTTGTGATCTTTACAGTAAAACACCTCCATGACAGTAACCTCTAATTTGTCTGATTAGCGGTAGTGTTTTGGAAAGCTTTTTTATAAGTTAAAGTATAGGGTAATGGGCAGAATTAATGTTAGGTGGGCAGGGGATAACATATTGAGGTATAACAGTTATTAGCTTTTATTAAGAAGCTATATAGCTTTTTCACTAATCTTCCCAACTCCATTATAAGAAACTTGAATTGGAATACTTCATCTTTCTGCTCATATGCCAGTTTGCATATTAGTTTATGGTAAAAGCATTCAATTATGTTAATCACTGGGACAACAGTATACTTTAATAATACAATAGAGCTGCACAGCTTCAGCTTTTGAAACCCCTTCCTTACTTTCTTGTCATGTTTGAGACTTGATTGGCATGGCCTTGAACTTTATCAGACTTATAATTCACTCTATTACTGGATTTATAGAATCTGGTTATATTTCTGTATGTTAAGGCTAAAAAGTTTGAAGACAAGTTGTAACTTATTACACCTTACTGACAAGAAAAAATTATGTAAATCCTTTAGAGTGTTTGAATACTGAATGGCTCATTTGAATGTTTGTAGTTTAATTGCTGGTGGATAGTTGCATATGCTCTGCAAATATCCGTCACATGTATGGGATGTCTGCACAGGAACTACTTCAGATTGTGGAAGTATGTTTTGACAGTGCCAAAGCCTGAAACATTCTGCTACAGCTATTTTTACCTTTCATAATAGCGATACTTGTTTTACAATTTATTTACTTGCTTATTTAATGATCACAATTCACCATTTTGAGTCCCATCCCATAGTATTAAAGACAATGTTTAAACAGACACTACAATGATAAGAAAATAAGATGCATAAAGATTCACTTATATAATTAGATTGTCTGACCAAACTCAGGCACAGTTTTGTTAGTCTATCTGTTTTCTTACCCTTAGCCAGTCTTGTTTAGCATCTTCCTGTTTGAGAATAATTATTGTGAAATGTTCACTGGTTGTGTTTTCTAAGACATGTACTGCAGAAATGCTAGTAAATGAAACCCAAATCTATTTCCTTTTGGGTAGTTTTAAAAGGAATCTACAGTCAGAAAATGCTGACATTTGGTACAGCTGGACTCAAACCTGAATCTGGTGTGGAGTTTTTTTTTTTTTTTTTTTTTTTTTGTGATTCTGAGGTACAGATCTATGCAGCTCCTGCAGTGTTACATCACATAGGAAAATTCAAAGAATATATTGCTCATGTTCATTGAAATCCTGCCTGTAAAACATTGCAGTAGTTTTGTTTAAAACAGCCCTGTCACTACTAGGAAGTGATACTACATGCCAATCATGGGGAGTCCTAGGGATTAATGTGCTTACCTGATATTAATAAGACAGCTTTTCATGTAGTGATTAACAACATTGTGAATAATTTCTGGTTTCTTTAAACGATACAGGAAAGAGACAGGGAAGAAGTAAAGGCTACTGAGCAAGGGAAGAAAAGTAGCCTGTTCTAAGACAAGAAGTATAATTCTACCTTTTATTTATAATTTGTTTTTAATCTATAATCAATGAAAATTTTGAAATGCAACTAATGATGTGATAATAACAAAGTGATCCTAATTTATGAGATCAAATAGTCATGAATGTGAAAAATTACATAAAGGAACACACTTCATGCTGTCACTGTATGCAATCATATTTCACTTTTTCCAAAGGAATAATAAGAGATACGCTGAACTGTTTCTGTAAAGCTATCAGTCATGCGGCTCAGTTTGAGAAACTTTATGTAAATCTCAGCATTTCCAATCATTTGTCTAGTCCCTTGTCATCTGACGTGGGTTATCTGACTTGATAACTTTTAGTCATGTACTAAAGAATTCCTACCACTGGTTAAGCTGAATGTCTCAGTGATTGGGGCCTGGAAGTTAGCAAAGCCATGAATGCCCCTCCATGTGATTTATATGATATACTGTGCAGTCTGCTTTTTACCTCCATGCTGTACAGAAATAACTACAGGTTATGGTGCATTGTGGCTGATGTGAGGTGGAAACACCACAGCAATTTATAGGGATTCATCACATTCACAGAAGTTATGATAAGCCTACACTTATTGGACTATTTCACCAACAAATAATGAAAATGCTTACCCCCCCCCCTCCAAGAGTCCAAAACTTTTCTCAGCCTCTCACTTCAACCATTATAGTGAAGTTATAATTTTATCTCTGGATGAACCCCCATTTACCTGTGAAAGCAAATGAAACCTCCAACTACATGAAAAGTCATTAATTAGAGACACACACAACCAGTTCCAATACATCAATAATTTAATTGGAATGTCTAGGAATTATGATATATAATGGTAAAAAGGCAGACTTTTTTAAGGACTGAGGTGAAAGTAACCTTATAAATCTACCCTAGAACACAATAAATATAATGTATCATGCATGGATTCATTCATAAAGAAATGCATCTCACTTAGGGTGTACATGACTTCTTATGTACACAGATTTTTACCTCTGCTGTGACTTCAAATTCAGTGTGTACCAGAAAGATGTAAATTCTTTTTGTTGGTCTCTTCTCCTTCTCCAGCACCAACAGTAATGAAGCCCCCCCCCCCCCAATACTATTCTGTCAGCTCAGAGTAAGAGATGGAAATTGCACATGATGTTCTGCAAACACGTTATCTTGTTTAGAAAAAGAAGTCTGTTTACAATAACATTAGGTTGCAATTGACTTCCTTTGTGACTTACTGTTCAAATGTCCATTTCTCTCATTTCCCTTGCTCAGCCTTACGGAGATAATCCAGTGTATTCCTACAATCACATGAGTAAATTCCTTAACACATGAAATCAAGTGCACCACCATCTATTCAATGATCCAGTTTGGGAAAAAGGACAAAACTATTTTGAAATATATATGTAGTCTACTCTTGTTTGTTATTTAAAATTTGGGCCTTTATCAACTATATATTACCTGTAGAAGCTAGTTTTTCAGAACTGGCTAACAATATATATTTTTTTGTTTGTTTTTTTGCATGCAGCATCCTAGATGATTCACACAATAGTTATTACAGTATGGTGCTCAGCAGTAATGTGGTGTCATTTTATAATGTGGTACTCAAAGCCACAGTGATGGTAGCTGTGAAATAACAGCATCCCATATACTTTCCGTCTGTCTCAACCGATGGGTAATCCACCTTCATAGCAGATCCAAGACAGCAACCTTTTCACATAGGTGCTTCTCCACAATACATTCCTGCTATTCCTCAGGTCTTGTTAACTTCCATCTGCATCAGATACAATCCTTCAGGACTTGTCTATTCAACGTGGATATGTGATATTTTTTTCTTTAACTTATTGATACAGCTTATCTCCGTTAAATGTTCACATCATATTACATATCATTTCTTATTCATAGCCAGTATATTGCAGATATAATGCAATTTTTTGTCTGCTCTCCTGGTTGTCTCATATTCTGAGACCTAAGCAAATCTCACGTTTTTATTGTCAGTACTTCTGAGGGAAAAACCTTGTTCTTTCCATAACTTGCGTGTTCATTTTCTTTTTACAAGGAGGTTTTTCCTGTTTCTTGTTTTACCCTTTTTGCCAATTTCATTGATATTTATGATTGTTCAGTAATTATGAAAAAAGCTTTTGAGTTCCATAAGTGCTCCAAGTGCAGGCATACAATTCTGCCTCAGGACACGCATAAGCTTTGCTTTATATGCTTAGGGCCAGAGCACTTATAAGTCAAATAAATATTTGCTAGTATTTTGGTCCCAGGTGCCTCATTAAGAGAAACAACAAGCTTATCTTAAAGAGCTTTCTCCCTGCCACAGCAGGGGATTCAGAGATTCAGCTGAGGACAACAAGAACAAGAAAGGGACAAGGAAGGATAAAGAGAGAAAGACAGAAACAGAGAGAAAGAAAAAGGAAAGGAAAATGGAAAAAAACTGTCTGATTAGTCTCCTTCTCCTTCTCTGGCTTCAAAAATAAGAAAGCCTCCCCCTTAATATTCCATTGTCTCCAAACTGATTGGAACATACTATCCCTAGACCTTGTGTCAATGACTGTCAACATAGAGACCTTGTAAAGACACAGAGTTCCTGAGCTTAAGACCTTCTTTTCCTTCTCTTAGATCTATCAGTTCTGCTAAAAGTGTGGAAATAAATGATGAGGGTATTCATCAAGGTTCATACCAATATAAGTGTCTTGTCATCCTCTCTATCACTAGGGCAGATTGGGATGGCCCATCAACTCCTGTCACTACTGTTTTTTCTGCAGCACACATTTTGATGCTAGCGGCCTCAGAGCTGAAATCCATCCCAGGACATCCCTTATTGGTATCAGTGTACCCCCCACCCGGTGACATTGACTATATATCCAATGAAATCAACTCTGAAACCTTCAGAGTCAACCATGTCTCTGCACAAAACTGCTGAGGTATGAGGCCTTGGTGTTGACCTGTTCAGCTCAGTTCTCAGTATTCTGGTCCTTGATACTCAATACATTGGCTGTGATATTGGCCCCAGAGCTGATCAGCTTTTCAATGCCAGGGGTATACCTCTCATCTCCATCTACCTACTCTTCTTTGAGGACAGAGACCATTCTGGCTACCTCATCCCTGTTAATGTTGGGGTCCATGTTGGTGATTGAGATATTTGAAAGCATCATCTCCAGTCAATAGATACCGGAAGGGGATTTTCCCTCAGATTCAGCTCCATCCTGAGGCACTGGTGAAGACCTGTTCTGAATACCTCAAACCAATCCTTCTTCAAGGCTCCAAGGACACTTCTGGATCCTAGGAGGAACCCCCAGGATCCCAGAAAGTGTCATTGCAAACAGAGGAACATTGATACCCTTAAATAATCACTTACAATGGACACAGACCTCAGTGAAGGGAAAGGTTCACACCAGTATTGCCCCCCCCCCCGAGAACTACATCTTTGGAGAGATCCTGGAACTAATGTGCCAAAAGAAATATTGTCTAACCCACCCCCTTCCCCAGATTAAGCAGTGAGTGGTCCCTTCCAAAGACCATGTCATCAACCTCATTGACAGATTAGCTGAGAGGCAATGGCAGTAACCTAATGTGGTAGAACCTATCTACTGCCAGTCAGACAAGACAGTAAGACTGCCCAAGGGCAAGCCAAATTGTAGCAAGGACCCTCTGAATGATTATTTTGTAGTAGAAGCAGACACTAAAAAGGAGCTGTCCAACGAAAGCTAAATGGTCCATCTTCCTAACAGGGAGTCTGGAACAATAGACCATTGTGAGAAATGGGCTTTCACTGCTGGAACCTTTTCCCTGAGGGTGCTAAATTATATATTTCTTATGACCAGGTTCCAGAGAGACCTAGACAAAAGAGACTTTGGATTCCCTCAGGAGACCTCCAACACTGGACACCAGCAGACAAATTGAATCTCAACTGTCTACCATGCTATCTATTATTAATCTGTCAAAGAGGGTACTTCACAATGCAGCAGATAGGGCAGCAGGCACCAGCAGGTTAGGCACCTCTATGCCTGGCTGCATGTGTGACTTTGCAGACAAGTTTAAAGCAGCCATCATTAGTCCTTTATCGTGGATCATCCCTGGTTGGTCTAATAGTTCAAGAAAGTTTGCTGAATATTGAGCAGGAGCAAGAAACATTGTCTGCCATGGAAATATGCTTAGAGACTCCCTCAGTGGTTCTTTCCTAGGAACAAGAAGGGTAGCAAACCTCTCCAGTTCAGAAAATCTCAACATTTATTCTTTGGGGACTTCCAAGATGACTACACACAGATCAAAAGCTTAATTTCAGCTCTTTCAGTGTTGAAAAAGAAACTGAGAAATAGCAGCCAGTAACTCTGCCAGATTTAGTAAACTCAGTTACTGGCAAGTACACTGCCAGCAAAGAAGAAACTTAGAGAGCCTGAAAAAAAATCACCAGAAAAAGGTGAAGAGAAAACAATGCTGGGAAGAATTCTGCACCTGTTCAGGAAAAAAGCAGTTCAAGATCCAGCTTTGTTGCAAGCCATGGCTTCCAGTAACGTAGAAGAAAAAAATAAATCAGATGTTCTCAGGGCTGATGAAAATAAACAAAACTCTGAAGGAATCTATCAACTCAAATAACAACAGGCTGGGAAAAATAGAAGAAGTTTTAAACATATATTCAGATGAGCTAATACAAATGGAAAAATCAGAGGTTGAAATGAAGAAAAGGCTTGCTGAGTATGACTGCTTCAAAAATGGTAGAATTAGAGGACAGAGCATGCAGTGAAAACATGAAGTTTTCTGCTATACTAGAGAAGCTGGAAGGAACACACTGGATTAATTTTATAAATGAACAAATAATCAATTGGACTAGCAGTCCATACCAGAATTTGTTAATTGAAAGGGCACATTGTGTATAGGCACTACATTTGACCACGAGAAAGCAGCCAAGACATGTATTAATAAAGATCCAATCATACAATCAGAAAAAGAGTTAATCCTGACAAAACTATGGCAGAAGGGTAAATTATTAAAAAATGGAGACAATAGAGTGTTTATGGAAAATTATTATTCACTGTATACCAGGCAGAAGAGAAGTACATTTATTTCAGCAATCAGGGAATGTTGAGGGAATGTTGAGTGGAGTGAGAGTCAGGCTCTTGCATCCAACTTGTTTCATAGTATTTTTTTTCCTGGAGGATCAAAGTCATTTTTGATGCAGAACAGGCTAAGGAAGAAATACAAACCTTTGTCCAACAAAACATGCCCCAACAAACAGAAGGGGACTCTCTTCTCATTCTTCTGATAATAAGTCTCGTAGACAGATTTTTCCAGTGAAACCATTTACACTTTTCTAAAGGAAAATGTGTGAGAGACAGAAAAATGCACAGGAGTTGACTAGAAGAATCAGGAATTCCATGGACTTGAACCAGAGTCTGGCATGGGAGTTGGATATGAGCAGGAAGAAGACCAGCAACACTGAAATTAGTGAATAAATGTGAGATTATAAAGAATTAATCACATTTATGAAATATGGTTTTGCAAGAAAAGGGAAAAGACTGGACTTTTGTTGACTTTGTTAGCTCATTAACACCTATGTGGTGTGGAGTGTTGCACCTGTTACAGTTTGCACTTATCCTTTCATTTCAAGGCATTTTCTGAAAAATCAGTTTAAAAAGCATAATATAATCAAGGGTTTTCTACTGTGAGTCATCATAAGTTAACAATTTTAATGTCTTTTTATTAAGTAAATCTTTGCCCTTCCTAATTCTGCATATTATAAGCTGGTATGTTACTTAGTTAAAAAGTCAGACCCAACAAAGTTCTGGATGACATAAGGAGCCATAGGTATTAACTGGAAGTATACACAAAAATGCACTATAGGCTTGAATGAGTTAAACTTGTGGAGAAGTCGGGGAATGAAAAGCGTATACCGCACTTCATGTCATTAATGTTTGGAAGGACACTAAGGGGAAGGAGGAAAAAAGAAAGAAAAATAACTGTAAGTAAAATACGTTTTGTTCTTAACACTGCATGAAACATTTCATTTAAAACATTTCATGATATACATTGCATGTTATATAGTAAAGCATTTTCAGTTATTGCTATATGTGCTAAAGATACTAAAGTAGACAAGTATCTTTTTTATTTTTAGTTTTAAGAAATGTAGACATTACAATGTAAAAAAAAAGAAAGGCTGGACAAGAGCATGTCTAATTTATTATGCTGTAATCTTGGATTGTTGAGGTGGGGAAAGATGTTTAAAAGTATACAGGTTATACTGTTATGCAGAGGTGATATGTTTTTTCTTACTATTACATAAGAGAATGTCTGTATTAAAGTCCTTGGCTTTTTCCAATAACACTTTTTCTGTAAGCAAGTAAATAAAGGAACACTGTATATAATGAAACGTTTTCCTTTAGCAATCAAATGTTTAGTTTGAGAATTCTGTAGCTGAGGACAGATGTGAATTTTATTCTTATGTTTTCATGGAGATAAGCTGTAATAAAAAACAGAGCACTTTTTAAGGCTAAACTTTTTTTTTTTGAAAACATGCAAGCTGTTTTTTTACATCTGGGAGGTGAATAAAGATAAGAAAAGACAGCAATTTAGTGTAAGCAGGATCACAGGCTATAACATGCATGTTAGCATGGATAACCTTAATTTTAGGTAAGGTTTTGACTGTGTGTGCAGCTGTCAAGTAATCTTTCTAAACTCATCCATATTATCTAAATATTCCCTTATTTTCTTTTTAGCACTCTGCAGTTGCACCTTTTGTTGTTTCATGAGATTCCCCTTATTCTGCAAAGTTTAACCTTTGTCAGTCCCTGTAAATAATTCCTGCATAGTTCTGATCACCTACTGAGTACTCTGTCAGAAATATTGAGTGAGGAAATGGGTGCAACTAAGGAAATTATTTTTTATTATCTGGGATACAATTTTAAATTGCTGAGACATAGTAAGGCCTTGTTAAGTTTAATTCTGTTGGCAGCCCAAAGCAATTACTAGAAAATGGAAACCAAAATCTAAACCAATTGTATTTGAAACATTGAATATTGGACCAGAGATAAAAGAACTGGAGTGGGACCATTAGTAAAGGGTAGGAGCAAATTACATAGAAAAAATGGAAATTGTGGGAATAATGCATGCAGAATAATGTTTTGGAGGAGGAGTGATGTTTAAAGGAAGGCAGGAGTTGATCAATGTATGTACTGTTGAATTAATGATAAATATACAAAAGAATATATGTAATATATAATCTTTGCAACTATGACTATATTAATATGGTTTGGTTTCTTTTATATAAGTGTATGTTTTGCTATAGTGTAAGTGATAATTCAATAAAGGTTTTAAAAAGAAAAAAAATGTGTGCTTTGAGTCTCCATAGGTTCATATCATAGGATCATAGGAAGTTACTAGGCTATTGGCCCTGAGGCCCTTACAAGCCTAGCCAAGAATTTAGCCCATATTCTGACAAGTCAGCACCCAATGCCACTATCCAGCAGGGACACAGGTGGAATGCCAGGGGTGTATTTTCTGTTCCCCATCCAGTTATCCAGGTTGCACTTAAAAAGGGTTAATGAGGTCCTCTGCTTAATGTGGAGAGGGAGTCTATTCCATAGAAGGGGGATTCTCTGGGGCACAAATCTATCCCACCAACAAGTCCTGGTCACAGACCAGGCTAAAATCATGCATGTGGGTTACTCACAAGGCAGGGTCTGAGATTTCTTTGTATGCCAGACAGAGGTCACCTCTGAGGACTCTGTATGAGACTGAGTGGAGAGACAGGACTTTTAACCTATCTGTGTGGGGTAGATGTTTGAGGCCATGGATTCTCCTGGTGAGGAACCTCTGTGGTTTCTCCAGCTGCTGCATATGCTTTGTGAGGTACATGCTGATAGGGGCATTGTACTCAATAATGGGTCTTATAAGGGAAGAATACTGGGATGTTATGACCTCCTTGTCCCTGGATGTGATACCCTTACTAATTAGGTGAGCCATGTAGAAAGCTTTGTAAAACATAGGCAATATGATGGCCAAAAGTCAGTTTGCTGTCAACCTGGGTGCTCAAGTCCCTCACAACTGATTGTGTGCTTAGGACCTTGTTATTAATGTGACAATTTGTAGGGATGTCACTCTCCTCAAAGGGGATGATGAAACATTTTTTGGCATTCTGTTTGAGGCCATGTTTCTGGCAACAGTCATTTGTTTGGGTGAGACCCTCTTGGAGGATGTCCACATCACTAGGGGAATTGATGACAGCACCTAACTTGCCGTCATCTGCAAACATGGTCAGCCATAGCCCACTGGTTATGGCCTGCACCTCAGAAAAGTATATCCCAAGCAACAGAGGCCTCAAGACTGAATACTGGGGTAGACTGCTTGTTACGGGTCTACTGCTTGAGGTGGCATCCCCTATTTCGACTAGATGGGTTCTATCAGTGAGCTAGTTTGCCACCCATCTGGTAACATATAGATTGATGCCTAGTTGAGAGAATTTATTTATTATACCTTTGTGGGGAATAGTATCGAAGGCTTTGGGCAGGTAAAGGTAGGAAATGTGCTGCCCTCCACTTGGCTGGGATGAAGCCGGCACTCAGGCTGGGTTGAATAGGGTGCCTAATGGCACTGCAAGTTCCTGCCTGAGTTCATGTAGGAGGCAGCCTGGGATGTTATCGGGTCCCACCGAGGCTGTTTTTTTTGCCTTTGGGAGGGCAGTGATGACTTGCTCCCTAGAGATAAGGGGAGGGGGGCAGGTGCTGGGGATGTCCTGATTTACTGATGGGGGAGAGAGGGGTGAAGTTTTCACTGAACCTGTCTGCCAGCAGATTGGTTATATCTACGGCATTTGTGTATGTGGTTCTGAGCAGATCTGAGTGCTTCCTTTGAGATTGTGGACATATGCGAAGAAGGCCTTATGACTGTCTTTAGTAGATGTAGCCATTTTAGACTCAAATTTGCTTTGGAGCATTTCACTAGTGCTCTTATTTGCTTGTTTCGGCTAAGGAGAGAATGCTTCCAATTAGGCACCTGCTCCTTCTTGGTTCTGGCTCCTAAAATTATTTCTGAGGCAGCCATGAACCAAGTCATTCATTCTTCTGCAACCATACAATAAAAAGAGAATATATTTTTCATGACAGACAACTATGTCTCAGACTTCACAGGAAAAGGCACTCATGTAGATTTAGGTTTATAGGCATACACTAGGCTGACTGCCCTTGTGGGCCATTTTAAGTCTAGCCAATTTCCTTTTGTGAGAATCAAACTCTATACCTTGTGTTTGTGTGGTAAACACCTTAATCATACCAACCTCCTAACCAGAAATAAAACTCTGTACTTTACGTCTTTCAGGTAAACACCTTAA
Organism: Protopterus annectens; assembly: GCF_019279795.1. Taxonomy (NCBI): domain Eukaryota; kingdom Metazoa; phylum Chordata; order Ceratodontiformes; family Protopteridae; genus Protopterus; species Protopterus annectens. Next base: position 16,209,490 of record NC_056744.1, on the reverse strand, counting down.
CCATTATGCCCAGCCAGAGGCAATCAACTCATTCTTTTTCCCCAGCAAGACTAGGAACTATAGTATCCAAACTGAATCTCTCTAGATGGCTATTCATCTGGATGCTAAATGTAAGGCATCTTGCAAAAGAACAATATTTAATTCTGTGTACTTTTTCAAGAACACTTCTGCAGATGACACATGCTGGAGAAACATGGTCAACAATATAAGACTTTATCAAACACTATAAGCTTGATGTCATAGCAAGATCCAGAGCTTTCTTTGGTTCTACCATCCTCAGGGATATCCTGTCCTGAAGCCACCCAGGAAGAAAGTATCTTGCTATTCTGTCACATCTCTCAAGGAGGACTGAGGTGACAATATAGGATGCAAAAGTACTTACCATATTGATGGATCCTTATTGTCCATCTCTGTCCACCTCAACAAATATCCCACTATCACTCTTCCAAATTGTCAATATCCAACCCAAAGACTTTTGCTATACCTCCTTAGTACACTGCTATCTGATGGACAAACTTGATCTGAGGAACAGTAGGAACACACTGCATTATGGGAAAGGGAGAAGTGCAAGCACTGGAGAAGTTACTGACTTAGATCTACCATGAGGTTGGATAACCCATCTATCAAGATAGATGGAGAGGGGCAATGAGGAACTGTCATTAATGTAAGTACAGTTTTGCACAGACTTTATTTTCATTTGCTGTATGACAGATATGGGAGAAACAATGGGGCAGCAGTTAATATTTGTTGCACTTCAGCACTTTGTTCTTCATTTTTGTTCCTGGGTGTGGGTTCCCTCTGTGTTGCCTTCCTTGTGTCCATGTGGGTTGTCATCAGTGTATTCAGATAGCTGAGAATAAGCTTTGTTTCATGGTGTTTTATCAAGCATTGGGCGTGTGAAGATTGGTCTGAAACAGGAGAGTGAATTGAGTTTAGGACATAGCATTAAACACTGTTCAAACCTGTCAGTGTACAGACTATTTTCTTCTTTACTTCTGTAATGATTACAGATATTTGCATTTAACTTAAAAATTTTATTTAAAATTTTATAGCAAAAACACTGTTAGACATTTGCTAAACAAAACTATACAGTCTCACAATAAGAAAAGACTTAGCATTAACAGTAAATTTAAATAACAAAACAAAGGCAAGGGTTTTCTCAAGAAAGTTTTGTAAGCTCAAAAAACAATAAAAGTTAGCGCTTTCGTCCACAGCCATTGTATGAACTTCCTCAGACAAAGTAAAAGGCACAGCTCAGCTTTTAAATATAATAGCAATTATGACATCATACAAGACAATTCGCATTTAAAGGAACATACGTCTAAAAGAGACTAATCTCATATAAATCACCTATATCATACATAAAAATACAATAGCTCATGCACCTAAAAAACAAAATTGGGATATAAATAAAATATAACCAACTCAGCCATCATCTTTCCATAGATTTAAGTTTTAAAATACATTTCAAAGAGCATTGGTCATTCAAGCCCAGGTAGGCATACGCATTTAATTTAAATTGCCAGGGGAGTTCTCTTTCCACCAAACAAAGAGGCCAATGGCCACCTCTGATATCTTTCTTCACTTGGTCAATAACTAAATAATGGAAATGGTTTCCAGCATTTTCCATAACGTGTTTCGCCACAGCATTTGTGATACTCTGCCTACTGATGGTATATTGATGTTCATACACCCTTTGTTTGAAGTGTCTCTCCGTTTTGCCAACATGAAACCCAGGGCAAAGTTGGCACTTAACAAGGTAGATGACTCCAGAAGTATCACAATTATATTTGGCTCTAATTCTGCAGGTAATATTGTTCATACAAAATCTATTTGTAACCTCTGTATTTACCCATACCTGCATAAGAAGAACAAACATACAAGTTACCAATCCATTTAAAAATTACCCCCGACTTGGTTGCAATTTTTATTGTCTAATAAGAGGGTCCTCTAGAAAAATCACCCAATTTTTGATCAAAATATCTCTCAAGAGACTGGCATTAAGTGAAAATGGGGTAATAAATTTCAAAGAATAATCTAGACAATCAGTCAGAAGGGGTGGGGATCCAATATCTGGTACAATATTATGGTCAGCCACCTCTCCAGTACTTTTAGATAGGGCAGATACCCTACCTGCTCCATTAAAAATAGGTTTAAACCAACTGGAATTCCTTTTCATGGCTACTTCAGTAATTGCTTTATCTATTAAATTAGAAGGATATGCCCTTTTCAGGAACATTTCCTTTAAATTTTCACATTCGTGTAAAAATTCACTGTCTAGAATAATCATTCCAGCAGCTCTCACTAACTGTCCTTTAATGACAGCTTTTTTCTGATAGAAAGGGTGAAAGCTGCTAAAATGCAGAAAGGTATTAGAGTAAGTAGACTTGTGGAAAATTTTGGCCAAATATATTCCATTCAGTCTATCCTTAGTTAAGAGTACATCTAAATAGGAAATAGTGTCTGAATTAAATTCAAAGGTAAATTTAAGAAGTGAGGTGAAACCAGAAATGAATTCTACAAAGACGAATGCCACATTAATGTCCCCTTTAAGAATGATAAAAATATCATCCAATAATTGAGTGTACAAAAACACCTTTTCTTTAAACAGGTTACTTTTAAATAGGAGTTCACCCTCCCAGTGAGCCGTTACACAGTTAGTGAAGCTCCCCCCACATGGGGAACCCATCGTTACACACATTCTCTGCAAATAATTATCCACATTAAATATAAGGAAAATATTAGATAACACAATATCAAGTAAGTATTCAATCAAATATATCTCTTCACCTGGGGGTGTCCTTTTTGTTCAAAAATTCCCTTACCCAACTAATGCCAAGGTCCTGTGGAATAACTGTATATAAATCCCTGACATCGATGGTTAGAAAATTAAAATTACAATCAAAATCTAAGGTGTCAAGGGAACCCAGAAAATCCCAAGAATCATGGCAGATTTAGGCCTCATCTACTAAATACTTTTTTAGTTTTAAATCCACAAATTTTGCACACCCGTAGGTAATACATTTCCTCCCATCAACAATAGGGCAGAATGAGGGGTTCCACCAAGTCCTTGTGGATCTTTGGTAGCTCAAAAATCACAGGGGTAACTGGAGCAACCATATTTAAATAATTGAATGCATCCAAATTAGTTCTTGTTTCAATAAACAGGTCATTAATTAAAGACCAAACATGATGACAAGCACCATTAAATTCATTCAATGACACCTTAAGATATGTTTCAGTGTTTAAAATTTGCAACATTTTGTTAACGTAATCATCCTCGTTCATGAAAATTAAACCTCCCCCTTTGTCAGGTTTTAACACTCATATTTTCTGGGTTTTTAACAAACTCAAAGCATTATGTTCATCAACAGAAACATTAAATCTGTCACATTGCTCCACAGGTTTGTTTAACATACACCTTATGTCCAATTCACATAATTTTTCAAAAAACAATAAGGTGGCATTAAGGGGAGGATTAAATATACTATAAATCCTGAAATCACTGTTAATACCAGTCCAGTCTCCTAATAGAATATTTAAGTTCAACTTACGGATAAAAACTTTTAAGTCCAGCAAGGTACTAGCCAATTCAGCTCACTTCGTTGGTACAAATGACAGACTTTTGGACAGCAGTTCTACCAGTTCAATAGGAGCTTCAAATTCATAATAGCTGTAAATCCTAAAGTCTCTAGTTGAATTTGTCAACACTCGTAAGCTGCCTCACGTAGAAAAAATTGTGTGGGAATCCAGATAATCACCATCTTTCATCATCTCCGACATTTGTTGTACTTCTTCTGACATTGTTCATCCCTTCTCATTAGCTCAGTAAAAAGAGGGGAAGCTCCAGGCACAGCCATAAACATTTAAGACATGTATTGTAGCCATCTATGCTAAATTTCTGTCTCAGCTTCAGACGGGGTTACTGTTAGAACCTAGAGTCAGGTGACCAGATGAGGTCATTCTGCAAGTCATCTTGGGTATTATATTTTACAGGGAGTAGTGTCTGTTTTGAGGAACATGACTAGAAAGACTGCTCACATATTTCATCATGCCTTGCTCTATCAGGTAAATTATTAGGGAATAGTAGTTATCCTAGTAATTATCCTAGAGTCAGTCAGGAATATAGTGAAGCTTAATTTAGAAATTGTTTTTCTTTATTTGTCTGAGTCTGCCATCAATGTTGTTTTCAATATTTCCTATGATCTGAAATATGTGGTTTAATGTGAATATATATTCAGTATTTTCATGCTCTTTTATTATTTATTATTAAATGCGTTTAAAACATTTATTGAGGCTGGTCCATGTAGAAAGTATTTAACCTTTGAGAGTGCTTATATTTATTTGGTGACACTGTGTGAGCCAATCCAGAAGGCCTAGCTGTTTTGGTCAGCTACTCCCATTTGTATTAGTATTAATATTACACAGTATAATTGGGCACCCCTTGTTAAGGGCTTCAGAGTAGCTGATTGTGGAGTGTCTGGTGGCAGTGATGACTACCTTATACTCTGGGCAGAAGGAGAGTGTTTGTGTGTGTGTGTGTGTGTGTGTGTGTGTGTGTGTGTGTGTGTGTGTGTGTGTGTGTGTGTGTGTGTGTGTGTGTGTGTGTGAAAAATCAAATCTCACAGTGTGTGTGTGCCAGCTACTTGGGGCAGGGACACAAAGCACTGGGTTTACAGAGAGGGTGATGTAGGACTTGGCTTGGACATTAGGCTGAGCGCCTAGCTCTACAGTTGTACCCATGGGGAATCTTACTGGGCACCTGGAGAGAGACAGACGTAGATAAATCCAGACCCCAGGCTAAGTGTGTTCCCTGTGTGCTCTTAAGGGAAGCACTGCTCAATGCAGAGAGGTCTGCATCTTGAAATACTGAGTGTATCCATTTGTATTCCAAGTGCACATCCCTCTCCAGTATTAGTGGTGAAGATTCATGCTCCTTGATTACTGGCCCAGCATGAGGACGTCACATATTGGTTGACAGTGGTGGGATCATCACATGTCACATATTGATTGACAGTGGTGGGACCATCACTTATCACAGTAAGGATGGAGGATGAACCAACAGGGTTTTTGATGCATAAGTAAAGTGTCTCAACAGAAGAAGATGCACGGAGTTGATGCACAGTGCATGCTGCTCATTAGGCCTTATTGCTGATGTGAGCACTGTAGCCTATTCTAAAGGATGTGTCACATTGAGGATAATTTCAGGGTGATGATAATTCCAGAAATTATATTAAAGGAGAGGGAAGGCTGATGTTGATGCAAGATTTCTGGCTGTGCCACTGGCATTTCAGGTTCAGGTTCGGGAACAGAACTTAAATTTTAGCAGGCAAATTGGTGGGGGGGAGGTCAGAGGAGCCGAGTGCATATTAGGTGATCCTTCCATTTTTGTATAAGGGTTGGGTATCCACCATTCCACTGTATCTGCCTGGTGGAGACAGTGAGCTCCAGTTTGCCAGCAACTCTGAAAGGCCAAACTTAATACCTCAGTACCATCTGCTAGAGGGCATACTGTTACCATCATATGTACATTGACGTCTACTTTGATTTAATACTCAAATTCTGCTCTCATTATCCCAACAATGACTATCATGCAACCTTGTATACTACCATCATGGGATGATGTAAAATCTTTGAGCCTGTAAGTCTTTTGTTGTTGTTGTTGTTTTTAGGGGGAATCTGCACCTGACAACCTAATTTGGAAGTTCTGCCTTTAATATCTAAATATATTACCTTGGAGATCCTGACAACATATAAAAAGAAGAGTAATTGTATTTACATTTGCTCTGGATTTATACACTTTTACATATAATATATTTAGAGATTGGAGGTATAAGAGCACAATATCCACATCAGGTGTGGATGCCTTGCAAAAATGCTGTTACATTAGTTTTATTTTTGACAGTTTGCAGTGCTGTAGTAGTCAGATTTGACAACAGAACAGTGAAGTTGGGAAACTGGGTAGGCTTATGGAATGTGATGACTGGTTAGTCAAAACAGTTCCATATATTCTGTCTGGGAAATGGTTTGTGGAGGAGTAATTAAGTCATAGGACCTCTCCATTTCTCTTGGGGGCTTCATGATGAATGCCAACATCCTTCCATGAACCCATTCTAAGGGCAGTATGAATGTACTCCCTTCCATCTGCCAGTTAACTTTAAGTTTCATTAATTAAGGTGTAGGGGGACTCAGATGACCAGGCTTTGAAAAGTACTGATAGTGACTCAGGCAGTTAAATGGAAAAAAAGGTAAATTATCCCAGTTCTAGTGCACTTATGAGTAAGAAGGCACCATAGGCAGAAAGATAGATTTAAGGAAGTACCTGATGTCATGTACAGCTAGTGCACAGGCACGGGAGGAGGAGCTAATGAAGTCAGAACAATGAGGTCCTAAACCACGTGCTCTATGAAGAATGTAGGTTTAGATATGACTCCAGTGAAGAGGTGAAACAGTTTAAAGAGCAGGATGAACAATGGGAAATAAGATTGAAACACTCATGTACTATGAGATTTAAGCAGAATATTGTAGAATATTGTAGTTGTACCAACACTGCAAAAGATAAATGTCACTAAATGTTATGACAGTTATTCATTAGTTTATGTGCATCTTGTAGGTATACTTGTGAAATGTTTAAACATTCTGAAATGTGACCTGATATTACATGAGAATGAAAGGGTATATTGCAAGGAGATATATGCTTTATCACCTTAAGGCTGGATCTGCTACATACATTTCTGGTAGATGTGGCGAAGGACTGAATGAAGGCATAATGTGGCTTGTATTAGTATTAGGCTCAATTTGGCGAAGGTACAATGTGGCATCCGTGGAGTGTACTGATATGGACGTACTGGTCATCATGTCTGTTTCCTTGTTTCTGTATTCTGACTAGTGTGTACCCATACCATCACAGAAACTATTATGTAGGATAGGAAGGTAAGATATTCCGAAGATCCTGGGCACGGACAAAAAGTAAAACTCCTGGTGCTCCTCGATGGTAAAGTATTACTTGACAGACAGGCAGTCCTATAGAACTACAGCCAACTTCTTCACTCAACAGTCATGCTCCTGCCTAATGCATTACAGTTATCTATATGTTACAGCAACTTTTGTAATATTGGCAGAAGAAACTAAATGCAGACTATCTCAGTAATAGGTTCAAGCCCCACTTCTTCACAATGCTGTGTCAAGAACTTATATGAATTACATTGGACAGATTATCCATATGTTGTGCTTATTAAGTGACTCCAGAATAATTGTAATTTTGAAAGACAGATAAGGTAACAGAAGGAAGGAGAAAACAGAATCAAGCATCCATTTATCTTAACATACTGTGTCATCAGTTCTATTGTTGTGTTGCTAGTAAAAGTTTGAATAATGATATGGAGAAGATGTATTTGTCAAATGAAGGACAGAAACTCTTGCAAGTCATTGCTGTGATGTACTGTTTTCTGTCTTTACAGAGTCTTCCTGCTAGCAACGTATCAGACACCACTGAGCACACTGCAACTACTAATTCTAGTGAAGTTAACCAGTACACCATGGTGGAGTTTGCTACAAAACATTTCAGAGAAGCTGTCAGCTCGTACGTACTCATTACCATTACACATACTGAAGGATTCTTGTTACTAAGGAGTGATTTGTTATATTTGCTGGTTACCTGAGCGATGGTCCATTATTAAAATTACTTTTTGCAAGATCTCCATGAAAATGACATGTATTATCATATGAAGTTACCCAGATGGAATACGTTGAATAAATTCCAGTAAAAAATATTGATTCTGAAACAATAATATGTTATGTAAAAGATTATGATAAAGCTTTCAGTTGTAATCAATTTGTTGTATGCTCTAGAAATGGATTTCAATAAATTCTCCTTGAGAGCAAAGCTCAAGAGGTGAATTTCCTAAAATCCATTTTGAAAACACATAACAGATTAAAAATATCTTTCCCTTATCTTTGTAAAGTACAGCCTACTTTGAATTGTCCCACGTTGCAGATAGCTAACTGTTTAAAAAAGCATGTCATAGCTGGTTTAACATTCTAAGCTACAGCCAGTTTTACTCCGCTAACCTCTCGACAACCTATTTAGATGTTTCCAACCCAAACTAAGAGCTGGTAGAGGCTGCTTTTACTGTTTGGTCTATTGTGTAAAATCGCATTCTGTGTCTCTAAAAACAAGTACATAGCATCCCATAATGCTGTAGTGTAAGTGATGTTACATTTGCTCGTTTGCTGTAACTGCACTAATGCAAGGCAATTCTTTTGTTTGATTTTTAGTTTTTACTATATTTATGCCCTGCTGCTTGATTATAACAAGGCTAGATCTACTCTACAGTTTTACTTTTATATCTCTGTGATAAATGCTCTGTAGATGTTGATTATTCTCTGCTACTACAAACTACTTTACTAATTCTAGCCAACCTATTCCTTCCACTCAGCTAGCACTACTGTCTTTCCCCTCTACTCCTTTCTACACCAACCATTTATTACCACTCCCCTAACCCTTAATTTGAATAACATATACTTTCTCTTATGTATATCTCTCTACCCTATCTCTTTTCTCCTCTAGCACATAATAATTCTTTGCCTCTCTGTTGCCTCACTCCTATACTCATATCTCCTTTTTCCCTCTTTTTTTCTTTTTTACTACATGACTTCCCTTGATATATCCACTGCACTGAACTCATCCATCCCACTATCGCAGTGAAAATATCTCCCCTGCAAAAACAGGCACTACAGTTCCCACACAAGAAACTTAACACCACTGCCATCTAAAGTAGCATATGTAGGTGCCTCGTTTGTATATTTTCTTTGTATATTTCATCCTGTTAAAAATGGCATTTTCACATCACTGACCTGGACTCTGAACCCCTCACTCTGCCCCTCTTCCTCCTCCTTTTTTGTTTTATTCAGTGTGTATTCACTGACCTTAGGCTTATACAGTTACTTCTCTTCTTTCCTTAGCTGCTTTCACCCAATTGGTTACCCACTCTCTATATCCTATGTGCTCTACGTTTGTATAGATCATATAGGTGCCTAATCCCAAAACAAGGAAAAAACTTTCCCAGCTTGCTTGCACTCCCTCCCCTGGCTTAAAACCCTCTCTTTGATTTATTTTCCTTTAATTTCCAACTGTTCTGCTTACTGTTCAATGATTGTTTCTGCTGTCTGCAACTATCCGGGTCTGCCTGCTCCATTCACCATGGCTATGTTCTGGCTCATCCACTCCCTTACCCTACCCCATTTCCCACCCCTGAATACCCCAAATTTGTACTCTATCCATTTTTTCTCCTCCCCACAATTAGCCATTCACTACATAAGTTCACATCACACCTCCAAATGCCTCCCCGCTCACACCTAACTAGCACCACTCTACTACCAAACTCTTGCTCTTCCCATTTGTTATACAATTACATACTTCCTTCTTAATACCATACAATCCTCTCAATCATGATTTGCAGCCTATTACTAACATCAGTACTAGTACTCCTTACCTCCTTAACATCTTATCACACCAACCTTAATTAACAAAAACCCACACCAACCTTATCTCAGTCCACAGACAAATGCTCAGTCTCCTTTATACTATCTCTCCCTCACTACTTAATTTCCCTTACAATCACTCTTGCTTACAATCACTCTTGCAGCCATTCCCCTCCCTCTCCCATAAACTCAAACTGAACATTACATTTAACCCTTCTTTTTTTCCAAACACACACTCCTGTCAATACTCCTACAAACCAGTGACATACACCATAACCCAGGATCCACACCACCAACAAAATCCCCCATCATCTCTTCACCCAAAACCTTGACATTTCTATCCATTAATATATAAAGTCTATCTAATAAAGTTACCAAACTACATGCATGGATCTGTCACTACACCCCCCCATATATTAGCACTATCAGAAACCTGGTTAAAACCACATATCAGTAATACTCACATTTTGCCCTCGGGGTATAATATCTATCATCAAGACAGAATTGCTAAAAAAAGGTGGAGGAGTTGCAATTCTTTACTCTGAACAATTGAACCTTTCCCCTTTCCCCACTGCCCCTCCTGACTTCCACCTGGCCGAAATACTACTACTAAATTGCCACATCAACAATCAGAAAAAAAATCGCTATCCCTGCGGTCTATATTCCACTTGGCAAAAACATCCTTATTATCGAAATACCCTATCCTGAATCTCTCAAACTATACCATATGAAACTATAATACTTGGAGACATAAATGTAGACTGGAATACCCTAAATACTGAACCCCCTGCCCAAAGCATTAATTTATTCGTATTTATACGACTAATCACCACCCCCACTCATCTAAACAAACAGTCAAACAAAGGTTCTACACTTGACTGGATTTTGACCGCTGATCCTCACCTCTACCAAAAACCATGCTCACTCCCAGATGCATTAAGTGACCACTTGCCCATCTACATCCAAACTTAAAAAACCTCATCTCAAAGTTCTGATGTAAACTCTCTGCCTTCAGTCCTTTCACTTCCAATGACAGATTCACATCCATCAATTGGTCTAGCCTGCACAAACTTCATCTTAATGATGCAGTACTAAAATTCAACAGCATATTCCTGAACATCCTTAATGACCTAGCACTCCCTCATAAAATAAGAATAAAATCCAATTATGCCCCCGGCTCACAAAAGATACTCACACCCTTATGCACCAAAGAGACTCCACCTGAAAAGCACGGCTAAAATACAAATTTCCTACTCATCATCAATTGTTCAAAGAACTTAAGAATCAAACCAAAAGACAAATATGCAACGACAAGAAAAGTTCTACACTAAACCCCAATCTGCCTATCAGTCCAACCCCAAAAACTTCTGGACAAACATCAATGCTATCCTTCACCCCAGTAAACCTCAAACCCATAGCCTTATCCCAATCTTTCTGCCCAGGACATCACCTCTCTCCTTAACCAGTTCTTTATTGACACCATCAGTAATCTAACACCAACCAAAACCCCTACACCATTTCTCCACCACAATCTGAAAGAAAGGAGGCACACTTCTCTCTCAAACCCATCTCATCCTCTTACATCAAATCTCTCCTCCAAAATCTAAAACCTTGTTCTCCATCTGCTGACAATCTACCCCCTCTTTTTTTCTCACGTTAGCAGCCAATTCTATTGCCTACCCAGTCTCTATAATCATCTGGAAATCTTTCTTTATAATACCCCTTCACAATGGAGGCAACTCCACTGATGTTTCCAGCTATATACCCATTGCTATCTTTTCCCCCTATCTAAAATCCTAGAAAAAATTTACACATTCCCAAATGCACAGCATGACTTTTGACCAAACCATAGCACCTCCACAGCCCTTCTAACTTTCACTCACACTATTGCTGAAGCTCAAGATAATAACAAACTGGTCTCAAGTCTATTCTTAGACCCATCAAAAGCCCTTGACATGGTATCCCACTCCCTACTCCTAGCCAAACTTACCAGCCTACATCTATCTCCTGCTACCATCAAATGGTTCTCCAGCTATCTAACAAACAGACAACAATCAATCAGATGCAGTCTTCCTGCTCTACTTTTCTACCCATTCATATAAGCATTCCCCAGGGCTCCATCCTGGGACCCCTTCTTTTTAATATCTTCACCAATAACCTCTATACCTCAACTTACCCTTGTACAATACACTGAGAATTCCACAATTATCAAAACCTGTGACACACTGTCACAACTTCTCATTCTATCCTTATACAATATGCTGACAATTCCACACTTACCACCACCTCTGACACACTGTCACAACTTTAGTCTCTCACACAAGAATCCTTTCTTTCTGTAGAAAATTGGTTAACTAACAATCAACTGATTTTGAATCCAAAAATACTAAACTTCTCCTCTTTCTCCCTAAATCTAGTAATCATCTCAATCTTTCACAATTTCCTCTTCCACCAAAATCACCATTACAATAGAGCACCACAGAAAATTACTTGGAATGACAATACACAGTCAACTAAAATTCATTCTACACATACAGCAGTCCATCACAAAAAAAATAAATAAATAACCAAAAACTAGGTCTCCTGTATTGCAACAAGAAATTCCTAACTTCTGACTCTAGACCCTCCTTGGCCCAAGCCTACTTACTTCCAACCCTTCTCTATGCAGCTTCAGTCCTTACAAATCTCTAATCATCTCTCCTTGCCAAACTTGAACAGATTTACAACAAAGTTCCTAAATTTGTAGCTAACCTACCTAATAGCTCTCACCAATGTAAAACCTAAACTGGATGGAACTTCCCCACCATCTTAAACTCTCACAACTCCAACTACCTCATTTTCTACTCAACAAACCCACTGCCTGTCCCTCCCTATCCAATAATGTGACTTACTATACCTCCCACGCCCTTTACGAAGTGCTGACAAATTCCTCCTACAAGCATACAAATCCAACAAAACAATCAGCAAAATTGTATATCAATCCACTGTGTCTCAGTACTGGAACAATCTCCCTTTCACCTTATGTAGCATCCCAAACACAAACAGCTTCAAAAAAGAATTAAGAAGTTCCCTCTGTAAGTCATGGATATGTCCCTGTCAGGACTCTACTTAAATGGATCTACCACTCTCTTCACTTCCTTAAATCACCCTCTTGCAGTTATGCCTTAAGCATATGACACCTCTTACTTGACAAAAATAAAAAAATCAGATGATGTTGTATTCTCTCTAATTTTTGCCAAACAAATAATAATCTTCCACGTGTATTATTACAAGTCCTCTATCTATATACTGTAAATATTGTACCAGCTTTACTATGTGTACCATTATACTTGCTACTTTCTCTGTTTTCTATTACTCAACTTTGTGATTATTGCATAACTGTTATTATTAATTTTGTGAAGATTTTGTGATAATTGTATAAGTGAACATATTGTAAAAGCTGGAGCTTTTCTCCTCTGGTCTCCACTGAAAATGGGCCTGTTCTCAGCTGGACCAACCCGGTTAACAAATGTAAAGTAAATAAATAAATAAAAATAATCAGCAATCTGATCATAACTCTTTGCAGTACATGAACATGACTTGAGGCTCAGTCCAGCACAAAAAGTTCATTCAGATAAAGCATGATTTTTCCCAGCCGGTGCCGTATTATTAGGAAAACTGTGTTATAATCTTCCAAGAGATTTGTTTGGAAAATAATAGTAAGTGACCCCTCAAAAAAAAAAAGAAGAAGAAAAGGGTTAGGATGATTAAATGTGGGAGTGAATACCATTCTAGATAGTCCAGAAAAAGTGCCACTGCTTAGCATCTTTTAAAACAAATCATTGCTGTAGTGGTTCAGAGTGATTCTAACTACTCATAGGCACACTAGCCGCAAAACTGAAAGGTGATTCTTCAACTAAACTTAACAGAATGAAGTGGATGTCAGAAAGCCTGTGTCTTTCAGATTTGCAGTAGTTTCAGTGGCTGTTTCATCACTGGAGAAAGCAAGATTCAGTTATATCAAGATTCATACATCTCCACCTAAATTATATTGTTTAATAATTTTCAGACTGTAGTAAGGGTACTCCATGCTACACATATCATACTATATGTATGTGATGCATGCACATGAGGATAGTTTGTAAATCCAAGTGAGAAAAATAACAAAAACTGAAAATGCAAGTGGATGCATTGCCCTTCCATTTGTGCTTCTGCAGTGCTTGCTGATATTAAAGGATTTAAACAGGTGCATTGAAGGGGAGGCACAGTTTTACGTAACTTTCTGTAGTGCATGGGGCTACCATTGTGGGACTTTGTTTATTAGATTTGTTTGATATCCAACCCAGTTTGCTGGCACAGATGGATAAATCATTGAAAACAACCAAGGCAACTCCAGTTCAAGTAGTAGCTCTGATGCTGGATGAACTGGGGGACAGGGTAGGACTAATCAGCGGATGCTGGCTCACACATCCTGGACAAAGGGACTAGTCATCTGGTTGACTGTCAGCTGCAAGAGGAAGTTTATGAGTGAGTTAGCCAGGCATTAATGACTTGGGCATGGTCTCCCAAATTCATGAGGGTAACTCTCCCAGTATATTTGTGGGAACATGCTTGAGCTCGAATTAGCATAGAAGGCCCTCCCAGTGACACAGTGCTCACATTATCCACCAGTGTGTGGGGTTATCGCTTCTTAGAAAATGTCCTGGCTGCTTGAGGTAATGAAAATGTCAGTCCTAGCCCTGACAGCCAGAAATTGGGATAAGGTAGAGAGAGGTCTGCTGGTTCTAGTGGCAAACACCTGCAGGTCCTTTGGGCAGCAAGTTTGGATAGTCAGATGAGAAGGTGGACCACAGAAAAATGATGATCCTCAGATGACCACAGCACCAAACAGCCTTCATGCTTACCTAGATGATGATTCCTTCCAGTAACCAATCACCCACTTAAGTGGCCACATTGCCCCCAGTTGAGTACAAATAGGCTAAGGCTAATTGAAGAGGGGTGATGTTCAGCAGATTTGAAGGGAAATCACTTAAAAAATAGAAAAAATAAACATATGCACATTGCCCATGGCATTTGCACTGCTCTAAGATCAGAATTTCACTTGCAAGGTTTCTCTGAGAAAGAATCCTGACAGGTATGCTGAACCAGGAAACAACTTGCAAATTTGCAGAACTAAGAGTAGAAGTCTTTACTGCTGGGAGGTGTAGTCTGCCATCTAGAGTATAATTTCTCAGATAGTGAGACCAACTAGAGTTCTAAGACAAGCTCAAAGAAATCTAAAAACACACCAGTGTTGGCCTTTGGAATATTCTTTTTGTGCTTCTAAATCAGGGCAGAAGAAAAGTCTTAAAGTGCAATCTATCGTTTGTGTGGGCATGTGGGGGTAGTGCAGTGAAGTTATAGCCATTTAATCTGATTGTTTTTTTCTATACTGGAACAAACAAAAATTCCTTCTCAATTAAGAGGAGGCAGCCTTAAATCATTACAGAATTTGAAGAACTTCATGACAGTCTAACAATTCTGAATAATAAAGCAGTACTTTTAGACTGCTGAAGATCTGATTTTCTAGGCAGAAATGGCGGGAGTAATTTATATATTCTATTTTTCATTATCTATCTAGTTGTATATGCATATATTTACTTATTTATTTTTAATTTCCATTTGTTCTTAATGCATAACTTTCCAATCAAGTAAAGCATCAGTGCAATAAAAGAAAAATCTGAGCAAAGTCAAAAATAATGGGGGACAAAGGTCCAAAAATAGGGACAATTTTTAAATATTTCTCTTATAAACTTAGAAAGTTGTTAGAATAAAAGGTTTTGTGTTACCATGCATTTTCTGAAAGATATGAAGTCCAAAACTCAAATGTCTACTATTTTTGCTAAATTCAATCCTCATTCATTTGCTAGAAAACCACAAATTTTATGAGGATCAGACAAAAAATATGAGGCAAAATCTGGACACTCTGTGAAAATCTGGACAGCTAAGAGGTATGTTTAAGTCCTATGCTTCCCACTTGCACACTGCATGGCACAAAGTTGGTCATATAACCAAATCAAGTTGTAATCTCTAAAAAAGAGTTTATGTAGTTGATGTTGAATGATGTACAACAGCAGTAATAATAATAACAACAACAATAATAATAATAACAATAATAATAATAATAATAATAATAATAATAATAATAATAATAATAAATAACTACTTTATCTCTGTCAATTAAGTTCAACAGCACCTTTGTCCTTGCAGATGTTAGCTATTGTGGCATGAAGGCAGGGTCTTTTTCTTGGTGTTCGTTTGGTCATAGCATCTTTCAGTGTAATTAAGGTTTTGTACTTGGGGTTACTTTGGTTACAGTATCTTTGAATTTAGCTGACCAAAGTACTGTAGTTGTCACTGATTTGCTCCTGTTCATGCAGGTGCTGGAATATCATCACATACTTTCCAGAATTCAGAAAGGAATATGTTATCACACATCAGCTGACATCTTGGAGTAGAAGGATGAAGCCCTGCATATTGGCTGGATGATTTAGAACTGATTAGTGATCAAAGTTCTGAAAGAGCTAGTCAAGGAGAATGGTAGTGAGAGCTGACCCTGGCTTGTCCATCCTGATTGGATGAAGTGGTTGTGACCACTGAAATTCTGGCACATAGTATAAGACGGGTGGAATGCATGCAGCATGGGGTCTGTCATGTGCTGCTGCCTTTCCAAGTTGCATTTCTTGAATATCTTGCTGCGCAGGGTGCTCTTGTAGCAAAATGCATGAACACAAAGGAGAAGATGCAGAAAGCCCTCACATATGCAGGTATACATGAAAAGGGGATTGCGCTCTATAGTAAAATGGATGGTGGTTCACAGAGCTTGACTTTCACCCCCAGCCTGAACATAATAACTCAGTTACAGGTAAATGGATCATTCGCAGAAAGATGGCCTCTCCAACAACATGATGAGGGTCCAAGTCCAGGTGGAACGGGTGGGACAAATTGCTGGAGTGTCAGAGGCCAGAGGATTTGATGGTCAAGGAGGTCTAGGAGAAAAATACTTAAAAAATGTTATTGGATACCAGTTCTTTCTTGCAGCCATGTTACCTCCATAGTTTATACAATATTATGAAAAGTATCAAAGAAATCGAAGTTACATGGTGTAATGAAGTAAAATCAATAAATCAATTACAACAATGAAGTAATATCAATAAGTCAATTACAACAATGAAGTAAAATCAATAAATCAATTACAACAATTAAGTAAAATCAATTACATAACGTCTTTTAGCTTTTCCTGGTTAGGGGTCGCCACAGAGGAACTACGGTCCACTAATGATTGGGAGTGGATTTTTATGGTGCCAAGTTGCCAGCCCGAGGCCCAACCTTCAAAGAAGGCACACCTATTCACACACGCACCTACCTGCATGTCTTTAGATGTCACTCGACCTCTGGGAGGACATGCAGACTCCACATAGAAGGCGCTCCAGATGAGAAATCAATGGAGAAGCTCTTGCTGTGAGGTGACAATGCTAACCGCTGCACCACCGAGGCCCTGTCAATTAAAATGGTGTAATTATTATAATGGTATCATTTTTTTTTATTGAGAGAAAAATAAAAAGTAGAACAATTAAGCCAGGACATCCTATGAGAGTTATTAGAAATAAATGATGAGAGAGAGATAAATGTATTAAACCAAGCCTTTCTGTAAGAGTTTAGAGAAATAAGCGGAAGAAAGAGGTAGAAGAGGAGAAATGTAAGGGTTTATGTGGGTCGATCCAAGAGTTAGCTAGGTGGTTCTTAAGTTCTTTTTTGAAAGTATTACCTCAGTAATATTAAATAAGAAGGAAGAAACAGAAATAGCATTCTTAAGAGGATATTCTAAAGTGTGGGAAAAGATGAGTGTGGAGGTTCAAATATGGTAAGTGTAACAACAGAATCCCAACCTTAACTGAACTCAGTACTGAATGCCTCTGTGTTTATAAATTCTGACAGGGACCTGAAAGCTGAGAAAAACAACCAGCAATCTCATGCAAGGTACCGCACAACAGTGCATCTTGCTTTCCAAGCTCTGCATTATTACTGCTATTCTCCCCAGCTACCCAAGAGAACAGAGTCCGTAGGAATGCTATATTATTACCCCTCCTGGCTTCTGATCCTTACTTTCACACAGGTTTCTAACCAGTATTGCCATCCATACAATTTATATATTCAACCACCTTGAACTATACTACCAGCCTTGTATGTATTTCTGAAATCACAACTCCAAGATTCAAGGATGTCTTAACAATAAGCTTTGCTTTCAATATGCAGGTAAATAATTTTGACTGAATCAATCCACATTTGCAGCACTATTAACATCCAAATCTATTTTTGTTCCAGGTTGGGTTGGAAAGGCTTAAGTGCTGAAGGCAGGAACCCAGCAAGCTTGGTCCATCACACAAAGGTAAGCAAATAAAGTCCTACAGTTTATTCCTTCAGGTCATAGTACGTTAAAAGTCTTGGATGTAAATAAAAACTATGTCACTAGGTTTTAAAAACACAACCCTGATCTGCACAGAAGTCTAAGAGTCTTTCCAGTTTGCTTCTCAGCATTTATTTTCTCATTGTACAACTGAATTAGGTTTCAAAGAGTAGAGAAGGACTTGTTATTACTAAATTAAATTTCAAACTGTGTTCAGTAGGAAATATTGGGGTCTACTTTATGCGCTCGAAACACGAAAAACCCAAATCCAAATAACGCGACACATAAAGACCGAACTCTGAATACGTTGAACGTACTAAAGTGCGGAATTTAAAACCTCGATCCGTCATAGTCGGCCAACCCACCACCCGCAACATACTACCTACCCAAACACAATAAAAAAACACATACATACACTAACCAAAACCCTACTTCCAACCCTAAATTAAAGCACCAAAACCCTACTGCTAACCCTACACTAAACCCCACATACACAACGTTCTATGCACTATCCTTAACCCCTTCCTAACTCTAAGGTCCGTAACTACCGCACACTTCCCCTACAGAGCTATACCCAAACAAACTAGATATTCCACACACATACAGTTAAAACCCTACACTAAACCTTACATACATTACCTACACAAAACCTTACATACACTACCTACCTATGCTATGCACTTACCTTAACTACTCCCTAACCCTTAGGTCCGTAACTATCGCATACTTACCTTATGGAGCTATACCACAGATGGGCCAGCTATGCGAATTTGATATTTCCACTTTTGTGGTTTCGTTCATTCGACGTATTCACGGTTTGCTCTTTACGTGTTGCGCTATTTGGATTCGGGTTTTTCAGCTTTCAAGTGCATAAAGTAGATCCAAATATTGCACTATCAGCAACTTAAACCATGGCATCACAATACAAGCCATGTATTATTATTATTATTATTATTATTATTATGTAGGGATCAATGAGTGATTACATAATGTTATTAAACAATGCCCAGGTATTACTGTACAAAGCAAGAAAGATTATTAGTTTCTTCTTATACAGGTAGTGTAAAAGCTTTCACTTTTTTATAGCTCAGATAAATATCAGAAATGTGGTCATTCCTCACAGTGAGATTATTGACATGATACGCATATGCAGGTATGATGTGACTGCACCTTTGCAATGTGCTGAGTTGAGGCAACATGGAAAAAAATAATAACAGAACCTCATAAGTTCTTACTAGTCAGGTCACCTGGGTGAGCACATGGAGTGCAACCATGCAATCCAAAGAGTTTATTAGGTGGATTTGTCTCTCCTGTCATTTAGGGTCATACTTCTTATCTCTGCAGTAAATGTATTGGCGCCCATCCATTTTTAAAGACAGAATATGAAGGAGGTCAATGTGTCTCACCTTGTTCAACATGGAAGGAGAGCTTGTTCAGCTTTGGTAGTGGATTCTTTGGGTGAGAAACCTATCTTTCCAAGAGGGTTTATTTATGTTGCAATGAAAGTTGAGGTCTTTGGACTGAGTGTTTTTTGTGTTAATTTATTTCTTAGATGGATGAGATTTAGAAAGGCAGGATCTTTCACAGCCCAAAGCTGAGGCAGAGATCACCAAATAGGAGGCAATGCAAGAGAAAAGAAAAAAGCAAGAGGGTTTTTAGTCTCCTCAGGTAGCTAAAGGAATATAGTCCTTCATTTATTTTTTTTTAAGTTAACTGGACAAGATGTATGGAGCAGCACATTCCAGATAGTGCCTTGCATTATATGATTGGCTTGATGAGAAAAGAATAAACAGGAATGATGACATTTTTGGATCTGAAGGATATACCCTTAATTAACTTCAGCCATTTGACCCATTCATTATGAGAGAAGGGAGCTGTGTATTCCTGGCATAGGCTAGTGTGAGCCTTAGGCCCATCCATTCCTACCTAGGATCCCTTATGAGTCCTCCTTTCCCTTGGTGAGAGCCAAGTGGTAGGGAGTAGGACTGCTTTTTAGTCTTGGGGGACAGCCTCTCCTGTCTTGTTTGGAATAACACCCCTTGGTAGCTCCCCCCAGCCTGCATTTGCTACCTCCAGAAGGTAAGTGTGTCCTTTCAGCTACTTAGTATAAATGCACTATGGTAGCTCGGCCAGCTTGGAACTCCACTAGGTGGATACTTAGTGCTCCCAGTAGGTGTTACCCATGTGGCAGGCTAGACCTGCCTCATAGGATCATAGGATCATAGGAAGTTACTAGGCTAATGGCCCTAGGGCCCTTACAAGCCTAGCCAAGTTCTACCCTTATTTACACAATCAACACCTATTGCCCCTATCCAAACAGGACACAGGTGGAACCCCCGAGGTGAACTTATGGTTACCCATCCAATCATACAGATTGTGTCCATCCTAGAATAAGTATTCTAAATTTTCACAGTGTCCACAGGTTGTTCAAACAAGAAAAGTACTTTTTCAATGATACATTTAATATGTATACCTAGACCCTTATATGCTGAAGCTCTTTAAAGTTACTCACCTATAATGATAGTAATAAACAAAACTAGCCTTACTCCTTCCTCTACATACATGCATGTACAGTCCTAGTTAACTATTCTAGCATCATACACTGCCAGCAGTGATAACTCTGTGATCTCATTTGTTGCCTTCTGACAAATGTGATTATCCTAGTTCATTGCCTGTAGGTTTGGGATTGAGACTAAGCCTGAGATTCTATAATAATAAGGTTAGTTCTGCCTCAAACATCATTCTGGCTTGTTGGAATATTGTCTGCCAGTATTATTGTTTTGGGGGTTAGTATGTAGAGCAAGGTCTGAGTCTTCATGACTTCTTACAGACTCATAAATATTTGCATGGGATACATTGTTATAGAAAAAAAAACATGAAAGGACCACTCCTGATTGTTGCAAAACATAGACATAAAATGGTGACTCCTGAATATAAAACCAAAACACAAAAAAGTACCATAACTAACTGCCGAAACACATCCCAAGCAGGCCATGGCATGTAAATACAGGTTTTATTAAGCTAACAGAATGCTTCTGGAAACCACCATATTGGTCCCTGAATTTAAGGAAAGTGAATTCATGACACAGTGCATTGGTATATAACATGAAATCCCCACACCAGCATATTGTCTTAGTGCAGGCAGGTTATCAGTATCCCACAACATTGCAGTAAACAAAGTACACAGAGCTCAGACAAAACACACCTAGACCCTTATATGCTGAAGCTCTTTAAAGTTACTCACCTAAACTGCAAAGACCACCTAAGTGTACCTCAGCAATCTAACAGACACACAATACAGGCAACACTCACAATGAAACATACATATATTCATTTCAAATCTCCATGCAATTTAATATCCTAATCATAAGTGACTCCATTGTGAGAGACACCAGTGCACCCCTCATGAGGCTGTGCAAGAGAGGGTTACAGTCAGTTGCCTATCAAGCACCATGATTACAGATATTATGCAAACACTCAAGTCCATGCATCACAAGTACAAATATAACACTGTCATGGTACTGATGGGTATAAATGTCTTGATATGAACCTCTCGGACAATATGAAGAGAGACTTGCTAGACCTCTTGGACTATATGCCTGAGGCTGGTATGAAACTAGCCTTGGGTAACATTTTGCTATCACCAAGAGCAATACCATAGTATGAACAAAAGATTATTTTTCTCAATAATTAGCTTAGCTTCTGGTGTCATTCAAAGGCTGCTATGCCTGGGATGGTCTGCATCCCCCCCCCCAAAGTTTTTATATATTGGCTAAATAACAAAGCAGAATCTGGATAACATTAATATATTGGTGCTCAATGCTAGGAACCTTAATAGAAAAAAATTCAGTACCTACAAGCACTCCTCACCCTGGAAAATATCAATATATGCATCATCACAGAAAGCTGGCTCAGAACCAGTTAAGATCCACTCTGTCCATGCAGGGTTTCAATGCCTATCACACATTTGAGCTCAATGCAGTAGAAATGTCACTAAAGACAGCAGTATATAGTATATTCCTAAAAACTTCCACCTCAAGACTCATTAGACAAGATAATGACCTGAAACTCTTCCATGTCCAATTGCCTATTAAAAAAATCATATCATAGCTAACTGTAGAACCTGCTGTATGCCCCTCTTAGCCCACACCTCCTCCCTAACTATTATGTAGTCTCTGTTTACTAAGTCAAACATCATTCTCCTAAGAGACTTCAATGACCCCTTCATAAAGTGGAGAATTATACATCCTCAGACATATATGCCCAGAAATTTTTGCACTTCATCAATACAAGCTCTCTGAATCAGTTAGTCCGCAACAAAACCAGTGATGAAAAACTCCTGGACTTGGTCCTTACCAATATGGCACAGCTTTTCTCTGCACCAATTGTAACTTCCTCCTGGCCAAATCAGGCCACAGATTGGTCACATTCACCATAAGACAGAAGCCTGAAGAATCTTCTTATACCTTGGTATTCAGATATCATGCAAAGGCTAATCTGCTAAAACTGAATGATGACCTGACTAAATTCAAAAGCTCCTTCTATCATGATGACTCCACTGCTTACACAGAACACTTTACTACCAAATTCTGTGTACATTTAAATAGCTGCATTAATATCTCTGTTCTCCTCAGAAACCATTCATCCACGACAACGCCTTTTTACTCATTTTTGTACATGGGGTCGGGAGATCACTTTAGTAGTGACAGTAATCTATCGTCGATGCTTATACCAGCAGATGGCTAGCCCTGACACAGTTGTTCTGCATACTTCATACATTCATGCATGCTCACACCTGTCATCAGTTTAGAGTGTTAAATCCACCTACTACATGTCTTGGGAATGTATAAGGAAAGCAGAGGACCTGGAGAAAATAACTACGCAGAGTAAGGGTGGACGTTCAGACTCTGCACAGAACAATCAAAACAGAGATTGACTATGGAACAGACTACAGCCACAAAAATAAAAAAATAAACAAAATGCATTTGCCGTCACAGCAGGCTAGCAATTTCCCCCAGTCCAGGTAGATGACTGCTGTGGCCAAATCTGATTCTTCAGACCACTCCTCTTTTTTCCATGGTTCCCTCTGGTGTAGCAAATACAGCCACTATGGACTGGGGGTTAGCCATGTCGACTGCAGCTTTTGGGGTCCCCTCAGTGGGCAAGGGAGAACCACTCATGTTGGTTTTGTAAGAAGGGCAGGAAAGAAGCTCTTGCTTAGTCAGAAAGTTGTGCCCATTCCTCGTGAAGCTGCTGCTGCCATTAAAAAAAAATATTTCCACAGATTTCCTGTGAAGAAAAAAAAAGAATAAAAAGCATAAAAAACTAAACATTTGTCTTCTGCAACAGTCGCACTAGACAGAAGTAGTTTATTAGGTCTGGCTCTGGTCTTGTTCAGACTATTGACCCTTCTTATAAGAAGGTTTCTGGGAAAAGAAAGATGTAGTCCTCCTTTCCTGAAGGGATTCATGCTTCTGAATCTGTGGAGGAAGATAAAGGGACAGATATGATGTTTTCTTTCAGATTTTTGATTCTGACTCAGAAAAGAGTATGGTATTTGAATCTCACTGTGAAGGATTCTTTTTCTCTGAGATTTTTTTCCAGAATGTGCCACTTTTTTAATTGGGAGAGCACTGAGGTTTCTCAGTCCCTCACAAAATACTATGAGCTATTGCAGTTGGAATTTCTAGAACCTTCAGCCATCCCCCAGTGGAGGATGTGTTTATCACAGACTTTGGCTTCCCTGATAGCCAGCCTGCTGCAGCTAAGAAAGCAGATAGAATAATATATGGTACTTACGTATTATCGCAACCACATTTTCAAGTGAATGGTGGTTGCTTTCCCTTGTGTCAACTGGGAACGATTAAGTATGAGGAAACCTCAGACGCATGTTTTCTTTAATGTGTTCTTGTTTTTAGGTAGGTTTCTCACTTCAGATGAAAAAAATTAAGGTTTGAAATAATAGGTTCCCCATTTACTGCCAGTATCTCAAGATGTCAGTTAAGCAAGTTCCCCCATTCCACACTTAAAAACACGTTCCGCGTTCCTTTTTTTTCAGCCTTTGCCCTGACAAAAGAAAGCATCGGGAAACAAAAAGCCAAAGCAGTATACCCTGTCTGACTCCTTACAAAGTGATCGGGAAGGGTAGTAGACTGTTAAACACTATCTTGGTGTTTTTTGTATTTATTTTTGGTTTGTAAAACAAGTATGGGTTTTCAAACGTTGCTTGCGATTTTTGGCTAGCTAATCCTTTGGAGAATTAGACGTCTGATAGGAAGCAAAGACAATCAAGGGGATTTCCGAGTAGAAAACGGCGGCAGTACTGCAAAATCATTTAAACAGCTGATTAACCTCTCTAATATAATTGATCCATAAAGTGAGACTAGCATTGGGGGGATGAAAGGAAGTTAGCAGATGCAAAAGATTTTGCAGTACTGCTGTTTTGTACTTAAAAAAAAAAAAGTCTCCCTTGATTGTCTTTGCTTCCCATCAGACATTCTTCTGATGCACGTAAAAGGGCACAGAGATTGCAGTTAGTTTCTCCAGTCAAGCCACCGCAGAGTCGGTGAAGAAGCAGCGGAAGAAAATGGTGACTGCTTTACCAAGCCCTCTGTTTACAACCCAGCCTTACATCACACCTTAAAAATGTTTAAAATGGTGACTGCTTTACCAAAGCCCTCTGTTTACAACCCAGCCTTACATCGCACCTTAAAAATGTTTAAAATGGTGACTGCTTTACCAAATCCCTCTGTTTACAACCCAGCCTTACATCACACCTTAAAAATGTTTAAAATGGTGACTGCTTTACCAAGCCCTCTGTTTACAACCCAGCCTTACATCACACCTTAAAAATGTTTAAAATGGTGACTGCTTTACCAAAGCCCTCTGTTTACAACCCAGCCTTACATCGCACCTTAAAAATGTTTAAAATGGTGACTGCTTTACCAAAGCCCTCTGTTTACAACCCAGCCTTACATCACACCTTAAAAATGTTTGAACTTTCTTGTAAAACACGTATCAGACAGACCTTACAAGGTAAGACCAAATGTCCGTTCTTCAATTTTATGTCAATGATCGCAGCATGAAAATGTGGTTGCGATAATACGTAAGTACCGAATATATAAAGTGCCTCAATCTTTCAAGTTGTTATTCACTTTTCCGAGATCTCACCTGGCAGCTATAGTTTTAGTTTATCCAGTTGCTGTTAAGCAATTCCAGTCCTTCCCTTTCAGGCAAGGAAAGTAAAACAATTGGTTATTATAGGGAAAAAAGTTTATGCTTCTGTAACTTTGATTTTTCAAATTTTATATTGTCTGGCTCATATGTTAAAGTTTATTCTGACTAATTGTGAAAGTATGAGGAATAGTTTATCTGCAGTTCCCCATGTGAGGAAAAATATGCTTTGTGTGGTTTAATTTCTTCCATTTCACAGGTCACTATTCATTGTTTAAAGTCTGCTTATGAGTATGTAGATACAACATTCAGGATTGTGTTGTACTGAGGAAGTGCGCTTGGTTGCATTCTCAGAACCTGCCAGAAGATGTAAAAAATGAAATTTTAATTTGTCTTTGGATAGAGATTTAGTTTCTGGACCCTCTGCTGCAGAGGTTATCCAAAATATGATGAGAGTGGTCAGCTGATACACAGAATATCTTAGATTTTTCAGACCTCCTACTCCCAATTTTCCAAGGGATTTTCTGCTCCTCATCCATTTGGTTAAGAAACAAAATAAACAATCAAAGGAAAATGCTGGTAAGCAGGTGCAAGGAAGTTCCAAAAAGAGCGCAGGAACCCTCCAGTCAAAGGATAGGCAAATAAATCAGAATGACTATATAAAGTACCATGTTCCCCCTCCCACTCTTGCAGTCCCTTATGCCTTCCAGGAAGTCTGAATCTCCATTTCTTTCTTTGGCAACAGATAGTTTCAGATAAATGAGTCCTGAAGCACATTCAGCAAGCTTACAGATGGCAGTGGAAAGAAATTCCATACTTCCAGGGAGTTATTCTTCATCCACTAGACCAAAATCCCCTGTTTCCTCCTGTACTCCCCTGTTTCCTCCTGCCCTGCAGAACATGTTGCCTCAGGAAGTAATAGAAACTGCTCCACCTTCCCAAATGGAGAAAGGTTTTTATTCAATGATATTTTTGGTGCCAATAAAAGAAAATGCCTGTACAAGAGATATGTACATTTCTTTCCTGAACCCATATATGATAGCATCCAAGTTCAAAATACTGTCACATCACAACATTTTACCCCTTCTTCCTTATTTGAGTTTTTTTGGTAACACTGGATTTAAAAGGGATCTATATTGAAACATCGAATGCTGAAAACAGCGAATGATGTTTCAGCGACACATTTTCAGCGAAAGCTGAAAATGTTGAAACCACAGAACAGAGACTTCTTTCCTAGGAAAAGAAATCGTTGTTCCAACCCCCCCCCCCACAAAAAACATTAAACACTTCCAAACACATACGCTAAACCCTAATTAAACCCTCCCCCAAAAAAAGTAAACAACTAAATACACATATGCACATAACCCAGCCATACATCTAACAAAAAAAACCCAGTAAACATTTTAAAACATATGCACCTACCTTAACCCGCACCCTAACCCTAAGGTCAGTAACTCTCGTACATTTAAATAAACAGTTCCAAACACATACACACTTACCTTAACCCTAATTCTACCCCCCAAAAACAAAAGTAAACAGCTGAAAACACATACACACATAACGCAACCATACATCTAACGCAAAGTAAAAAACAGTAAACACTTTCATACATATGCACTTACCTTAACCCACACCCTAACCCTAAGGTCAGTAACTGTTGCACATTCACACTCGGGAGCTATACCGGACAAGGGGCCACACTACACTGCTGAACATGGCAAAGCAACAAAGCATTCAAGTGACTTCTTTCCCAGGGAAAGAATTAGATGAACAGCCGCTTCGCTGTTTTGCCTGTTCGCTCTACATGTGTCAATGAAAACACATTCGACAAAATGCTTTTTCGTTGTTCTAATAGTAACCCTTTAAAAGATGCTTGTCATCACATTCCTAATTCAGACTTCAAACATCTATTAAGGGTTTGTGTGTCTGGATCACATTATCAGTTCTCTGCTTTACCTTTTGGGGTATCCACTGCTCCAAAAGCATTCACAAAGTGTCTAGTTCCAGTAGCAGCTCATTGCAGGCTACATGGTATCCACATATTTTTATATTTAGATGACTTGCTTATATTTGAAAAGTCTTTTCTTAATGTGTTAGAAATCTCTTTCTTGGTTGACAGATCTACAAAGGCTGGGATTCCAGAACATTCAGAAGCCTTTTTTCTGACTCCATCGCACAGGATTTTGTTCCTTTGGAGTCTGTTAGACACCCAGTACAAAGAGCTTTTCTTCACAGGAAAAAAAAGAGATGTATATGTAGATTTATTCCAAAGGTTCTTTGCTCATTCTTCTGTCACTGCCAGAGAATACCTCAGGATTCTAGGTCTCATGGTTTTTCTCTCTCTCTCTCTCTCTCTTGGCTTTCCTGGTTAGGTATCACCACAGCGGATCACCTTGTCCGCTCATGATTGGCAGTCGAGTTGCCAGCCCAGCGCTCAACCTTCCACAGAAGACAGACATGCATGCACTCATGCCTAGGGCCAATTTTAGCATGTCCAGTCCACTTGCAGCATGTCTTTGGGGATGTGAGAGGAAACCGGAGCACCCGGAGTACTCATGGTTTCTACAATTTTTAAAATACCTCTTGAAAAACTTCACATGAGAAAGATGCAGTGGTATCTGAAGTCTCTTTGGTCCCAGCACCAGCATCCATTTATCTTTTCGAATCCCAGTCCTGAGATTTGTAAGAAGAGAAATCCCTTGGGGGGGCACTTCAATTTACCTCAATCCAGGTTTCCCCGTCTTCCCCCTTTTCCAAAGCAGTGAGTCACCACAGACACCTCAGATTTTGCTTGATGAGTAGTATAAAAGAAATGCTTGGCCTTATCAAGGTACTCGGGTGGTTAGACAATACACAGTGATGTGGTACATAAGCAAGCAAGGGGGAATCAGACCTTACCCCAAGTGCAGACTAACCAAGTTAGCATAGGATATTGCTTTAAAGCACAGTCTACCCCTCTCTACAGGCACCCTACATTCTGTCAGAGCAAAATTGCTTTGCAGACAAGCTGAGCTGGACAAAGACAGAGCCTCACAAATAGAAACTACATCAGGGGATCTTCCAGGATTTGATCCATCTGTGGGGAGTTCCTCAAGTAGACTTCATTGCTTGTTGTCTGAACAATCAGCAGGCAAAGTTGTGTTCCAGGACTCCATGCAAGAAGTACTAGAAAACAGATAGCTTTTCTTTTCCTTGGACAGGATTGTTCCTGCATGTCCTTCCACCCTTTCCAGTGATATGTAAGGTACTTCTGAAAATTCAGAAGAAATCTTCCAGGATCATTGTAGTAACTCCTTTCTAGCTCAGGCAACAGTGATTTTCTCTTCTTTTGGAAATGGGCAGGGGCAATTGCCACAAGGTTCCTTACAGACTGAATCTACTCATGCAAGAACAGGGATATTTGGTATACCCCAACCTGAATCAAATTCAGCAGACTGTCTGGATGATAGGGTCTTAATACCTTTTAAACACATTTACTGAGGATGTGCAGTATATGTTATGGAGGCGAGAACACCTGCTACTAGAAAATCATATATAAGCAAATTGAAAAAGTTGGTATTAACAGCATAACAAGAACCCATTCAGGAATAGTGTTTCTCTGGTTTTACAATATTTATGTCAGTTACTGTCCTATGGTCTGTCTTCACTGTCAAGGTTTATTTGTTGGCCATTTCAGCATGTTTGCTCATGGATCCTCCACCTTCAATGCATTCTCATGTCAAATGTTTTTGAAAGGGGTATTACATAAGAGACCTCTGAAAAAAAACAGTGGCTCCTTCTTGGGATCTTAATTTTGTGTTAGATATGCTAACACATGTTCCATTTGAGCCAGTTCATCTAGCTGATTTGAGGTTCTTATTAACATGGAAAAACATGTTTACTGACTACTCTGACCTCTACAGGAAGGGTATATGAGTTTTAAGCTGTTGTGATGGGTCAACCTTATCTCATTTACTACAGGGAGAGGGTTTATTTGAGAACTAATCCCACTATTAGGCTTAAGGTGATATCCGAGTTTACTTAAAGCCAAGCTATCCATCTCCCTGTGCTCTTCCATGAACCCAAAAAATGATGGAAAGAAGATACTCTATACCTTGGATGTCCACAGACAATTCATTGACTATCTTCACAGGACAAAATCTTTCTGATCTTCCTAGTTATTTCTTATGAAGTTAAGAAGGGACAATCTTGTGTCAAAGCAGACTATTGCCAAATGGTTGTCTCATGCTATTACCTTTTGTTATTTCCACCACAACAAAAATTTTCCAGTAAGCATCAAGGCTCACTGTACTAGGACCATGGCTTCTCATATTTCTTTTTGGAAAGGGTCATATTCTAGAAGTATTCAAGAAGCAGCAACTTGGTCCTCTGTACATACTTTTACAAAGCACTACAAGCTTGATTCCCTCTCTAAGTCTAGGTCAGGCTTTGCAAGGATCATTTTCCGGGGGGGGGGGGTCTTAGACTCTTCTCCTTCCACCTCTAAGATGCTCTAAGTTAGGGTAATCTACCCATATAACTAATACTACTGCAGCAGTGATCAATTAACATAGTACAGATGTAAACTTACCATAACACTAGATGTTCAAATGATCACTGCTGCAATAGCCTCTCCCACCCCATCCCCTTTATCTGTTACTGTGTTTTTTGATGCCAGGGTGTAAGCATTTGTTTTATTTTACTACTAGTCATGTCATCTCAGGGCTCAGCCTCTCTGTCAATGTTGGCATGAAAGCTCTGAAGGGCTTGGCACCCAAACATGTCCTTTAATGAGTGGAAAGTGCCCTGAAGCCTTGGAAGCTGGCCAGTCATTCTATCCTTAGCAGGAGATAACCCATATAATTTAGGCTACTGCCTTATTTGAATATCTATTGTTATGGTAAGTTTACTTACACAACTGCACTTTCTATGGGGCCAGAAAACATACCAGACTACCTCCTGGTCAGATTGAAATGTAACTTGTTAGACCCCTTACAGAGGCTATTCAATATCAGCCATAAAACAGGCTTCATGCTAGAGGAATGGAGGACAGCAATAGTAATTACCTTGCACAATGGTGGAGCTTCCACAGACTTGTGTAAGTATAGACCCATGACCATGATCAGCCTCATCTGTAAGGCTATGGAAGGATAATTATGGAATTAGGCTACATACAAACTTTCAACCTAAACCAGTTCAGGTTCATCAAAGGTGGATCCTGCCTACTTAATCTGATTGACATCTTCAAAACAATTACTGTAGTTATGGCTGAAAGCAAATACTGCAATATGTACACCTCACAAATGCATTCAACACCATCCCACACTCAAGTATCAATGATAAGCTCTCTCAGCTAATTCTAAATCCCTGTATAACTCATCAAATAGCAAATTGCCTCACAAGTAAAATTCAAGAAATAAGGGTGGGTGTCTCTACCTCCTTCAAAAGATCTCTCTCTAGCGGTGTACCCCAGGGTCTAGTACTTGGGCCACTCTTCTTTGGCATTTACTTCTTGGAGTTCAAAGCTAATGTTAAGGGCTTGTTGGCTGACTAAGTGTGCAGATGAAAGCAAATTTGGTGCCATCATAAACTCCCCAGAGGATGCTCATGATCCTCCAAGAGGGCCTGTCCCAAACAAATAGCTGCCGTCAAAACCACCAAAAAATGTATAATCATATCCTTCAGCAGGTATGACTTACCTTGTAACTATCCCAGTGACAACATACCCCAGAAATTTAATGCAGCAGTCAAGGATCTAGGAACCTGCGTTGACAAAAAACTGTGCTTTGGTCAGCACTTATCCATTACTGTAAGGAAATACCTTCTCATTGCATAGCTTACATCTAAAGGTACGGCATCAAGATTCAGGGATGTAATCACTCCACTGTACCCAGCACTCATTAGGCCGATCATTGAGTATAATGCCCTCTTTGGTATGTACCTGCTTAAGTACTTGTTACACCTGGAATGACCACAATGCTTCCTCACTAAGAAAATCAAGGGCCTAAATCACAAAAACTGTGTGGAACATCTCAAAGCATCATCCCTCTTCTTGGTATCATACAGGTTACTGGGGGGCTTCTCTCTCATGTAGAGCCTCAATACACCCTGTCCCTGTCAGACCTATTATACGTTTGCAAGTCCAATGGTGGCATTGATTCCTGCTCAAAGGACCTCAATCTGTTCTCCAATATAAATAGAACATGTTGGAGGGATGGGTATGCATCACAAAGAATTACACTTCTGTGGAACTGTTTTTTTCCCCTAAATATAAAGCAAAGTACTTCCATTTATCTGTTCAAACATAATTTGGATGAATAGATGGATAACCACAAATTAACTAGTCATTAGCACCGTTGACCCTCACAGACAGGGGCAACATGTGCATGTCCCAACATATCCTTGTTCTGCCAATTTCTGGGTTATTTGTACAGAAAACATAAGGGCTAAAACTACCATGAGAATATAAGGCTAGTCTTCTTAACATCCTCACAGATCAATAGCCTAGTAATTCCCTATGAACCTATGCAGACTCTCTTATTAATGTCATGTTAAAATTAAGAAGTGAATTCATCAGTACTTTTAACCATGAGAAATACATCAAGTGCTTGCATCATCGAATGTTTTAATGCTGTAAGAAGGAAGATTGATTGTGTGTGATAAGGTAAGTATGGGTTTGGGAGTTTAATGCCAAAACTTTTAGATATACAGAAAGTTGTTACATTAGCAGGTGGGTGTGAGTGCTTGTGTAAGTGTCTGCAGGTCAGGATTAGAGCAAGGACTAGAAAAGGGGATAGATTTAGTGCTTTATAAGTGCTGTATGTGTTACACATCTATGTCTCTTACTTTGTGGCAATGTTATGAAGCAGGTTTTTTTCTTATGTAAAGTGTAGGGTTGGGAACAAAGTAAGGAAGTTTTTAATTCTTATTAGCTCATATGATATTATCTGACTCACTGTTAGTTGGGAAATTACAGTCCTCTAAGATAACAAAGCTTGTACAGGTGTTCAGACATACTTTTTACAAATCACATTTAGAAAAGAGAGTCAGGTCAGCATGAATGAAAATATATTTTTTGTGAAAATACCTACTTTAAAAATAGGCTATTTTAAAAAAGGAATGCGTATTACATCCAAACCTAGTTTTGGGCACACATATGTAGACAGGATGGAGTCCACTTATCAAGACAAAGGAAGACAATTTTTGCAGTATATGTATTACAGTATTTGACTAGCTCGAGAAAGAATTTTTGCTGGTTCAGAAATTTAACAGTTTACTGATAGCAAAGTCTGATTTATTTGTGCTGTTAATGCAAGGAAGTCTATTATTAAATTAATAATAAAGCTTTTTATTGGAAAATGTGCTGCGTTCACATAAGATCTATAGTGTTTTTGTTTGTGAAACATGGTTAAAGAGCAATGACTGGAAACCAGCTCTATCAGGATATAATTTTTTTTTCTTTAACACACATTATAACAAAAGATCAGTTGGAGGTGTTATGATAGGAAATGAAGATAATTATGAGCTCTGTGATTGTTATATCTTTGATGATAACACCAGCATTGTAGATTAGGTAACTGGGACAATAAAGACAACACCAGAAGAGATTACAATTATTGGAATAATTAGACCACAAGTACTTACAATAATTCGTACATTTCTAGCATGAATCACAGGAGTGAAAAATCATACTAGCTCTGGACATAAATTTACTGCAAACAGGCTTTAATAGTATTAATTCTACAATGTTAGTAAGGCAACTATTTATGATTTCTGTTCAAGAATATCAGTTGCTGTAGATAGTGAATAAATCTACCAGGAACAGGATGTACTAGATAAAAAGGAGATGATCGCTACTTCATGGCACGTTTTACCATCTTTGATGTGTGGTGATCATGCGTTATAAAAGTTAAAGCTAGATAATTCTGCCAAAGTCAAATCTAAACCAATGCATAGAAAATTAATAGCAGATCATGTGGAAGTGGAACAGTCACTAGGTAAAAATAAATGGATTGATACATTCATTGGAAAGACAGCAGAATGAATGTAGCAAGTTTTGAAAGGAAAATTGTTTGACAGCACAGAATCAAAAAGGTGGGTAACATCAGGATCTGGACACACATGGTCTGGAGGATGTATTTTCATGAGAAAAAGATCATTGAGATGAGTTGACTTCCAAGATGACTGCACACTGATCAACAGCTTAATTTCAGCTATCCCAGTATGAAAAAATGAAAGTGAGACATAAGAGCTAGTAATTCTGCCAGTTTCCACAAAATTTGGTTTCTGGCTAGTAAGTACACTGCCTGGATGCCAACAAAGATGAAATCTGGAGAAACTCCAAGGAAATCATTTAAAAAGGTGAAGGGAAAACACTGACTGGGAAAAATCCTCCAGGTCTTCTGCAAAAGCAGTCCAAGCTTCAGTTTTGGTACAAGAGGTGGCTTCCAATAATATAGAGGAATAAATAAATCATATGTACTCAGAGCTGACTAAAATAAATGAAACACTGAGGGAATATATCAACTCAGATTACAAAAAGGCTGGAAAAAACAGAATCTTTAACTAGCTATTCAGATGAACTGTAAGATGCAATAATACCAGCAGAAAGACTTGATCCTGACAATAGTATGGCAAAAGTGAAAAATATTGAAAATTTGAGACAGCAGAATGTTTATGGAAAATGAGTATTCACTGTACACCATTCAGAAGAGAACAAAATGTATGCCAACGTCAGGGAATGTTGAGATGTAGGTGTGAGATTCAATATGCTGTATCCAGCTGTCTTCAAAATATTTTTTTTTTTCTGGAGGATCAAAAACATTTTTGGATGTAGAACAGGCTATGCAGGAAAGACAAAATGTCATCCAACAAAAAGTAGCCATCAAACAGAAGGACACTCTCGTTGTTCTGGCAATAAAGTCCATAGAAAGACATTGCTAGTGAAACCTTTTCCAATGTTCCAAAGGAAAATGCTTGAGAGACAGAAAAAGCATAGGAATTGATTAGAAGAATTGAGAGTACCTTGGGCTTGAACCACAGTCTTGTGTTGGGAGATGGAAACTGAGAGGAAGAAGACCAGCAACACCAGAATTAATGAATAATTATGACATTATAAAGCATCAATCAGATTTGTGAAATATGGCTTTGCAAGAAAAAGTGGCTGAGAAAGGCTGGACTTTTGTTGACTTTGTTAAACTTGTCGATGGACTATAGAGCATACACCCCATTTATGCCATTAATGTTTAGGACATTAAAAGGAAAAAAGTAACCATATTTTTTTGTTTGTTCTTAATAGTATCTGTATAAAACATTTCATTATATAAACTATGTGTTTATAGTACCATTGTGTAGTATGTAGTGAGGGGTATTTTAAATGTAGGGATCAGGGTGAGTCTTTTCAGAGATTGTTGTATGTGTTAAATATATTAAACAAGTGCTTCTTTGCTTTAATAAATCTAGGCTTTACAGTGTAAAAAAGAAAATAAAGGCTAGACAAACGCAAGTTTAATTTAATATATTGCAATGCTGCTGTGGTTGGGGTGGGGTGTAAAAGTGCACTGATTATATTGCATGTAGAGTTGAGATGTTTTCTCTTATTTTTGCAAATTTGAATGTCTGGATTGATGCTCTTGGCTTAATCTAAAAACAAGTGTTTATTTAAGCAAGTACAATTGAAAAAATAAATCAGAATAGTGAAAGCCATGAGTAGGGTTAAGTTTCTTGCATATGCAATGATATTAGCTTTTTTCCCCTTTAGTAAATGTTTAGTGAGCATCAAGAAGTCCGCTGAAGGCAGTTGTACATTCTGTTATGTTCTGAGTAAAATTGACAAAGACACCTTCATGCATCTTCAGAAACATTAGCTGTTTATTTTTTTTTCCTCATTGCTAACTATCTTTCCATGGAAACAAGCTGTTTGCAGGTGCAAGCAATTAATCACAAGAGTTCTGAGCTTGTTTGCCGAGGTAAATGCAAAATATAAAGATACAAGGGCAAGTGGTTCAGTAATTCAGTAAAAAAATAAAGTTTGAAATTATTGGAAGTGAATAAGTGATAACAGCTTCTATAGCAGTCTTAATACTTCAATGCATTTAATAGAACAGTGCTTAATTTACATTTATTTACAGATAGCAGTGCCCTTTATAATTTAAGGCTAAAAGTTAAAGTTTTCTGAAAGCATACAGGCTTTATTTCAGCTGGGAGAGGAATAGGGATACAAAAACAACAGACAACAATCAGTGTAAGAGGGAGCACAAGCTGTAACATGTACCTTAGCATGGGTAACCTTAATTTTGGGTTAGGTAACGCATGTGGATGCAGCTGTCAATTGGGGGCAATTGTTCCTATCTGGAGAGTTAAATTTAACTTTTTGAAGCTGTACATAGTTTTATGTATTTGTTCTAAGTTAATAGGTTATGGGGTGTTCTGAAAATGTATTTAGTTGTTTTTGTCTCTGGGTTTTCATTAAAACAAAAAGTCTTGAAAAAATGTGATATAGATCAAATGAGGATGACAAGAAGCAACTGTATAAAAGATAAACCTGACAAACAATAGTGTGCATATAACACAAAAGTTAGAAATACATATTCAAAAAAACTGTCACTTATAATAGGTGAGAGAAATAACTCCTTATTATAATGGCTATGCTATCAATATTATCTTGGAATGTAACTGGCCTTATAAGTGCAGACAAAAATTTAAGAGTATTGAATTATATTACGAAATGTAGAGTGCCAATAGCAGTGCTGCAGGAGACACATTTGGAAAGAAATGAGCATATGAATTTAATAAACAAAGGATTTCAGGATGGATATTCAACATAATATCATGGACAAAGGAAAAGGGGAGTCTTCTTCTTCTTCTTCTTTCAGCTTTTACCTGGTTAGGGATCACCACAGCGGATCACCTGTCCACTCATGATTGGCAGTAGAGTTTTACGGTGTCGAGTTGCCAGCCCGGGCCCCAACCTTACATGGAAGGCACACAAACACACACTCACACTTAGGGCCAATTTAGAGTGTCCAATCCACCTGCAGCATATCTTGGGGATGTGGGAGGAAACCGGAGCACCCGGAGGAAACCCATGCGACCACAGGGAGGACATGCAGACTCTGAACAGAAGGCACCCCAGCTGAGGATTGAACCAGAGAACCTCTTGCTGTGAGGTGACAATGCTAACCACTGCACCACCATGGCCGCACTGACAAAGGAAAGGGGGAGTAATTATACTAATTGCCAGAGGAGCTCCAGTAGTGATAGAAGAGGAAAAGAAAGATAATGGTAGGTTTGTAGTGGTATGGGGCTACCGGCAAGGCAGGAGAATTACATAATATTCCACCAAAAACTGCTATTATGGAGCATAAGAATATTTTGGGAGAAATAATCAGCTTTCAGTGAGGAATATTACTTATAAATAAGGACTTGATTTGCAATAGTGAGGATGTAGCTGAGGGACCTTGAAGGGAAAATATAATAAAACAGGGTAGATTTCTGATGAAATTTGTGAAAATATTTGGCATGAAAGGCATGAGTTCAGTAGTAGAATGCTGAGAGAATTTACACATTATTCATCAAAGTACAATAACTGGGCTGGACCAGAAAGAAGTTATTTCACAGGAACATTTGCATTTAATTGAAAGCTTTGACACACATCTGATAACTATTTCAGATCACGCAACAATAAGAACTAAGATAAAAAATGCAGAGTAATGAAATAAAAATGAGACACTGGTGCTTTCCCACACACATATTAAAAAGAGGAATTTAAGAAATGGGTAGTGCAAATTATTCAAAAGGTATTAGACAAGATAGAAATTTCCTCAGAAGTTATAACTTGGTGAGTGGAATAAAATGAAAATGGAAGAGTTATTTAGAGGGGCTGACAAAAGTTAGAGTATTGCAGAACAAGGTGAATCTCACAGAATTGGAAAAAGAGAAACAAATGCAGAGTTCTAAAGAGGAAATAATGGAATACCTGGATAATATGCATGAGTTTAGAAAGATTGCTGTTAAGTGACTGTTTTTTGATAATAATGCCAGAGTACAAGAACTTTTAGCACAATGACTTAGGCAACAGAAAGTAGAAAGGGTTGTCGCCAGACTTAGTGAGCCTATAACAAGAAAAATAACCAAAGATCCTTTAGAGGTATTAGAGGTATTTCAGAAATTTTATGAAAATTTCTATAAACCAGAGAAATGTAAAAATCAAGAATGAACACAAATGGACATTTTTATGGAAGACTTAAGTATGACAAACTTAGAGGTAGAGAAGGCACAACAATTAACTGTTAAGATGAGATAAAAACAGTGATGTATAATCAAGCTGTAAGAATGTCTCCAGGAACAGATGGTATTTCTGTGTAAGTCTGGAAGTAAGGAAGGAATAAAGTGATAAAAATCTGGAAGGGTTTTTTTAACAGTATTATAAAAGGTGGGGAAGCACCAACATGTTAGAAGAAAGCTTAATGGTTGTAATAACTAAAGACAGTAAAGACCCATCAGAGCCAACTTCATATAGACTCATTTCAATTTTATACTATGATTATAAAGTGTTTATGTCTATTCTCACTAAAAGAGTGGCAAAGTTGCTGCCAAAATTGATAGATATGGATCTATGGGGTATTATGGTGAGGAGGCAAAATTTGCCAACATTAATAGAACAATGATGACCCAGAGGAAAGCAGAATATAAGAAAATGTTGCTTTGTTGGTGGGTATTGATGAATAGATAGCAGTTCACAGAGTAAGTTGGGAATTTATGAGTAGGGCAATGGTAGCATTTATATTCCTTAATATAATAATAAGGTTATTTAAGATGATATATGAAGGATCAGAAGCAGGATAAGTTGTTTCTGAACATAAGAACCAGGGCGGAATGTCCTCTTTCCCCTTTCTTATTTGCTTTATATTTAGAGCCACTGACAAAGAAAATAAGGGACTCAGAATGTCAATGATATAATTAGTACAGTAATAAAGAAACAGCTTTATTTGAAAATTTAATTATTTTGTACCTGTTAAATCCAGAAAAAGAATACTTTGGTGTCGTGGAACATTTTGTGACAGTTTCAAGTCTTTTCAGCATATAAAATTAATGAAGCTAAAGCAAAGGCTATAGCCAAAAATGATGTGCCCTCATGTGAATTGCTTCAGCAATACCCATACTTATGGAGACACAATAACATAAAGTATCTAGGAGTATGGATTACAGCTAAGAATATACAGGAAAAAGCTAGACAAAAGATAAAAAACTGAGAAACTGGAAACTTTTGTTTAAGGATATGAATTGAACTGGCAAAGGAACCAAGGTATTGGGAGTAAATAACTAGAGAGGGAAAGGTAATAGAAAGGGATGAGGTCAAGATGACAATTGGACTGCAAGCTACAGACTATTGATATCAATAGATGTGTGATGGGGAATAAAAAGGTAACAGGAAACATATGTTTTGGGAGTATAAAGAGTTGGCATATTTTAAAAATTCTCTACAGAAGACTCTGTCAGAAATATCAGGTGAGCAAATGTGTGTAACTAAGGTAATGATTCTTTTGAGCTGGGACACTGGATCTGAACTGCCTACATATAGTAAGGCCTTGTTGTGTTTAATTCTGGTGGCTGCCAAAAAAGCGATTACTAGAAAATGGAAATGAAAGTCTAAACAAACTGTGTTTGAAGTATTGAATATTGTACCAGAGATAAAAGAGCTGGAAGTAGAATCTTTAGAAAAGGGAATGAGCAAATTACATAGAAATAAATGGAAATTGTGGGAACAATGCATCCACAATAATGTTCTGAAGGAGGACTAAGGTTTAAGGGAAGGCAGGAATTAAGCAAGTTATGTAATGCTGAACTGATGATAGTTATAAAAAAGAACATATGTGATGTATACAGCATATAACTTTAAAGATGTTAATATGGTTTGTTTACTTTTATATTAAGGACTTTGTGTCTATATCTTAAGTAATAATTTAATAAAAGTGTTAAAAAGTTAATTCAGATGAGAGATAAAATAGTATAAGAAATAGAAAATTGATTGAACTATAACTTTGAAAATGGAAATAAACTGCAAAGATAAATTAAACTGTCTAAAACAAAATCAGTGAAAGGTTGTAGGAAATTTATATGAACCATTTTATAAATATATAAGATGTGGTTGAAGTAAAAAGGCACAAATCAATAAACTGTACATAGATTCTAAATTTACACTCAAACACAAGAGATTACAATTATATTGAAAAAAAATACGCAAAACACTTTGGCTGCACAAAGACAAGGAAAATAATTTGTACTAGTAAGCTCCAGATAACTTCATATACTGGAAATAAATTAGAGTATATTGAAAAAGGGCTATGCAAACTAGACCCAAGCAAAGCTCGAGAAGGAGAAGGAGAAGAAATTAATAATAATGACCTGTGAACACCTCAGAGTGAACTTAGAGTACCATTACATCTGTTATCCACTAGGTCATTTAAGTATGTGGAAATTATTCAAGACTGGAGACATGCACTTGTTAAAAAAATATTTAAGTGAAGCTGACTTTAAATAACTGACCTGAACTATTTGAAACTTCAACAAGGTGTCTTTATTCCTGCCATAGGGAGGGTACGTGAAAGAGAGTCTCATAGATCTATTGGCTAAAATAATTTTATCTGTACTAATCCTTTGTACTCTGTTTCTTGTTAGTCCTGTCATCATCTGGGTCACAGGTGGGATACCATACCTGACTTGAGCTTTCTGGATTACCTCTGTCATCTTTAAAGGAAAAAGGGGAAGAGATCAAGCCCCAAGACATAAACACCCATAGAACTACTTTCTTGTGAAAAACTAGTGGGCAAGGTTAGTTTGGATACATTATTGTAAGAACTGGAAAGGCAGGGACTTCACACCATATATCAGTATGCTTATGTTGAAAATAGATCTATAATTACCTGTAACATGATGTTCTATGACAATATAATAGCAGCTATAAATGACACAATATTTGTAGGTGTAAGTTATATAGACCTATCTTCAGCCTTTGATAGGGTCATGCATAGAACCTTGATCAATAAATTAGAACAATTAGATGTTAATGTAAGCTTGATAAGATGGCTTATAAGCAGGATATGATAAGTGTCATACAGCAACTCGACAGTTGAAATTCTAGGTTACATTCTGAGTGTCCTACATAGCTCTGTCCCAAGCCCATATTTTTTAGATTATTTCTTTGGGATCTATCATTTTCATCTGAGGTGTTCTATAGTCTATATGCAGATGACTTCAAAACATGAGCACTGATTATATCTCTTATGGCTAGGATATTAATGCAAAATAACCATCTGGACACAGGAGAATAATAAGCTGACAAATACATAAAAAGCTAAGACTATTGTATTGGGAGACCTAGACTGAAGGATTCATTTAAGGACCTGGTTCTATGGGTAGACACAGCTTTGAATTCTTCTGATAAAATCAACCAGATGGTTAATGATAGTTATGAAACTATAGGCTATATAAGAAGGTTTACAAAGTCTAGGAAATCAGAAATGATGAAACCATTATTTGTAGGTTACATAAGAAAACTAACGTGACTGAACTGGAAAGAGTACAGTGGAAATAGTGATAGGTTCATAGGTTCATACTAGGCTATCTGCCCTAGGGCATTTATAAGCCTAGCCAGAGTGTGTTTGGCTTTCGCCACCCATTTTAAATTAATTTTGCTATGCCCTTTTTCGAGGTTAGTATACTGTGCCTCTGTCTAACAGTGACACAGAAGTGTTACCTGGGGTAAACCTACGATCTCCCATCCACTCATCAAGATTCCTCTTGAAGAGAGTCAATGAGGGACTCTGCCTAACCTGGACTGGGATTTTATTCCAGATTGAAGGGAGCTTCTGGGTTATGAATCTGTCCCTCCAGCATGTCCTATTTATTTATTTCAGTGCTGAGGTTCAAGTCTCTTGA
This sequence comes from Protopterus annectens, assembly GCF_019279795.1. Taxonomy (NCBI): domain Eukaryota; kingdom Metazoa; phylum Chordata; order Ceratodontiformes; family Protopteridae; genus Protopterus; species Protopterus annectens. The sequence continues at coordinate 16,168,491 of NC_056744.1, read as the reverse complement.
GCACGTAGCTCGATGGGATTTGGATTTTCTGAGGTGCAGCATGTCCATTAATTCCGGGTTGGACATGGCTTTATACGTCAGGCACAGATTGCCTCTGAGCAGGCGGTATGCCACTGAGTAGAGCTGGAGTTTCTTTAACCGGGCAGCATATGGCATCTGTTTGAGCCCTATGATCCTCTTGGTGAGGTACTTTTGGGGTCTTTCCAGTTGCTGCAGGTGTCTGGTAAGGTACATCCCGAAAGGGGCATTGTACTCAATTATGGGCCTGATGAGGGATGAGTAAAGAGGCATGATGACCTCCCCTGATCTAGATGTGAATCCCTTCATGATTAGGTGGGCTATATAAAATGTTTTTCTAACCACTTTGGCCGCGTGGTTGTCAAATGAGAGATTGCTATCAACTTGGGTCCCCAGGTCCCTAATTACATCTTCTGTACTTAATGGATTACCACTTATGTGGTAATTTGTGGGCACTTTGTTTTTGCCAAAGGGGATGACTATACACTTTTTGGCATTTAGCTTGAGGCCATGGCTCTGGCACCAGTTGTCTGTCTCTATGAGGCCCTTTTGGAGGATGCTTGTGTCAGCTGGAGAGTCGATTATGGCACCCAGTTTGCAGTCATCTGCGAACTTAGTCAGCCACAGTCCTTCCGTGTTGGCCTGTACCTCCGAGAAATATATACCAAACAAGAGAGGTCCCAGGACTGAGCCTTGTGGGATGCCACTTGTAACTGGTTTGGAGTCTGACATGGCTCCAGGAATTCTAACCATGTGGGATCTGTCCTTGAGCCAGTTTGCAACCCATCTAGTGACATATTGGTTTATATTTAAGCTGGTGAGCTTATCTATAATGCCCGAGTGGGGTATTGTATCGAAGGCTTTTGCGAGGTCCAGGTAGGCTGTGTGGACCACCTTCCCCTCATCAATGGCCTTGGTGACTGTTTCAAAGAAATCAACCAGGTTTAAAAGGCAGGATCTGCCCTTAACAAAGCCGAACTGGGTAGGATCCAGTGTCTGTAGGTCCCCAATATCTTTATTTATGAGGTCCATGATGATCCTTTCCATAGCTTTGCAGACCAAGCTAGTCAGGCTTATGGGGCAATAGTTTCCAGGATCCGTTGAGGCACCACCTTTGTGGAGAGGGACCACTGTTGCTGTACACCACTCTTTGGGTACATATCCTGTAGTAAGGCTGAGATTGAACAGTAGTTTTATGTTTGGGTTTAGCTCTTCTTGGAGTTCATGTAGGACGCAGCCCGGGACACCGTCTGGTCCCATTGATGCTGTGTTTTGCTTTGGAGAGGGCAGCTCTTACCTGAGCATCTGAGATGTCAGGGGGGCAGCACTCTGCTGGGATAAATATTTGCTCTTTTGGTGGGGAGGGGGGGGGTTGCGCTGAACCTGTCAGCTAGGATGTTGGCAATGTCTGTGGGTTCGGTGTATTTTTTGTCATTTTGGACTAATTCTGAGCATATCTGGGAATTCCCACCCAGGTTTCTAACATAACTAAAGAAAGCCTTGTGATTATCCTTAGTGTCCTGTGCAATTTTTCTCTCAAAGCTGGCCTCAGACGATTTTATGAGTACCCGTAGTTTTTTGCTAATACTGATCAGAGATGCCTTCCCTTTTTGGGATTTTGCTCTATCATGTAGTAGCTTCCTCCTTCTATTGTATAGTTTGTTTATGGCTGGGGTCCACCAGACAGGATGTCTGCCTTTGGAGGATTGGGTCTTGGTTTTATTTGGGATTGCATGATCCATGCATTCCTGAAGGTGTTCATAGAATGCGTTTATAAAGTATTCTGCGGTCTGGGCCGTATTTTTCACAGGCCCGGGAGCTTTGAAGGATTCCACCTCGGTTTTGAGGAGTGTGAAATTTGCTTTAGAGAAGTTTTTCACTGTGGTTTTCAGGGCAGGGGGTGGAGTCGGGATGTGAATATCCAGTGAGATTAGTTTATGGTCTGATCTTACCAGTGAGGGATACACTTCTGGTCTGGAGCATAGAGTCCCCATGCTGGTGATGATCAGGTCCAGTATGTTTTCCCCTCTTGTGGGAGTGGTAACAAGTTGTTCCATAGCATTTGAGTTTATAAATTCTAGGAAACTTTGGGCTAGGGTGTTGGAGCTAGAGTAATGCTCCCAGTCTATGTTTGGGTAGTTGAAGTCACCCAATATAATGGTGTTTGGAGAGACCTTCATATTTTCCAGTGTTCTCAGGAAGGCCAAGTGGGGTTCCTGGGTTTGGGAGGATGGTCTGTAGCAGGCTATAAACTGGAAGGCAGTTTTACCCACTGTTAGTTGCACATGGATAGTCTCTGATGCTTTGTGCTGTGCCACCAACCTGGAGGTGTGGGTATCTTTGACAAATATTGATACTCCCTTCCTTTTGTGGTACGGTCCAAGTTTTGGGGCCGAAAAGCATGGTATGAGGTATAACCTGGTAGTGCTGGGGTGCTCTCGGGAGCCCTGAACCAGGTTTCTGTTACTGCACAGATATCAATGTTCTCCATGCTAAGGAGAGTTTCGAGTGCGTGCATCTTGAGGTTTAGACTTCTGGCATTGAGTAGCATTACTCTTAGTTTCTTATCCCTTGTGATACCTATGGAGGTGGGTTTGTCTTTTGAGCCTTGCCTAAAAAAGGCAGTATGGGGGTAGCAAGAGCCTTTGCCAATATCCGAAAGCCCAGGGGTGACAGGTGCAAGCCGTCCCTAGCGAAGCATCGTGGCAAGTAGAGCATGTCATCCCATTCTGACAGGCATTGGATCCCCTTTGAATGACACCAATACGTAAGCCAATTGTTGAAATTGATCATCTTGTCTTCATATTGTGGCATCATTCTTGGTGAGGGTAAGATGCTACTCAAGGTCAGGGTCATACCGGCCTGGGCTACATGCTCAGAGAGCTCCTCTATGTCTCTTTTCATGTAGTCCAGGGAGGTACGTCTCAGGTCATTCACACCAGCATGGGCAATGACTGAGTCATATTTGTACTTGCCTTGGAGTGACCTGAGTGCTTGTGTTATGTGGCGGATTCTAGCGCCGACAGGCAGCTCACCGTCACCTTCTCCTTGTTCAGCCTGGTGAGCGGGACGTCAGTGTGCCTGATGATAGAGTCACCTATTACAAGTGTATCAGGTGTGTTGTTTAGCCTTAAGGGCTGTGACTGTTCGGCACACTGGCTTTGTGAGCTATGTGTTGCACGTGTTTTGTTTTGGGGTAGCGGTTGCTTGGGTGTCTGCTTTGGAGGTCTCTGCTGCTTAGGCAGATTTTTATTTAGAGCCTCCGAGTATGTTTTTGTGTGTTTATGTGTTTGGTTTGCTGTCGTGGTAGGTCTATGTGAGACTGGAATTGTAGTGAGTGTGGTGATGGATGTGAACATTTTAGTGTAGGGATGGATGTGAACATTTAATTTATTATGAAATATTAAAATATATAAATTCATACACTGTCTCATATAGATTTTTAAGACAAGGTCTTATTTGGGAATGTGATGAACCCTCTTTACCCAAGCCAGTAATCAAGGAGCTTCAATCCTCATAATTGACACCAGTGAGAGACAGTCACTAAAACAGGGATGGAGTTGCACAGTTTTTCAAATGCAGCCCTCTACATCAAACAGAATTTCCCTCAAGAGTACACAGGGAACATGATCCACTGGGACTGGACTCTCTGACTCTCCAGATCTCAAACAAGACTTACTTTGGAGCACTGTGTCCCTCTTCCAAGTATCTGATACACACACACTTGAATATCTAATTTCATACACACACACACACACACACACACACACACACACACACACACACACACACACACACACACACACACATACTAGGGAAAGACTGTCACAGATTCATCAGTTGTGCCCCCTCTCTCCAGACTACAAGTTAGACTGCTGCCACCAGCCAGATACTCTAAGGCTCTTACAAAGGGTAAGCAATTATACTGTCTCAAATTAATACTGATATAAATGGTAGAATGTGACCAAAGCAGTATGGCTTTTCGGAGTCGCCACAGTGTCACTAAAATAAGCACAAGTACTCTCAAGATGTAAAAAGTAATCTCTAAAAGACCAGCCACAAAGAAAAGGTATAAAAATATTTAATAATGGATAATAAAATAGAAAACAGAAGAATACTTAATATTTAGTTACAATAAACATCAGAGTTTTCAGTCACAGAAAATATAAAAATAACACAGTTGGATAGAATCTCACAGATGCAGAAAAAGAAATAATATAAAACTAATCTCACTGTGCTTTCCCTAACTGAACTAAAGAGAAACTGTCCCTAGTTAACTCACTTAGTATCACAAGGCAAGATGTTCTGCTGAGATGCTCACTTCCACAAGGCAAGATGAGATACTACACATTGAATTGTACAACTACTGAACAACTGAATTGTGATAACTGACATAGATATTTTATATCGGATTCCAAAGGAAAACAAAAACAAACAACAAACTGCTGCTGCAGAGTTCCATCCTTATAGGTTCATAGGTTCATAGGTGTGTACTAGGCTAATGGCCCTGGAACCTTTACAAGCCTAGCCCATAGAAGTGCCCTTGCATTGTGCTGCCTGACATTAGCTCCCAGTGCCTCTATCAAGTAGAGCCAATGGAGTGATCCCCGGGTGAGCTTTCTATTTCCCATCCACTCATCAGGATTTCTCTGGAAGTGAGGTGCTCTGTTTGACATGTATGGGAAGTCTATTCTAGAGTAGGGGCAGTCTCTGGGTTATGAACCTATCCCTCCAGCATGTTCTGTTGATTGTGGTAATGAAGTTGAGGTCTCTGGAGTGTGTGTGGTGTGGAGGGATTGGGATTTCTTTAGATGCAGCATTTCTAACAGGGCTGGGTCAGACATGGCTTTGTAAGTCAAGCAGAAATGTCCTCTTAGTAGATGATATGAGACAGAGAAAAGCTGGAGTTTTTTTAGTCTGTCCATGTAGGACATGTGTTTAAGGCCTAGGATCCTCTTCGTGAAGTACTTTTGTGGCCTCTCTAGCTGTTGCAGGTGTCTAGTGAGGTACATGCCAAATGGGACATTATACTCTATGATTGGTCTAATGAGGGAAGAGTAGAGAGAAATGATGACCTCTTTCTTCCTGGATGCAAAACCCTTGGTAATGAGATGTGTCACATAGAAGGAATTTCTGACCACAGTGGCAATGTGGTGGTCGAAGGAGAGGTTGCTGTCAACCTGTTTCTCCAGATCTCTTATAATGCCTTCATTGTTCAGTGGGCTCCCATCGATGCGGTAATTAGTGGGAACTGAGTTTTTCCCAAAGGGGATGATGATGCATTTTTTGGCATTAAGCTTAAGGCCATGGTTTCGACACCAGTCACTGGTCTCAGTGAGGCCTTTCTGTAGGATGTCTGCATCACTTAGGGAGTTAATAATGGCTCCCAGCATGCAGTCACCTGCAAACTTAGTCAGCCAGAGTCCCTCCGTGTTGGTCTGGACTTTTGAGAAGTAAATGCCAAACAGGAGAGGGCCCAGGACCGATCCCTGTGGGACTCCACTCATGACTGGTCGGCAGTCTGACTTGGAGTCTGCTACTTTCACACTGTGTGTTCTCTCTGTGAGCCAATTTGCAACCCACCTAATGATATAGGGATTGATATCTAGTTTGGTGAATTTATCAATAATTCCTGAGTGAGAAATGGTATCAAAGGCCTTGGCCAGATCAAGGTAGGCTGTATGAACTGCCTTACTTTCATCCACAGCTCTGGTGACTGACTCAAAGAAGTCAACTAGGTTGAGCAGGCATGACCTACCTTTCACAAAACTAAATTGTGTGGGATCTAGAGTTTGAAGATTCCCTATATCCTTGTTAATTAGTTCCATGATGATGTGCTCCAAAGTCTTACATATCAGACTCGTCAGACTAATGGGGAGATAATTTCCAGGGTCTGTTGTCACTCCTCCTTTATGGAGAGGGATGACTGTAGCAGTGCGCCATTTGGTAGGGACAAAGCCTGAGGTGAGGCTGTGAGTGAACAGGGCACACAGCTGTTCAGCTAGTTATAGAATGACATCACCTCTAGTGAACCTGACTCTGGCACAATTCACCTTCAGAACTAGGTTAAGATTCTGTTGCAGCATTTTTAAAATAAGCAATTTTTACAAATACATTTTTAATACAAGCATCTGTACAATCAATTTGACAGTCAAATAAAAAATTATTTACAAAACTTCAGCCAGCCATGCTGTCATATGCCACACATGCACTGTCTTACTTCTTCTGGTACAGGTAGCAATACCTCACAACGTTACAGGGTATATAGCATATTTAGTGATGGCTATCTCTGGGAGTGCTTGGGGTTACACACCAAACCAAACTAAGTAACCAAAAATGAATGGTGTGCAGAATATATCAGAAACCACATGACTTTTAAAATAAACATTATGTTTTAATAGGAGAAAAGTTACTAATTTTATAAGTCGTGTGGTTCATGGTATATTCTGTACACAATTTATTTCTGGTTATTTAGTGTTTGAGGTTATCAAAGAATTATAAAGAATCATCAAACAATCTATGTAGAAGATTATATAGGAATGAGAGATGTACTAACTGGTTTTCTGAGAGAACAGCTGATGCCAGGACTAGACTATTAAATTATAGCACAGGTTTGGATATTTTAAGAACAAGTTGGACATATTATGAAAATGACAGTATGTGGTGTATTGGCAGGCTAAAAGGGCATTATTGCCTGTGCCTGAAATACGTATATGTATATATTTTTGTGTGTGTGTGTGTGTGTGTGTGTGTGTGTGTGTGTGTGTGTGTGTGTGTATATGCATAACTCCATGGTTATGTTATCCATATGATCTTCCATAGTAAATTACATTTCTGTGGTTGTTACTCATAAAACATTAGTAATGTTGACTGACTGAGATTCTCCAGGAACCTTGTCAAATAACTTCCTTGTGTACCACAGATTAGGCCTGGCATTATATACTGAAAATTGATAAATGGATGTGTCAGATGATTCCTAGCTGTAAACTTGTTTCTGCATATAGGTCACATGCTGACAAAAGTAAATATTAGATATGACAGCTGTACACAATGTCTGCCTCAGCTCTGGCTTTTCCTGTTTTTCTGCATTCCTTAGGTGCCCATTCAGGAGTCCTTGATCAGTTTCAGTGATAATGAGCTTAATGAACATGCCGTACAGTGTTTCTCAGGTAAATGGATGTTATATAATGTTATAAAATATTTATATTCCTTCTGTCTTCTAACCTACTTACTATTTCTTCAAAATGTTCTATGCATACTTTATGACTTTGTGTGTGATGTGTAACATATCAATAATCACTGATTCAACGGGCAGTTGAAACTCAAGTAATCAACGTCTACCACTAACTGCTAACACATAGGGAGCACAAAATAAAATTATACCAACATACAGAACATTTTTTGTGTATGCCTGGGAGGGGCAAGCTCTTCAAACTTTCCCTACAGATCTGCATCCCGTACTTATGCATTAATTCCAAGGTCACTTCAAGTTGAGGAAAAGGGGCAACTGGCTACCCCAAAACAGACATGGAACACATACTGCTAAATAAAAATTGGTCTGTAAAATAAATAAGTACATTTCTTGACATGCAGTGTACACATTATACAATAGGTACTATTATAAAAGTGTTTTTTCAACCCTGTGAGTAACCCCACACACAACCAGTCAAAGAATAGCTTTTATAATGTGTCATAAATGGCCTCTGGCAATTCTGGCTACTACACTATAAGGGTTATTTATGGCTGTGTTTTCTTAATAATCAGCTGGAAAACCCACTGGAAAAAGTGCATTTAGTTAATAATCCATTCAATTCCAGAATGTTATCTCTGAGTTCTCATCCCTTCCATGGTCTTTTTATGCTTGGCATCCATCCTGGCTCGCCCTGCTCCACCATACATAAAATATGAAGTCCAAGCATGTGCTTAAACTGTAATGATCACCCCATTTTATAAATTAGCTGTGTTCTTTTGACAATAGTGTTGTCTAGGTTCAGATGAATTTATATTAGGTATTCTCATCAATGCCCCGTGCCTTTATTACAATGTAGTAGACATGGTTTTCTACATTAAACAACTTTGGTGACTTTTCAGAATGTTGAATTATATTATTGATGCAAATATGCAAATTTTGTGTGTGCATACATACAGTAGGAAAGGAGTGGCTGATGAGACTTGAACACTGGCCATGTAAGATTCTACTAAAGTAACTAGTTAAGTCTATCCCAGATGACAGACAGATAATGGGAAGCTCACAGCAAGTATGCCACAAATAGGAGTCCTTGATCTGGGCTAATCAGAATGAGAGGAACTTTTGGGCCGTCTCTGAGAGAGAGGTAGAGAGGGAGAGAAAGAGAAAAGGGATTTTTTTTAGGTTGTGTTTGACAGAGAGAGAGAGAGAGATCGAGAAGAATCTCCAAAGAATGCAGAGGAGAACTTGAGAGGCCCAATGATCTAACAAACTAAATCTCTTACAAAGGAAAGAGTAAAGTAAAACACTTAAAAACATACCAGGAGGTGGAAATTTGACAGTGTGAGATACTGCAGAGAAGCACTCTTATGGTAACAAATAGATGAACTGAACAGAAAACTCTGCCAAGCTTGAGCTGATTTCCAAAGGGAAAAATCTGATGACTGATCAAAAGATTCAGAGTAAAGTTTTTTTTCTGACAGAGACTTATGAACATAATTAATGCTAATGACAAAGACAATAAAAAATATGAGCAATGACCTGTACCTTGTTATAGTTTCCCCAGAAAAGTGCTGAAGTAATGCAAAACGTAATGGAAGTGACCAGTGGAAAGAAGAAAGCCTTTATACTTGGAAATCCAAAAGTGTTCAGGCAGTGTGAATCTGAATGTTGGTGAACGCATGGGAGAAGAAAGCTTACAGGTGTTGTTTTTCAGTCAGAACTGCCAAAGTGCCCAAAAGTGACTGCTGAGCAGAAGTGTGATGGCACAGTAATATATATTGAAGTTTTTAAGGAAACATTGATTTATTTAGTCAATTATTGTTGGTTTGTTAACTAGGTTAGTAGGCTGATCTAAATGCACTTTTTTTTCAGCAAATGACCCCCGATATTTCAGCAAAACAGTGTAAATCAATTTTGTACAAGTCAGTATACATAGAATTTCAACTCGTGTGGTAGGCTATTACAACTTAGACTAGGAACAATTCAATGTTGATGAGTCTATACAAAACTGATACACTGATGAGTTAGAATTTGTGTTCTAGTTAACACTGACAAGGCAAACCTGTAATACTTCAGGCTAAAAGGTTTTCAACAGCAAATTTAACCAGTAAGTGCAAGTAGAATGAGTTTTGCTAAACAGTCCATGTATGACACTTGGTGTTACTGTCATTGTAAAGGTCACCTATTCTTTGTGTTAATGTTAGCTCTCATCTAACAACAGAGTAGTTGCTAGTCTTGATATCAAGTTAGTCCACTACAGGATAACAATTCTTCATGAAGTATACATTATGTGGGAAGGGTAAGTGGGATGAAGAGTGAGAAAGTAGGAGGAAGAGATTAGGAGGGAGCTAATAAAGGACACAAGCTTCTAGGTTCAGTGGCCATCATCTTGGCATGGGTATTAAGGGCATAATCAGGCTATGGACAGTACAGGCTGCTCATTTAGTGAGATGTTGTAGTGGGCAGTACAGGCTGCGCATGTAGTGAGATGTTATAGCAGGCAGTACAAGCTTTGCATGTCATGAGATGTTGTAGCAGGCAGTACAGCCTTCTCATGTAGTAAAATGTTGTAGCAGGCAACAGTCTACACATGCAGTGAGATGTTGTAGTAGGCAGTACTGGTTTCACATGTAGTGAGATGTTGTAGTAGGCAGAACAGTCTACTCATGTGGTGAGATGTTATAGCAGGCAGTACAGACTTTGCATGTAGGGAGATGTTGTAGCAGGCAGTACAGCCTTTGCATGCAGGGAGATGTTGTAGCAGGCAGTACAGTCTATGTATGCAGTGAAATGTTGTTGTAGACAGTAAAGGCTTTGCATGTAGTGAGATCTTATAGCAGGCAGTACAGGCTGCGCATTTAGTGAGATGTTGTAGCAGGCAGTACATGCTTTCCATGTAGTGAGATGTTGTAGCAGGAATTACAGGCTTTGCATTTAATAAGATGTAGTAGGCAATACAGGCTTTGCATGTAGTGAGATGTTGTAGTAGACAGAGCAGGCTTCACATGCAGTGAGATGTTCTAGCAGGCAGTACAGGCTTCTCATGTAGTAAAATGTTGTAGCAGACAGAACAGGCTTTGCATGCAGTGAGATGTTCTAGCAGGCAGTACAGGCTTCACATGTAGTGAGATGTTGTAGAAGGCAGTACAGTGTACACATGCAGTGAGATATTGTAGAGGCAGCACAGGCTTTGCATGTAATGAGATGTTATAGCAGGCAGTACTGTGTGTGCATGCAGTGAAATGTTGCAGCACAGCAGCAGAAGCAGAAATAACCACATCACAGGATAAAGCAATTGACATGAGTTAAACATTAAACAAATCTGGCTGCTTATAAGAACTACATCAAAAAGTATATTCAATAAAAACTGAAGTCGTTTAATAAATAGGTAATATAATAACTTTGTTTTATGCCAAAAAGAAACTAGAAAAAACACTACCTTTTTTGAGAAAAAACAGTAGCCCCCCACTAGACATTGCTTTAAAGCACTAAATAAAATGACCAACATTCCAACCATAAGCAGAAAGCAGTTCCAATCAATTGTTCAGACGATAGCTTTTATTGTTTCCAGACAGCATAAAACTCAAGAAGGTTAGTGCTTTCGTGGCTGTATCACACCATTTCATCAGACCGTGGTGTGATACAATCACAAAAGCGCTAACCTTCTTGAGTTTTATACTGTCTGGAAAGAATAAAAGCTATCTTCTGAACAATTGATTGGAACTGCTTTCTGCTTATGGTTGGAACATTGGTCATTTTATTTAGTGGTATAATTATTCTGTTTTGCTGGCTTTACGTTCCATTTATACAGCTAGCAACGTTCTCTGTGTGTATTGCTTTAAAGCAGTTCACAAAACATTTAAATACTAAACCAGTTATACCATATAACTTAATTCCAAGAGAGAATACAATTGTTTGTCACTTTAAAAGTAAACAGGATTAAAAATATGACCATATTAGACTTCTTTAATTTTCTTTTGTTCAGGTATAGCTTTGTAGAAATATATTCTCTCAACCCCATACCTGAAATGCTATTGAGATCTAAGTGCCTTACAATTCAACAAATGGCAGTTAATTTTCAAATCAGCACAGTGATCACCTAATGTAATACCTGTAAACTTGCCTACTTCTTTAAAATGTATACATCAAACAATATGTAATACACGGCTCCCAGTGTTTGAAAAGTGTTCCTTAATGCAGGAATGCAAGATAGGTAGGTTCGGATTTGTTATCCAAAGTTGAGCACTGTTCCTTCTGAAGTATTTTCAGGCTAGTCCAATACTACAGAAGAGTAACAGACATAATATATACAAAATTAATACAATTTATGACAAGAAATGACAAAAACTGGTTTCTGTTTAAATGTTTTTTATGAACTCTTTAGAGCAATGCTTGATAAGGGAGTATCATGTTTTGTCCAAAAATTAGTGTTTTTTTTTTATACAAACATATTTGTAGATGATTTCATCTTGTGTTATGACACCTGGCGAAGAAGTTTAGCAGCAAGTGCAGTGCAATGCTTTGTAGTATATAGTATGATAATTGTAAGATCTGCCCTTTCATTTACAGGTATATAATTAGTCTGTAAGAGTACTACAGCAAAGTTCATGTCAGGAACAGGCAGGAAGAATTTACTTATTCCGATGATAAGTTTATAAAGTCAAGCAGATGCTTTAGGAGGAATAGGTTCGGGAGGGGAGGCCATATTCCATTTGAAGAAGCCATAAATATTCCAGAGGCAGTTCTGGCACAGTGAGTTGGTACAGAACTGAACTGTTACCTGACACATCAAGTCATATACCAGAATACCTGTAATGAGTCAGTGTCGTCACCACCAGGACTAACTTCCTTCAAGATTTCAGAACATGGATGAGGTCTTTTTATGTATTAACCTGGTTAAGTGAGCTGCTCCTTCTCAGACATTTGTCAGCCATGGCTCAGGCTACCTTCAAAGCACTTGGGGAAAACCCATGTAGACAGGGGATAAATGTGCAGAACTCCACGCAGAAAATGACCAGAGATGAGGAATGAACACCAAACCCCAGAGCTATCAGGCAGAGATCTGACAACTGAACTACTGTACTATTCAAATACTGGATCATGCATTATTGCATTTAAAAGGATTTCAAAATAGTACCTTGATTTTAGATTTGGTTTTGCATGCATCAATATTCAGTCATTTGGATATAATCCCATTATTTAATGATCCCAAGTCCTGTTGTAGTGAATTCCCTGGATTGTCTGGTGATGACTAAATTAACCTGCATACAAAAACTATTTTATTTATTTTTATTTTATTTTATTTTACATTTGTTTACCAGGAGAGTCCGACTGGGCATAAAACCCTTTTTCAGTGGAGGCCCGGGGAGAAAAGCTCCATTGTTAGTAAACTATTTTGTTAGTAGAAAGAAAATTGTATAATACAATAAAGAAATAAATAGTAACAAACATTCATAGTGGTAAAAAGACTAAAACAGAATAAAATGGTCAAGTAGGAGACAAGACCAATAATCTTGTATAACAATGCTTCTAGAAGACAGTTATTACAGTAGCAGCAGGTAGTGACATAGTATACAATAAGAGTGCAATTATGATACTTAGTCTTATATACAGGTAGCATAGCAAACTCAAGACTTAAAATCTGACAGGTATTAACAGTGAAAAGGAAAAAAAAAACAACATAGTCATATGATTTAAATTCAATGCTCATTACATATGCAATTAAAATTTTAAAATCAGCTAGTTCCATGGTTTGGGCTAACCATCCCCACTACATGTACAAGTCCGGGAATTGATGAGATGGGCTTTAATGTGATGCTTGAAGTAGTGGTGCAGAATTAACAAACAGAGAGAAGGGAATGGATCCTAAAGAAGATCTCTGAGGAACACCATACAAATAAATTTTTGGTTGGAAATGTGATTTAACACTTTTATATTTGAAGTGGAATTACCTTAGTAAGTTATGAGGAGAGTCTGGTTGCCTTTGATGTTTGGACAAACATGGAGTGGTTGACTGAGTCAGATGTTTTGGTGTGATCACTAAAGACATCACTAGTAATTGTTCTTACATGCCCCTAGGTATGAAGGCCGCTTACTAACCAAGTAGCAGACATTGTGACCAGAAGTGAAAAACAAGGTGTTATCTGTTCATAATTCTATATTTACTAAAACTGTAAGAGATATGAAGTGAGAAAGCATTTCTAGAATTTTAGATAGGGCATGTAGTGGTGAGATTGGTTGTTAGTAAGGCAGAGCAGAAAGTTTACAAGCTGTATGCTTCCCTTCAGTCTCAATGGTAGATTAGGTACAGCTGTAATGTGGGTGAAGCATTTAACAATATAAGGACTATGCATATCTATAAGAAGCTTTAGTATACACAATTACTCCCTAAGGATTCAGAAAAAAAGGCAGCTTGTTTAAGAGGGTTAGTAGTTTAAGTGACCATGATTAATGTCGGATCCAAAGAAGTACTTTTAGAATAAAGCATCAACAATCAGACTACTCAACAGATAATGTCCATCAGAACAGGTTAGGTTTAAGCTGTTTGTGTAATCTTGCTGCTTCCAGAAACTTTGAAAATGTGCCTCAAGGGTACATTTGTTCATAGGTACATATGTATTCTAAAAGTATCTTTGCTAATATTCCTAAGTGTAATGGAGGCATTACAGAGCTGTATGCTTGTAGTCATCTTCCAATAAAGCTAGATAACATCCTCAATCCAGAAGAGTGCATTTAGCACTGTAGACTTCTAAGGAGTCTCTGTCTGTCTGTCTGTCTCTTAGGCATCTGGTGAAAGTGGAAAGTATTTGACTTGAAATTTACAAAGAGATGCAGAAAATTCTTGCTAAGCAGCTTAGAAATCTGATTGATTAAAAAGAATAACCAATCATAGGTTCATAGGTGAATACTAGGTTAACTGCCCTGGAAGGCAATTTTAAACCTAGCCAATAACCTGAAGTCAAAATCAAACTCTGTACCAATGAAATTTTGTAGTGCTTGATGAAGCTGTTCACTTCCACTGTTTGCTTTGTGTCACAAGGTGAATTAAATTTATGTTTTAATTAACAATAAAAATTAAACACAAGCAGTAGTAGCCGAGTTACCAAAAGTCATAATGTAGTGATGAAGACTGAAAAAGTGGAAGTGTTAGTCAATTAATTATCAATGAAGAAGAAGAATTGTGTACAACTGATAACTGATAAGATGGCCAGCCATTACAACAATGTTCCCAGGATGGCAAAAAAAGCCGTTGAAAGTCAAGGAGATGATGCAGACTTTGGAAAAGGTGACATTTGAACTCTGCCAAACATTTGGTTTATTGGATGGATATACCAAAATTTTACAGTTGCAAGAAGTTTATGACATTAGAACCAAACATTGTAATGCTCTATATGTAAGTCAAGAGGTCACACTGCAAAAAGTAAAAACAATTAGTATGTTTAATAATGGATAACAAAACATAAATAAGTAAGCACTTTTGTCCCCTTAAACACTGAATCTTCATCATAATAAAATAGTCTATTGTATCACTTCTTTTTATACCTACAACCATAATTAAAGCTATTAACTATTCCATCATATGACGCCATAATGAGTCTGTTGTGGCATATGTCCTAAACCTCAGGACAAGGCTTGGGGAGCTCATGAACTTGGGCCAGAAGAATCTGGCAGGAGCCCAACAGCAGAAAAAGGTCTGGCATGACAGGAATGCTCAAGCCTGAGAGTATACTTAGGGATAGCAAGTTATGGTGGTCTTTCCTCTCAGACACAATAAGCTGCAGGCAGCTTGGGAAGGACTCTTTGAAGTGGTAAGGAAGGTCAGTGATGTTAACTACATGGTAAAACTGCTAGGCAGGAGGCATGGGCATAAAAATCTGTTAACCATCTTACTGTGTAATTTAATTTAATCCTGACTTACACTCGGGATTAACTCTAACCTGTGGAACTTGTTTAACTTGCTTACTTATGTAATCTCTGTACATAGTCTGTTTGTAATATGTAATGCTGGTATTATGTAATGCTGTATCTGCTTACCCTTGGAGCTTTTCTCCCCGGGCCTCTGCTGAAAATGGACATGCATCCAGTCGGACTATCCCGGTCAACAAATGTAAAATAAAATAAATAAAAATAAATGGGCGCAAACTAAACCATAATATGATGAAGCCTTACCATGACAGAGAGGGTTGGCCCTTGTGCTGAGTATTTGCAGTGGGTGGCAGGATGAGTCTGAGGGGGATCTGGTGACTAATATCCTCAGTGTGGATTGGACTGACACCTCAGTGGAAGGGGTAGCAATGCCCAGCAGTTATCTCCTACCCAGGTTCGAGAAATCTGAGCAGTGTTACAGGAGTTTGGGGACATGTTCACTGGGAAACCAGGATGCACCCACCTGGAGCAGCACCATGTGGATACAGGACCCCAAAGACCTGTCAGGTCAGTGGCTGAGTGAGTCCAACAGAATCTTTGGGAGGAGATATAGGAAATGTTTGAACTGGGAGTAATCCACGAGTCTGCAGTCCCTGGCCTCCCCAGTGGTTCTGGTAACAAAGAAGGATGGCAGCATCAGGTTCTGTATGGACTACAGAAAACTAAACAGTCACACAGAGTCAGATGCTTACCCCATGCCTAGGACAGATGAAGGCTTAAAGCAGCTGGGTGGGGCTAAGTATCTGACCCCTATTGATCTGACCAAGGTGCCCTTGACTGCCACTGCTATAGAGAGGTCAGCCTTTTTGACTCTTTTCAGATTATGCCAGTTCATGAAGATGCCTTTTGTGATGAAAAATGCCCCAGTGACCTTCCAGAGGCTGGTAGATCATATCCTAGCAGGAGCAGGAGATTATGCTCTTGCTTACCAGGACAATATTGCCATCTGCAGCCATTCCTAGCAAAATTAACTTCAGCATGTCAGGAAGGTCCTGGGCATACTGGAAAGGGCAGGGTTGACCCTTAAGTCCAGCAAGTATCAGGTGGGTATGACAGAGTTCTCCTACCTGGGACATAGAGCAAGGAGTGATAAGATCAGGCCAGAACCTGCCAGGGTGGAAGCTATTCAGGCATGGCCTGCCCCTGTTACCAAAAAGCAGGTGAGGGCATTCTTAGGGACAGAAAGGGTACTATAGAAAATTTGTTCCCAATTATAGTACAACAGCTGCTCCCCACACAGACCTGACAAGGCAGAACAGTGAGCAGGCATTCCAAAAGCTTAAAGGGGCTTTGGAAGGACCCTCTGTGCAAGCCAGTCCAGATTACAGCAAATAATTTGTTGTGCAGGTGGATGCTTCAAACCATGGGGTGGGGCTGTACTCAGCCAGGTTTCCTTGGAGAGAGAGGACCACCCTGTTGTATATCTCAACTGTAGACTTCAACCAAAAGAGCACTGTTGTGCAGCTGTAGAAAAAGAATGTCTAGCCATAGTATGGGCACTGCAAAAACTTCAGCCCTATCTGTATGGAAGGAAATTCACTTAGGTTACAGACCACAATCCCTTAACATGGCTACATTGAGCCATCCAGCAAAATGCCAAGTTATTAAGCTGGATCGTAGGGTTGCAGGCATATGACATCAAAGTGCAGCACCATAGTGGGGTCAGCAATGTCAATGCAGATGGGCTGTCATGACAGGGTATGGGTTAATTTGTTCCCAGACTGATTTATTTCTCACAAACAACATTTCTCCAGGGTCACTAAAACTAGCTTGAGTCCTCAAAGGGGGTGGGGATGTGATGATGTGAGGTAGTGCCAGTTGTGCCAGGGAGAGTAGGGCAGTGCATGTGTAACATATGCTAGCTGGAGTTTTGTAAATAATTATATGTCATTTGAATATTAAACTGAATTGTACAGATGCTTGTGTTAAAAATGTATTTGTAAACTTGCTTGTGTTAAAAAAAATGTATCAGCAGTGGGTCCTGCTGGACAGAAAATAACTATACATGTATGTCAGACTGTATTGCTGTAACTGATGAAATGTATATATTTTAACAGTGGATACTGGAAGGGAAGGGGTTAAGCTCAGCCTAGCCAACCTTAAGAAAAATAGCCTGAAATTAAATGACTTGGTTTAAGCCATAAAGATGTTATCTCACAAGTCTGAATGCAGCGAGATGTAATGTCTGTGTTACCCTGGGATGCAAGAGAATAGATTGCTAGTTTCTGCAGGAAGGAAGGAAGTGTTGAAATAGTTTTACACTTTCCAGATACTGTAATAAACTTTAGCTAAAGTTCTATGTCTGTATTGTGACACCAATGCCAGATCCTGGCTCGGTTTCTAGTGAGGGAGTAGTGTGAGAACCATAGAGTCAGGTGACCAGATGTCATTCTATAGCCAGCAGTGACATTCTATTTGAGTACTAGTGGGAGATGTGAGTTGGGCACTTTGGTTTTGGGACCTGACAAAGACACTCATCCACCTCCATATTACATTGCTTAGTAAGTTACTAGAGAACAGCAATTCTTCAGTCAGTTAGGAAAAGATAGTGAGATTAGCTAAATTGTATTTTTTTCTGTGTCTGTGTTAGTATTTCCATCTGTGTTGTTTTTTTTATATTTCCTGTGATTGAAACTCTGGTGTTTATTGTAAATAGATATTCAGTATTTTCATGTTTTCTTTTTATTATTTATTATTAAATATATCTAAACCTTTCATTGTGGCTGATCTTTTATAAAACATTTAACCTTTGAGAGTATTTGCATTTATTTAGTGGCACTGTGGCTCCACATTTCTGAAAGTCTAGCTTCTTGGTTAAAAATACCATTTGTGTAAATATTAATTATAATAAGTGTAATTGGGTACCCTTGTAAGATTCTTAAAGTAGCTGTCTTTGGGTGTTCTGGTGGCAGTAAATCTACATTATAGTCTGGGTGGAGGTTTCTACTGGGTAAGCTGTGCCAGCCTTTTCCAGGTGTGTGTATGTGGAAATCCAAATATCAAAAGAGAGTGTGTGTGACAGCTACTTTGAACAGGGGCACTGAGAGCATTGATTTCACAGAGAGGGTGGTAGAGGACTTTGCTTGAAACACCCGGCTAAGGACTTAGTCCTGTAATGGTCAGTGGGGAGTCTTACTGGGGGCCTGGACAGAAAGCACAGCCCCAGTATTGTGTGCTGTCAAGGGAAATAGTACTTAGTGCAGACAGCTGCATCTGAAAATACTGTGTGTGTCTATTTTTCTAACAGTGTACATTCCCCACCAGTATCAGTGGTGAGGATTGACGTTCCTTGATCACCAGCCCAGAGGGGAGACATCACAATTAGTATGGACACAGGAAAGACTATGACTTCTGTAGTCATTTTAAGTAGTCTGACAGTAGTTGGTCTACAGCTACAGAAGTATTTTTTTAGTTTAGCTCATTTAATCTAATGGAGCTCAGGAAGTTTGCACTTTAACTTCCAATAGGTGGAGCCTAAGCCTTTTGACAGAATCAAATTATGTCCTCATATTTCAAACAATGTTCATATCTCTGAAACCATAGGGGGTTATGAAAGAAGCATGAATGGCAAACTCTTTAGCACGAACTATTTTTATAGTGGTAGTATTCTTTAGGTTTTAGGTCTTAAATTGAATTTTATAAGTCACAGTAAGCAAGGTAGCTATTATGCTTGTAATATTTTGTAAACAACTTGCAATATCCCAGCAACCACTCAAGTTACACACATACTGTCAGCATCATTTTATTCATCTAGCTTTGAGCTTTCATATGAGGCTAAGGAGTTCTGTCTGTGTTACTTATTTGTTGAGATATTTAGAAAAATGTGAAAATTATATTTATATAAATTAATATCATAAAAACAACAGTTAATATCTCTTTACTTACACTAGACAGAAGTCAAATATTAATGCAGTTGAATTTGCCATCATGTAAGGTTTTTGAAGAACTCTTTTAAAACCTTGCACATAGCATGGTTTTGGAATTATGCAAATATGGACAAGCAATATTTGATGCCTAGCGACGTCAATAGGAGTTAACTGCAGATGCACCTGGAGGCATCACTCGGATGTAATGAGTTAAGGATCAACTTCATTATGAGCAAGGTCAGTACTGGACTAAAACTGAAGAGATGTGGGTAGTTTTGGTTGGACAGGGGTAGAAAGTTGGGGGGATGTATTAGTGTCTAAGAGAGATAATATTGATTGTATAATTCAGGAATTAAACTGTGTGGGGGGTAGTGTCTGTCATATTGTCTGTTTTTGGAGAAGGAGAAGTGGCCTTGTCAGGGTGGAATAGGTTATTTAGTAATGGCCAAAACAGTTTTAGGTTGTTTTAATATTTCTTGTAGGCTGGTATAGTATGCTTGCTTGTCCTGCTTGACATGGAATTTTACAAAGTTTCTAAGATGTCTAAATTGCTGGAAGGCATTTTGAGTTCTATTTTTATACCAATTTCTTCTGGCTTTATCCTTTTTATCATGATTTTTTTGTTCTTTTCTTAGCCATGGTGTGGAGTTGGCCATTACTCTTTTTTTACATACTTGTGCTTGATTATTTAAGGTCTATAAGAATACATTATTAAAGTATTCCGCAACAGTATCTAGCAGCGTTGTTCTAAGGACATTCCAGTTATATTGTTTTAGTGTTTCTTTGAAAATATCTGCTGAAATTTGTGGTATTTCATATTTGCTAGGCTATGTTGAGTTCTAATAGCAAATGTTGGTATGTGGTCACTTATGCTGTGTGAGTTTGTCTGGTTTGCTTGTAAGAATCCAGTCTAATGTTGAATGTCTCCCTGAAGTTTAATTGATGTGGTTAAGTTGCATAAATTTATGGATTCAGTGGGGGTAGTGGAATTTATGAGTTGCCAGTCTATATTTACGTCTCCAAGTATTTTAGTTTCATGGTTAATTTGTTTGGATATTCAGTGCAGGATGTTTTCAACAGTATCAATTATTAGTCCCTGGTAGTATATAAATTGCTGTTAAACATAGTTTTCCTATTGTTGATTTTTAGGTGTGTTTTTAGAAATTCAGCATTGTTAAATTTGGGTATTACCTGTGGACATAAGGTGATGGTTTGGGAATTTTCATAGGTGATTGCTACACCACCTGCACTCTTGTTTTGTCTGTCATGCCTGAGTATATTGTATCCTGGTTTGGGGGGGGTATCATTACCCTTTATTTCTTTTTTAAACCAGGTTTTGGTAGCTATAACTACATCAGGAGTGTATGTGGCAATGTAGGCATGTACGTCATGGATTTTATTGCACATACTTCTTAGGCTCATATTTAGTGAGTTTGAGTTCTGTTTTTTGTTGAAAAGTATTAGGTGACTGATTTATTTTTGGGGTCGGAAGTGATGGTTTTATGAGCAGTAGGACCTGGGTTGGGGTGAATATCCCCGCTAATTTTTTTAATTGATATTTTAAAGAGGGAAGAGTGTAGCCAGTTTTATTTTGGTCTTTGTTTGATATTTGATCGTAAATTTGGATGCATAGTTTTGAGATACTTATTGATAAATAAATCAGATGTGATTTGTTTGCATAGATAGGATGTTATGGAGATAGGCTAGGTAGATGTTGATATTCTTTGTGAGGATTGGTTGAAGTCTTAAGTATTTGAAGGAGCTGTATTTGATAATTAGTGATGATGGCTAGTAGAGTGAGGAGGAATAGTAAAATAATCTGAGTAAGGGGTATTTTATTTAACTTGGGTTTATTTTTGTTGTAAATTAGGATTAGAAAATATTAGGAAGTTACTGGGTTGGTTGTAGAGAAGTAATGTGATATTTATGGAGGATAAGGAGTGGAACAGTTTGTTAGAGAGTCCTGGGTGGTAAACTAGAGTGGGTGTTACTATTGGAAGTAATTTTATTGATTGTTTTTCTTCTGGAGAGAACTGATGGCATTGGTTTGAAAACTATGTGTGTGATGCTAAGGAAGTATAAATATAGAGTAAGAGGGGGTGGGCGTGAATTAGGTGTAGGGTAGTGAGCAGGGTTAGCCTGCGTATTAGCAAGGGTGAATAACGGGTTGAAAACTTGGCAAAAAGACAGAGAAAAACAATCAGTGAATGAATTTAAACAGCCACAAATCTGCTGACAGAAATAAGTAAAAGGAACAGTGCAGTTTAAAAGGTCTCTATGCCAGTAGATGAAGATCTTGATTTTGCTGCTCTATGACACAGTTTTAGTAAGGCAGTTAGTCCAATATCACCTTGACCTGACTAATGTTGATATATAACAGGAAAAAAAATTACTAGACTGTTTGAACAATTGTGTAATAGTAATGAGGTTTCTATGGACATTGAAATGCAAAGTCTGAAGGCTACCTCCACCCCCACAGATCAGCAAAATAATGAAAAAGGTAAGCCAGAATGCAGAACTGCAGCTCTGGAAAAATACTGGCTCAGAAGTGAAAGTGGTTACACAAGCATCTGGGGCAAAGGAGAAAAATAATTTAAGGAAGGGAGAAAGTGGACTGCTAAAACCAATCAGTGGAGCACAGTTGAAGGACAAAGTATCAATGGGACTGCTATGGTCTAAGAAAATAGAGCTATTATAGTGGGCAAAGGTCTTAGATTTAGGCTGCTGTAATATTTATAGTTTACATAAAGGTATAGCCCACAGAGTGGTGTCCAAACTGCAGACTTCACTTTTACATGCATATATATTTGCTTGCAGGGACACTTTTATAAAAAAATAAATAAATAAAAACACACTAAAGAGGCAGTTAAGTACACTGAGTCAATGGTAACTGTGCACAAATACTAGCTCAGAGCTGCAAGTGGTTTAATAACTGTCTCGGGGAAGGATAAATAAGAAAGGAAGGGGGGAGACCAAGTTTGACTTCCTTGAAGGTATGCAGTTCCATTGAAGAAAGACAGGAGGATATAAATAATAGGAGCAGCAAGTCTAGAAGACATGAAGAAAATATAAGAGAAAGAAATGGTTTGAGTAAGAGCAGTATGAGTCAATGTCAGTGTCTGTTAGGAAGTAGAGAGTAAAAGCTGACCAGCAGGATGTCTGTGGAGGAGGGTTTATAGACTGTAAGACTATTGCTTATAAACTTGGACACTGAAGCATTTGTCTTCAGATAGTCATTGTGCAGGCTAAAATACAAGTAGAAAAGTCTAAATGCCCCTAACAATTACTTAAAGCACAACAGCAGAGATGGTACACAAGTTTGTCCGAAATAAATGATTACATTAATCATGAATCCTAGTTAAATTATTATCATTAAATTGTAATCATTAGTCCTAATTAAATTATTCTAAGAATATTAGGGAGTCTTCCCACAAGTATGGCCTGGTTTTGGAGAAAGTTATGACTGCAGCCCAGAGATGTCTCTGTGGTCTGTCAAGGTGATCATTCCATTACTGCATGAATTGAGACCAGATTGTAGCTTTGTTCTAGAGTTATCAGCCAATGTTGGATGATCACTCCATTACTGCATGACTTGAGACCAGATTGTAGATTTGTTCTATAGTTATCAACCAATGTTGGATGATCACTCCATTACTGCATGACTTGAGACCAGATTTGTTCTAGAGTTATCAGCCAATGTTGGATGATCACTCAATTACTCCATGACTTGAGACCAGATTGTAGCTTTGTTCTAGAGTTATCAGCCAATGTTGGATGATCACTCAATTACTCCATGATTTGAGACCAGATTGTAGCTTTGTTCTAGAGTTATCAGCCAATGTTGGATGATCACTCCATTACTGAATGACTTGAGACCAGATTGTAGCTTTGTTCTAGAGTTATCAGCCAATGTTGGATGATCACTCCATTACTGCATGACATGAGACCAGATTGTAGCTTTGTTCTACAGTTATCAGCCAATGTTGAAGCAGCAATTCATATATAGAAGGTTGTGAGATAGAGTGCTGAGAGGAGATGGACAGGTAGACAAATGAACAGATACAAAATGGAGCATTTTTTAGGTAAAAGGGATCTGGGCACACAATTTAGCAACATTTTGAATAGAGAAAAATATGTCCAAAAGCACAATTCACCAGCATATGCTTAACTTTCCCAGAGCAAGTTGGGCTTTGCCCAAGGTTTAAACAATGATTATCCTGCGCTTAATTAAAGCAGTTGGCAGAGTACTGCAAACTCCCACTCACATGCAGGGCCAGTCATTGACTATAGGTGAATGTTTTGATGTCAGAAACATATACATTTGTTGAGCCACTTGGACTATCGACTCCAGATGAATGGTGCTTTTGCCCTGAATTCATAGCATTCAAGATGTGTTCTAAATGGGTCTGCTATACATGATCTAAATTTCAGAAAGCCAAAACCCTATGGCTGAGACCATATGTTCAACTCCTGAAATTTCTAACATGCAAAAAAAAAAAAAAAAAAGCAAAACACTACATTATTTTAAAGCTGCTAGCAGGGGGGCTATGCCCCCCACCCCCTTAACTTTAATATACCAGCTCCAAGATCACACTACAGTGCAGTAAATGGAAATTTTCCCATTCCGCGCAATGAGGAGCTGTCCGTTCAGAATGTTCGAAATTTCAAAAGTCGAACATATGGTCTCGGCCATATGGGCTCCGGCATTTTGGAATTTCGAACATCTGTAGGGGACCCATTCTAAATAGGTAAGCATGTTTATAATTTTAATACTGAGAAAAGTCATACCCTGGAAATTCTTGTAGATAGACAGAAACATGTAAAACCAAGCAGACATGGCAGGTGAACCAACATATGCTGCCCTGTATGCTGGTTGTGAATTCCCAGTGGACACAAGAATAATGTAAGAGACCTTTCATGTAGAATGAAGAAAATGAACGTGGATATATGATGTAAATAAGAAAGCAGTGCACATAAAGTAGGTTGGTTGTGCCTGGTAATTGTATGACATCACTAAAACTGTTTATTTAAATGTTGTTGTTCAGCTCTAATGAAATTCATGGGAGATCAACCATCACAAAGAAATCAGGATGAAACAATCCATATCTACACAATCTTACAGGTACGTAGATTAGTAATTGTGTATGCAAATAGTTCCTTTGTGTTGGACAAACTAATTTTAGTGAACTTAATTAAATTATTTTTTTTCAAATAAAACAAACAGCAGGAAGGGAAAATTAACAAGGAAGAGTGATAAAATAAGCATAAAAGAGAGGTCTAAAAAGGCAAAAGATGAAGGTACATAGCATGAAGTCAACGCAATGTCTAATCACTAATTATTAACAACTGCAGAGACAAGTTAGCAGAATAAACTAAGGTACCCTGAAGTGAAACAAATGTATTATTGGTTAAAAGATTTAGAATTCCAGGTTGGTGGCTTAGAATATATGGTTAAGCCATTTAGTCAGTAAAATGTAGTAGTTTTAAAATTAAATTTCTTATACATATTTCAGTTTGGGAATGTTCATTAAGAGTCGCTATAGCTGTAGTGTGGTGTGAGTATTGGATTACTATTTTTCCATTTATATGTTGTGTGTTTTTAGGTAATTGCAAAATAAGTGTTATCAAACGTTTTCAAATTTAATCCAGAATTTAGTGTCCCATGGTATCTTTAGTTCATGGGTTAATGTTACTTTGTTGGGTCACAGTTAATTTAGCAACTGTTTATATGATCATAGTAATACACAAGTTAACCCTGTCACTTCAAGATAATGGCACGTAAGTTAGCATTGCTGCCTGACAGTGCTTGGTTCTACAATTTGGTTCCCAGCTGGGAATACTTTTTATGCAGAATCTTTGTGGCCTCCTTGTTTCCACAGAGGTTTTCACTAGTGCTACTGGCTTTCCCCCACCTCCCTACAACTCACCATTATTGAACTATCAATACCCCAAATTGTGTGTGAATGTGTGCGCTGTGAGCATGTACAGTGGATATAAAAAGTGTACACACCCCTGTTAAAAATACCAGGTATTTGTGATATAAAAAAATAAGACCACAATAAATCATTTCAGAACTTTTCCCACCTTTAATGTGACCTATAACCTGTGCAATTCAATTGAAAAACAAACAAATCTGTTAGGGTAAAATATAAAAAAAATACAATAAGCTTGTTGCATAAGTGTGCACACCCTTAAACTAATACTTTCTTGAAGCACCTTTTGATTTAATTACAGCATTCAGTCTTCTTGGGTAGGAGTCTATCAGCATGGCACATCTTGACTTCACAATATTTGCCTGCTCTTTCTTGCAAAAGCACTCCAAATCTGTCAGATTGCACAGGCATCTCTTGTGCACAGCCCTCTTTAGGTCACCCCACAGATTTTCTATTGGATTTAGGTCTGGGCTGTGACTGGGCCATTCAAAAACTTTAATTTTCTTCTGGTGAAACCATTCTTTTGTTGATTTGGATGTATGCTTGGGGTCATTGTCATGTTAAAGGTGAAATTCCTCTTCATATTCAGCTTTCTAGCAGACACCTGAAGGTTTTATGCCAAAAGTGACTGGTATTTGGAATTGTTCATAATTCCCTCCACCTTGACTAAAGCCTCAGTTCCAGCTGAAGAAAAGCAAACCCAAAGCATGATACTGCCACCACCATGCTTCACCGCGGGGATGGTGTTTTTTTGCTGATGCGAAGTGTTGTTTTTTTACCAAATGTACCTTTTGGAATTGTGGCCAAAAAGTTCAACCTTGGTCTCATCATATCATAATACATTTTCCCACTTTTTTTGGGAGACTTGCTGTATTGTTTAACAAATTTTATCTGGGCCTGGATGTTTTTCTATGTAAAAAAAGGCTTCCATCTTACAACCCTACCCCATAGTCCAGACATATGGAGAATATGGGAGATTGTCACATACAGTACACAACCAGTATTTGCCAAAAATTCCTGCAGCTCCTTCAGTGTTGCTGTAGGTCTCTTGGCAGCCTCCTTGACCAGTTGTCATCTTGTCTTTTCATCAATTTTGGAGAAGGTCCAGTTCTATGTAACATCACTGTTGTCCCATATTTTCTCTACTTTTTGGTGACTGTCTTCACTGTGCTCCATAGTATATCCAATGCAGTGGGATTTTTTTTTGTATCCTTCTCCTGACTGATACCTTTCAACAATGAGATCCCTTTGATGCTTTGTAAGCTCTCTGCGAACCATTGCTTTTGCTGTAGCAGGCAACTGAGTAAATGTCAGGAAAATCCTACTAGGACAGCTGAACTTTATTTGGGGTTAAGAGTCTCTTTAATTGATGGCAGGTGTGTACCAAAGAAAACTGAATGCTGTAATTAAATCAAAAGGTGCTTCAACAAAGTATTAGTTTAAGGGTGTGCACACTTATGCAACCAGCTTATTGTACATTTTTTATTTTTTATATTTTTTCCCCTAACATATTTGTTTGTTTTTCAATTGATTTGTACAGGTTATAGGTCATATTAAAGGTGGGAAAAGTTTTGAAATTATATATTGTGGTCTCATTCTTTTATATCACAATAACTTGGCATTTTAACAGAGGTGTGTACACTTTTTATATCCACTGTAAGTGTGTCCATGCCTGCAGTGTGCTGACATGCTGTACTGGGTTTTTGTATTGCACCCACTGGTGCTGGAAGAGGCACCAGTGTTAGATATCTGCAAAATGTTACTGCTGTGTAATTCAGCATATATATGTATGCATATATAGGAAAGCAAACTGGGAATGTAGACATACCTGCATATGCACTGCTAAATAAAAAATGCTCTGGGATTTGATACATTTATGAGACAAGTGACAAATCTATTTTTATACATTACTCCTTAATTTTTCTTCCAGTTTACCTTGTAAGAATTTGCAGTGCACTGTGATTTTTGTTTACGTAGTAAGGCATAGTGTGTGTGTGTGTGTGTGTGTGTGTGTGTGTGTGTGTGTGTGTGTGTGTGTGTGTGTGTGTGTGTGTGTGTGTGTGTGTGTGTTTAGGATGTTGGTCAAACCTAGCATCCAAAATCAGTTATACTGTTTTTGGTTACTAAGTATACACAGTTGTACTTCACAGACATGCCCTGTCAGAAGATAAAAAGTGCAAATAAAATGGTGTAGGGGTTAAAACTCATGAACATTCTGTTCTGTTTTTGATATGTACAGCTTACTTCCTCTGTGTTCCACTTTTTTCCTTCTTTGTAAATTAATTTACCTGGGCAACAACTACAAATAATCCTTTGGGATCAGTTTGCAATAAAATAAGACGAATTGTTCTTTTTTAGCCTTCAGATAAGGGTAATACATGTTCAGGCTAAAAATGTCCGCTGCTGCTAAACAATGTTCAGTGTGCTGCTATCTGCTTAGGACTGAAAAAAGAGGTGAAGAAAATATTCTAAATGACCAACCCCCACCAGTATGGAAATGATACACAGCCAAAAAACAACAATATCAAAAAAAACAAAAACATACAGCCAGCACACAAAAGTCAGCACTATGGAATTCTTTTTTAATTATAACATCCATGGAGAAAAGAACAATCATCAGACTGGTTTCAGCAAAATTGTCTTCATCAGTGCAATAACCAACATTATCCCCACAATATTTAAATATCCAAAGTCTCCCTATCATTGGTGGATTAAAGGCATTCATTGAGCCCAGGTGTAAAAAGTAAACCTAATCTAATAATACAACTCTTTTCTTTGCATTTAATATTTTATGCCATCCTGACTTATCTTTCCTATTAAGCATATTTTTATCTATAACTACAAAAAAACTAAATTTAGCTGTAGAATGATTAATATTATGTTTATGCAGGGTATTTGATGGGCAGGCACATCTACATCACTCAGGTGTTCAGAAATACGTATTTTAAAGTACAAGAGGTTTGCCCAATATGAAAAGCAGGGCATTTGCATATAACTAAATAAATAACCCAACCAGACTCACAGTTTACATAAACATGAATATCAAAAACACGAGGAGTGTTATGAGAAGTAAATTGCTTAGTTTTGAGAACATATTTACAAAAACTGCAATGTCCACAAGGCTGACACCCCAACAGAAATTGACCATCTAATGTAGTCTGCTATAACCCTGTTTTAATTCCACTAAAATATTTTATAGTGATTAAACCATCCACCCAATGTCTTACCCCTCCATATGAAAAAAGACATTTGGAAAGTATCAAGTCTCTCAAGGTATCATCAGATGACAAAATCCCCCAATGTTTTTGCACCAAGTCAATAAAAAAGATGTATTGCTACCATAATAAGTAACTTATCAATGGTGAGATTTCAAAACTACTTTGGGTTTATACTGCAGTAATTTCCACCTATCAAGGTCACTAATCAATGAATAATTACAGCAGACTACACTGGATGGTCAATTAGTTATGTGCACGTGCCCTGCTTTATATATTGGGCAAACTTCTCATCCTTTGAAAATACATATTTCTGAACATCTGAGTGATGTTAGATGTGCCTGCCCAGCAAATGTCCTGTATAAACATACTATTAAGCAATCTACAGCTAAATTAATTTTGGAGTTATAGATAGAATTATGCTTAATAGGAAAGATAAGGCAGGATGGCATAATATATTAAATAAAAAAGAAAATTATTATGGATTATTAAATTAGGTGCACTTTTTACACCTGGGCTCAATGATTGTCTTTAATCCACCAATGATAGCGAGACTTTGGATATTTAAATATTGTGGGGATGATGATGGTCATTGCACTGATGAAGGCAATTTTGCCAAAACCGATTTGCTGATTGTTCTTTTCTCCTTGGATGTTGTTATAATTAAAAAAAAATAATTCCATAGTCCTGACTTTTGTGGGATGGCCATTTGTTTTTTGAAGAAAATATTCTACCAACAACAAAACCAAAACACATTCAATAAACAAACCTCAAAAAAAGACTACCAATAAAATCAGCTGCTGAACAGCACTTCAGCCTTCCATGGACAAAGCTTTAAATACTCTCCCACTAAAACAATTATACAGTAAAACAATTACACACCTGAACCTTCCTCCAATCAAGACATTCAAACTAAAATATTATTTAGCCTATAAGAGCAAAGTGTGTGAAATTTCAGAATTGACTCAGCTTCTTTTTTAGTAGAACACTGAGTAAAACAATCTTCTCTGCTCCCAGTAACCATATGCTCTAATATTCAAGCTTTAAGTAAGCTCAAGTTTCCATTGTATATCTTATTAACATATAGATTTCCAAGACGTGTATTCCCCCACTCCAAACAGTAATATATCAGACTTACTAACATACTAAACAGAATTCCCTCCAATCGTATACTACCAAATACGTTTAGTGACTACTGTCTGGCCCAAACTAGCTGGACCATCAAAGTGTGCAAATTACCTCCAGAAATTCTAATACCAGGATAAATTCCAGATACTGCAAAATATGCTTAATGCAGACCTGCTACATAGTGAGTGACACATACTAAATATAATGTTGTAAATGTTGCCCTGTCTACATTTTATAATCTAACACTCATTAAGGACAGACTGTTTCCCTTAAAGAAATCAAGATTCAGAATAAAATCTACTCTATAGTTTACAGCTGATTTCAAACATAGCTTAAAGCTCAGAGATAGTGCCTAGAAAACCTAGAGCGACAAGGCCTGGAAAACTTGGAGAAAGCTGACCTAAATAACAATCAGCATATACAGCTAAACTGAGAAATAAGAATCAAAATTAATACACAAAAAACACATATATTAGGAATACACTGACTAAGTAGCTAAGCCTTCTGAAGTATTTGTGGAGAACACACAAAGATCTAGTCACATCAAATCCGTTCACCAAATAACCAGCTAACAATGTTCTTACAGCAGTAATAGTAGAAAGCATATAGTACAACATACCCCCTTCCCCTATAAACTCTGATTAACAATTCAATATTAACATGGCACAACCTGTCCGTATCCATTGCACAAATACCTGCAGTGCCCTTCTTTCAATTTTAAACTAATAACCAAGGCACAGATTAAAGAACTTCATGATAAAACAGATGGTATGTACAAACCTGCATTTCATACTATTCATCCCCAGATTTTTAAAATTGTGAAACCAACTATTGGTTAATCCCCTCACTTACATTTTCAGTCTCTCTCTTTCTCTTTCTCACCACAGAGTTGATTCCCTCTTGCTTAAGACATGCCCTAATTACACCAAGATCTAAGATCTCAGCCCCCCACAGTGGCATCTGACTGTTGCCCAATAGGCATTGTATGCCACCTACCCAAAATATTGAAATGGTTAATCTGCAAACAGGTTATCAAATTATGATATCAAATATCAAATTATGTTATTCATACAGACAGGCAACATGGGTTTAGACCTAAATATAATGCTCTGAAAGCCACCTTTGCCTTTACTTAACAAATTTGCAACAACATGGATATAGGACTCTTAACCTGACATGAGACAGGCTTTTGCAATATGGATCACATTATGTCGATTAACAAGCTAAAAATCCATTGACTTTCAAATGAGTTAAAGTTGTGCTTTGATAACTATCTGTCAGACAGAACACTCAGTTTCAGTCACCAGTATATAACCCAACACAGGCAGAACTTACGCAGAGACACAGCAACAGTATATTAATACCCCTCTTGTTTTTCTTGATCATAAATGATCTACCTGGTGATATGCCACAACTTGATTGCTTATAATATGCAGATGACATTGTCATCACAAAAACAGGTTTTGCCAGTATCACAAAAAAATTCAACATAACTTTGAACTCTAATGAAACTGCATAACTACAAAGTAATCATTAATATAACAGACTAAATTTCATGTTATTCTGCACTTAATGTCTCAGAAAGAGGGCAGCATATTCATTACTGATTCATATGGTTATGGCCTACCAATTTCCATTTCCCAGAAGTACTTTGGACTGTTACTGTATCAGAACCTGATATTTAAGATGCATACAACACATATGATTAATGGAGTTATATCAAAGTTCTGGATGGTATGTAACATTTTTAGCTTTCTAACACTAGAAAACTGATGTACTGTTGCTATGAATGTCTTGTTACCCAGGCTCAAATACAAACTAACATTCATTTTACTAGTTTCTACCCATAATTCCATACTACTTCAAAACACAGAAAACAAAATGCTCTGATTTGTACATGTTACCAATCTCAAGGAGCATCATTGCACCATTCTAGCAAAGTGTAAATGGCTATATGTGCGAGCTCGATCATCTTTCCTACTAAATAAACTCACATTCAAGCTTATAAATGAGAGATGCTGCCCACCATTAGCATGCAAATTATTTGAAAAAGAGACAAGGTTCTCTCTTAAAAGCAATGATGGACTGCTACTAGCCCATCCACCTTTAAAACTCACTATCACAGAAAAAGTCTTCTCAAAAATTGTCCCCATGCACTGGAATAATATATCATAAGATATTAGGCAAACAGATGATCTGATTCTCTTTAGAAAAAAATAATAATCCCATTTAAGCTACTTAAACACATGCAAGTGTTTTAGAGATGCTGGATAACCCCTCACTTCACCTCATGTGAGTCACTAAATGGTTCCTTAACTTGCCAGCAATGCATTCTACCTCAAATCAAGTGCACATTTCATTATTCTAAGCTAGCATAGCCACCTAACCATGTTAGAATACACCAATCAGTGAATACTGTCTTAAGTCTCCTGCACACAGACTGCAAATGAACTTTACTCTCAGTTAATATGTGGTTTTAATTAACCTTCTTGTCAACCTACTTGAGTAACATTATTTATTTTACTCTCTATTAACAGCATCATGAAACGATGTGGTTTATTTTCATTTTATATGCTAATTCCAATTGCTGTGTTGTTCATTCTCATTTTTGCACAATGTTTAGAGCAGTTACTACATGGTTCATCTAGTTATGGCACAATGATCAATGCAGTTACTGCACAATTCATGCTTATAATTACACAAGGATCAGTGCAGTTACAGCACAGATCATGCTGGCTATTGCACAAGGTTCAGTGCAGTTACTGCATGATTCTTTATCATTATTGTACAATTTTTAGTGAAGACTCTTTGCATATATGTTTTAATTAGATCTAAGAGTCTTAATATGTCAGTATAATCAACAAGAAATCAGTTATCAAGCAGTGACATACTTATGTCATTTGTGTATCAGAGCCATAGCTGATATTCGGTTTCCTGGTGCCATTCCTTGATCTGGAACCTCCTCAATTCTATGTTCAGGAACAAAAAAGAAGCATTTTAACAGTATCAGAATTAATTTCCATACCAGCATTCAGAAAAGCATCAGCATCTTTAATATGTTCATTTTATTACATAAAGTAACTAATATATCTGAACCAGCTCAAAAACAATGTTTACAACACTTTTTATATAACTTATTGTTTTACATACACTTCCAATAAAAAAATTTTAAGCAATTTCAATATTTTCTTACAATCTTTCCATATTCTAATTCCATTACTTTTACTTTTAAAATTCCATAAGCACCAACCCATTTATAAGTTAACCACATTTTATAGTGAAGTTATTCAATATTCATGCAAAATGTTGTGATCATTTAGAAGTAACATCCATATCTTTTGCATTCCTATCAGGCACATCAGCTATATAGCCTCTGTTCTGTACTTTTTTTCTGTTCCTAGCTTGTATTTAAATTGTATTATTCACATCTATTACATTTATGTACCAAAAACTATTTTATCTTCTATCTTCTTTCAATACCATCTCTTTGTTTTCAGAAATAATCACTTTACTTTCTGCCATTGTGGAGTTTGTCCTTTTAATTTCTATTTTTATAATAACCTTCTTTGCAATAATATCAGCAATGAAGTTAAGCTTTTATATATGTTGACTCTGCAGTATTTTCCAACTTAGCGGCAATATTTCCTTAGGAAGGTCAACTTTCTCCCCTACAATACTTCTGATCATATTTCTCAATTCACCAGACCTTTGCCTCATATATTTGGTCTGTTCCTCATAAAATGCGTGTTTTTTCTGCAAAATCATTGGGAAGTCACTAAATAATGACAAACATTTGAGTTTCAGACTTCATATCCTTTGGAAAATGCATGCTAATGCAAAACATGTAATTATTTGAACATTTTAAGTTTGTATGGGCAATAATTAAAATCTCTCTCTGATTTTGGGCTTTTGCCCCTGGCTTCCTCCAGATATCTTGTAATAAAATGTTGTGACATATGCTTCTTATTGATATCTGTAAATCTTGTTTGTACTGTTGAATTCCAAGCAAACCCGAACATGTTCCTGAGTCCATTTTTCTTTTTCAGTTCTATCTCCAACATAACCCATCCATTTGTGGGAACATTTTCTCAAGCATAAGAGGTGCATAAAATAACTATGAAGGCATATCTTTAAATTACTAGCCTCCCACCAGGACACAAGTGCTCTTCAGCAATTGAATTCTGCTTGCTGAGCACACTCAAGCAACTCTGAAGTCTGTGGCTACCACCCCACTCATACAGTCTAAGAAGGAATCAGTACTGCAAAACTAAACAAGGATATACATTTCAAGCCTGAAGAGAATGGTCAGTCCACCCAGGCATTCTACTTGGATGTGTTATGATAGTGAAGCTTTAGCATTAGCAGTGTTACTTAGTAGTTCTCAGTGTGCTAATAAAACTGACTGTTGTAGCCTTGTGTCCCCCCCCAGCTAGTGCAGTAATCCTAACTGTCCAATAGACAGTATACACTTAATTCAGACCCTTTCTATTGTCTGTGATTAAATTAACCCTCAAGCAGCTCTCTTAGTGCTGTCTGCCTTAGTTTGTATCACTTGAGCCCCACCTGTTTATTTTCATCTCTATACATTGCTAATGTATCTCCCTATCTGTGCACAAACTGGCTACTAATAAGCAAGTCAATGAGAAGACACACTCCCAACCTTAATAAACTTTGCTGTCTCTTCTCCTTCAATTTACAGGTAGAGTTTGAATTATTACTCACCCCCTCTGAGGCCTTCACTGATAGATTTCCACTGCTTGCCTCTCTGGTTTGGCTGGTTTCTTTGCACTGCACCTGATTTACACCCCATTGTGCTATCCCCCTCCTCAATACTAAGTTTATATTAGATTCCTGCTGTGCATGGAGCCATCTCTAAATTACTAGTCTCCCACCAGGACACAAGTGCTCTTCAGCAATTGAATTATGCTTGCTGGTAAGCCATTAGACCTCAGGAATTTGTTAAAGTGTTCAGATTTGTAAAGTAACACTTTTTGCTGATCATTACTTTTGTCCTGGTGGGCTTAGCCTCGCTTCATTCACCCTCACTAACATTCAGGTTTTCTCTACTCACCTACCCTGCCTCCAATTCCCACCCACCCCCACTACCTCTACATTTATAGTAATCCCAACCACACCCATACCTCAACCTCACATCACCTCCACCAATCACAGCTCCTCAAGTCAGATCACATTACGCCACACCCACTTGCTCCACCACACAATGCTCCCAACCATTCACATTCCCTCTAGGCATTATTACATCACTTCACACTACTTACCCATCCACATATACTGCAACCCTATAATTCGTATCCACATCTCCACCTAGAACCAACTTAAACTTTATAACCATGAATATCACACAACTAAGTCTAGTCTGTCTTCTCATAATTCTTTATAACTCCACAAGTTATCACTCTAGCAATATCCCTAAACTTAGTAGCACAACACTATATTATGGACTCTCATATACAGATACCGAACATTATAATAATATCTGCCCACAATTGTTTAAGAACTACATAAATGACCAATTCAAAGCTAAACACATATGCTCTCATTCCTTCTCCAAAAAAACACAATACTTTCTCACACTCATCACCAAACTCAAACATCTGTATCACCATTTCAACACCAGGCTCACCATAAGTGGGGACATCCACCTCAACCCAGGCCCAAACCCATCCTGCCCAACACAAAGTTCTCCAACCCAATTATCTGAACATAATACCCCCACTATCTTCATCCCTGGGCAAATCAAAAATGGCAGCAAAACCAACTATCTCTTAATGCTAAATATTAATATTAGAAGTATCAAAAATAAAATACCTGAACTCCAGGCCACAGTAGTGCACTACTCCCCAGACATAGTTGCTTTAACATAAACCTGGCTAAATAAAAGCATAACTAACTCAAAAGTTCTACCTACTGGCTACAATATCATTAGACAAGACAGACCACTTTGTAATGGGTGTGGAACTGCCTTACTCTGTAAGTCCAACTTAACTTTACATCAAATATCAAACTGGACAAAAAACTCCTACTACACGACATTACAAACTAAATACTAACACCCCCTCAAAATGTAAACCATCTACTAATATCCACCCAAAAGGCTACCCCCAAACCAACCACCCCTGACACTAAACTAAAGTTCCCATTGAAACACAATTCACAACTCCCACTTTGTGAACTCAATTCTTTCCTCGGTATCACAGGACAGTTTCAACCTCACTATCCCCCCACACACAAATAATACTAATACAAACTTTACCCTCAAAACAGTTTCCACCACCTCAATCAAAAGCATGATCTCCAAACTACTCATCAACAGCAGCCAACCTACTCCCCATCTATTTCTTAAAACTCACAGCAGATGCTATTGCTATCCCAATCTCCACTCTCATAAACAGATCAATTGTTGAAAATTATGTGCTCAAACTCTGGAAAATATCCTATGTTGCACCCATACACAAAGGTGGGACCTTCACTGAACTTAATAACTATTGACCCATTGCTATGCTCTCCCCCCTGGCCAAAATCCTAGAAAAATGCATCCATACCCAGGTGCTACAATATCTCCTATACAACAACATCCTGTCACCTACTCAACATGGTTTCAGACCTGCCCATAGTACCACTACAGCCCTCTTCTGCTTCACAGACACAATAAACCGTCTCAAAAATGAAGGCCTGCAGGTGTCAACTCTTTTTTTGGATATGTCCAAAGCATTTGACACAGTCTCACACTAAATCCTGCTAAACAACTAAATCAATATCACCTATCAAATTCCACTCTTACCTGGTTCCAAAGCTACTTAACTAACAGGTACCAGGCTGAGAAATGGGAACATTCTCTCTCTCTCCTCAGCTGCCCATAACTATAGGAGTCCCACAGGGTTCCATCTTAGGACCACAAATGACCTCCATACCTCCACACACCATGCATCTATCATTCAGTATGCAGATGATACTACCTTAATCTGTGCTGCACAAAATATTCCCACCCTTCTGCAAACAGCTCAACTAGCATTCTCTGACACTGAAAACTACCTTACCAAAGCCCAACTTATCCTTAATCCAAAGAAAACTTAGTTTATGATTATAACCAGTTCTAACAAAAACACTGATAATAGTCAATTCACTATCTACTCCACAAATGCTACTCCAATCGCTCCAATGGCAGATACACACCTAAAATCTGATAGTCATCTCAACTTAACTATTAAAAAAGTACATGCTAAACTGAGACTACTCTACTGTATCAAACCATTTCTTACCAACAACACAAGATCAGCCATTACTCGCTCCCATTTTCTATCCACCCTAGTCTATGCATCTCCTATTCTGACTAATCTCAACAAAACTGAACTAAGTAAAATGGAAGCCTGCTATAACAGAATTGCCTGGTTTGCTGCAAATTGCTCATATAGAACTCATCACTGTACTGCTTTGAGCCAGCTCGACTGGCTTAAACTGCCCAACCTCCTAACCTACAATCAGCTCTGCCTCTGTCACTCTATCTCTTACCTCCCCAATAAGTGTCCTGCCCTCAAAAACCTACTACAACATCACTCAGCCAAAAGGCTTCTTAGATCACCAACCAAACTACTACTAGAAGTCACCAACAGCTATAATAGCTTTGGAGACACACTATATAGTAGTTCGGTGGCTAAAAAATGGAACTCTGTCCCCACTAGCATACAAAACACATCGTCCATAGCCTCCTTTAAAGACCTCATCAGGCAACATCTCAAGCAAAGTTGGCAGTGCAACGATTACTCCCCAGGCTAGTGAAAGCAGATAAGGTATGATAACAGTTTTCACTCTTACTCACAAATGCTGCCTAATGTACAATGTATGTATAGTACCTATGTACTATGTATGTATTCTACCTATGTTCCAAATTTCAGCTGTACACCACAAATCTATTAATTATCTTTATTTTTAAATTAATGTTTTCTTGTTTCTTGTCCCCACTGTAACTGCTGATGTGCTGTATACCACAGTAAAAACATGTCTATTGTAATTTGTGTGTATACTGATCATGTCTAAATATCTAAATGTATCTGTAATTATTTTTCTGTGTGGAACTTTTCTCTAAATATCCAAATGTATCTGTAATTATTTTTCTGTGTGGAGCTTTTCTCCCTGGGCATCTGCTGAAAAAGGTCCTTTTCAGCTCAGTCAGACACCCCAGGTTGACAAATGTAA
This sequence comes from Protopterus annectens, assembly GCF_019279795.1. Taxonomy (NCBI): domain Eukaryota; kingdom Metazoa; phylum Chordata; order Ceratodontiformes; family Protopteridae; genus Protopterus; species Protopterus annectens. The sequence continues at coordinate 16,131,002 of NC_056744.1, read as the reverse complement.
AATAAATAAAAATAAATACAAATATCCTAACAGATTTAGTAGCATATTTAGATGCCAAGCATATTTCACTATAATACTGTTGTGAATTGTTACATATAGCCTTTTTATTCTAGTCCATCCTTATTTTCCCTGTTCCCTTTAAATTTTGTTTGAGCTATGTATGCCCTGCTTATCAATTTCTTCTTAGTCGCTGATTCAGTCTTATATTCTATTAAAAATGTAGTATAGCTGGTTTTGACTTCATCTCTACCTGTTTCCTCATTTATCTCTTTAATTCAGAGGTTAGGCCTATAAATGCTAAATGATCCCTTGCTTGTAAATCAACAATCTATTTTCTTCCCAATTCTATTTTTCCATTCCATTTTCACCTGTTCACAAAATTATGATCCTTGTTTTTTCCTCTTCCAAATTACTGCAACACTATCTTCTTTTCTTTTCTACTCTTGTCAACTGTATAACCTAGCTGTATCACCATATTTTACCATCTCTCTTTTATTTTTGGATTAATACTTTATTTGTGACTTGGTATATAAAGTGTTGGATGCACTGTTTTCTCCTCTTTTTCTATTTGCAACAGTACCCCAGTCATATTCTTCCATCTATAATTCCTCCCTGATTCACCATGAAGTCTTTTGGATGTATTACAATCGGTACAGTAATTGTAAGTGCATTGCCTTGTAATAACATTACGTTATATCTGCTGTCCCTATCCCTCCCTTCTCCTTCTGTAATATCATTTTACTCATTAAACTCTTGCTTTCTTATTATCCCCAAAATATTTTTCCTTATAAATTGTATACAATATCTCTTCTTTCTGCTAGTAAAATAAGCCTGTTCTATGTATTTTAATACTTTTATTAAATTTCACCTAGACAGGCAAATGTGCATTAACAGAAAAGAAAACAAACCATAACATTTTCCTTTACATACATTATACATCACACATCTTTTCTATCATCAGTCCAACATTACATAAATTGATGAATTACTGCCTTCCCTTAAGCCTCGGTCCTCCTTCTCCTGAATATTATTGTGTATGTATTCTTCTCACATTTTCCATGCATTTTTATGTAATTTTTTCATTCCATTTTTAAAATTCCCTATCTATTTTACAGTATTAAGTACATCAAATTCAGTTGGTTTAGACTTTGATTTCTATTTTCCAGTAATTCCTTTTCAGTCAGCCAACAGAATTAAACTTAATAAGGCCTTACTATGTCTAGACAATTCAACCCCTGTGTCCCAACTCAAAATAATTATTTCTTTAGTTACAGCCATTTGCTCACCAAATATTTATGACAGAGTACTCTGCAGGGAATGTTTAAAATCTGCCAACTCATTACACTCCAAAAACATTTGTTCCCACTTATCTCTTTTTTCCTCATCGCACCTCCAACATTTGTTATCTACTGGAGGAAAAAAATCTTTGAAGTCTGCTTGGGGTATAAAAAAACCTAAGTAAACATTTCCTAGCACAGCTCCTAAAGCTCCTTAACTTTGTTGCACAATTTATAGCCGTACATTTAGCCTGACATTATTCTTTTCTGAATTCCTTTTCCAGTCTGTTTTGCCAGTCTTTTCTAGGCTCCTCTGATCGATTCTTACAGTTATCATGCAATACGTTATATATCACACTAATTATGCCTTTCTACAGCAGCTTTTGTTCTACATTCAACTCTACCAGGATAGGTCTTTTACTTAAAATACCCCTAGCCCTTTCCCTTTGCCTGTACTCTGATATCAATCCCTGGTAGGAAGGTAGTCTCTAGCTTGCAATCCAAATGTCTTCTTGGCCTCACGGTATCCTGGTTCCTTTGCTAGTTTTCTCCAGTAAATTCCAGTCCCCTCTTGCCCGTTTTCTATACCTCTTCTTAGTGTCATCCTTATTAACAAACTCTGCTTTCTCAGTTCTTGTGTTAACTTAGTTCTTGGAATGCTTTCTGCTACTTTATGAGTATAATATTCAATATGGTTATTATTATTTTCCTTAAGGATCTACATCCAAAATCCCACTCTCTCTTTATTTCTTGAGCATCCCCTCTGCTATATCATCATCATCATTTTGAATTATAACTTTCTGCTTGTGTTATGCATATGAGCCTTAACTGTGTAATACAAAAATATCCCTTAAAAAAAAGTAATCCTAAACCACTTTGTTCTATGGGAAAGTTCAACTTATCCCACTTAACTCTTTCCCAATTCCCCTCCTCTCCCAGATGAATTCCTTCTACTCTTTATTAATTATTGTCTTCAGCTTCTTCTCTGGTTAATAAAAATATGCCTGACTAAACAGAAATCTCTAAAAAACTAAACGGACTAAAACATTTTACTGCTTGTATCTTACTATCCATATCCATAAACAAAAGCTTCCAGTTTTTCAGTTTTTGTATTATCTTTTGTTTAGTCTCTTCCCACATATTCTTAGCTGCTGTAACAGAAGCCTTTTAATCCATACTGTTAAATACTTCATTTTATAATGTCCCCATAGATATGGATATTTTTGAACCAATTGGTATAGTGCTACAGCCTTTGTTTTATCTTCATAACTTTTATATCCTGAAAAGACCTGGAACTACTCATAATGTTCCATAACACTTAAATGCCCTTTCATGGATCTATTATCCTTGAATTTCTGAGCCCTTTTTTTCTTTGCCAGTGACTGTAAATGTAAAGCAAATACCAAAGCAGAAAGAGGACACCACTTCCTGGTTCCTCTGTCCAAACACAATTATCAGATAGGACCCCCCAAGACACACACACACGCACACACACACACACACACACACACACACACACACACACACACACACACACACACACACACACACTTTAATACTTGCCTCTGATCCTTCATATGTCCTTCTAATTACCTTATTATTGTATCAGGGAATGTAAATGCTTCCATTACCCTATTCATAAAATCCCAGTGTGTTCTGTTGAATGCTTTCTCTGCATCAAGACCTACCAACAGTCATGGTAGCTTTTTACAGTCTGCTTCCTTCTGGATCATCATTTTTTTTGTTTGTTTTGCAAAGCCATATTTCATAAATATAATAGATGCATTATAGTGTCCTATTTATTCAATAATTTCAGTGTTGTTGGTATTCTTCCTGTTCATCTCCATCTCCCAACACCAGACTCTGGTTCAAGACAACCATACTCCTAATTCTTTTAGCCAACCCCTGCACTTTTTTGGCCTCTCAAACATTTTCCTTTGGAACATTGGAAAAGGATTCACTGGCTGTGAGCTTTATTGTCTAAAGAATGAGAAGCAGGGTTCCTTAATGTTTGCTGGCTGACTTTTTGCTAGATAAACCTTTTTATTTCTTCCTTAGCCTGTTCTGTACCCAAAAATGTCTTTGATCAATCAGGAAAAATATTCTGAAGACAGCTGGATAGAACAGCTTGAATATCACACCTCCCTCAAGACAAGCCCTGGTTTCTTGTATAAATGTGATTCTCTACTGCCTGGTATACAGTAAATAATCATTTTCCACAAACACTCTGCTGTTTCCAGTTTTTAATGCTTTTCCCTTCCAGCATAGTTTTGTCAGGATCAACTCTTTCTGCTGGTATGATTGCACCTTTACTAATACAAGTCTTAGCTGCTTTCTCATGACCAGGTTTGGAGAATACGCTTGATATGTCCATTTCAATTAGCACATCCTGCTGTAGAATACCAATCCAATTGCCTATTTGTGCTTTCATAAACTTAATACAGTCTGTTCCATCCAGTTTTTCTGTACAACAGAAAATCTCTGTTTTTCTCTGTCCAGTATGTCTTCTAACTCTATCATTTTTTGAAACAGCTCTTCTTGAGAAGCCTTATAATCAGCTAGCCTTTTCTTCATTTCAGACTCTGATTGTTGCAGTTTTAACAGTTCATCTGTTGAAGCTTCTTCTATTTCTTCCAGAGTTCTATTTGAGTTGATATACTCCTTTAGTGTTCCATTTATTTTTATCACCTCTGAGTATGTTTGATTTATTTGGCCTCTAAACTATTCTAAAACCAAAGCTGAAGCTTGAACTTGGTTTTGCTGAACAGCTACAGGATTCTTCACAGACAATGTTTTCTCTTCCCCTCTAGTGACTTCTAGTGTCATTAGCTCATTCTACCTAATACAGAGAGAACATCTGAGAAGGCCTTCTGTTTCTCCTTTTTCACTTTCAAAAAAATAAATAAATAAATAAATGCCTGACTCTCCTTGTGTTCTGACTGTGCTTCTCAAACATTTTGTAAATATAGAGTATATTTTAGAGCATTTATTATAACTGTAATTGCCTTAATATTGCTACAACTCAAGTGCTCTAGGTTGCACTGCATCTGAATTGTTTGTGTGTTTTAGCTGCTTTTCTGTATGTATAGACTTCTTTGTATTTATAGACTAGCTACTTATTCTGCTGTATTACTGCCTCAAATCGTTTTTCAGTTGTGCACTTGCCTTGCTTCATTTAAAAAAGCTTTAAATTGCTAATTTTGTAGAGTTTTAATTGCATTTACTGTTTAGGACTACACACTCAAGTGTGTTAGCCTTTTCTGTGTTTATTTACTGTATTATTGCATTGTTTAGCCTGTTTCAACAAAAAAAATACTATCTTGTTTGCTCGTTTCCCACCTTTCCTAGCCAGTCCATATCCCAGGCTTTGCTTGTCTCAGGACTTTATTTTCTGTGTTCAGAGCTATCCAGACCTTGCTGTGGTAGAGGGAATACCTACTGTTTACCAGTGGGACTGGTGAGCATTGTACTGCCTAACACTAGAGGAGTGGTTTCCAGCTCTGAAATTGTAATTTTATTAGCCTTTTAGGGCTGACTTCTATCCCTTTCATCTTTCTGGCTTAAAAACGCGTGTGTTTGCACATTTTTCGCATCGTGCAGCACTGCGAGGCTACAGTTAAATTATTCCAGGTGCCAGAAAGTCTGGTCTTTAAATTTCCCTTAGAATTAGCTGGTTTCTCAGTAGTAGCACTAAAATCTGAACCCCTGTGACTAGCACTTGCTCTAGAACCTGCTGGAAAGCACTAGGAAGCCTGAAACTGATACAAGCACTCAACTCTCCTTGTCAATAAGGAGAAATTAATCGTAGGCACTAAACAGCCTATAACTGAAACGCACTTTGCAAAGGTAAGTTCAATTTTTTTCGGTTTTGCAAACCCTTTTCTTCCTTCCCTTTTTAAAAGGAAAAAAAACCAATCGCAATTTTTGCCCCTTTTATTTTTTTGCCTTTACATAAAACTTTACAACATTTTTTCCTTTTGTTTCCCCAGTTTTTCCAGCTTTTTCCCCTTTTTTCTCTCATGACCAGGTTTGGAGAATACGCTTGATATGCCCATTTCAATTAGCACATCCTGCTGTAGAATACCAATCCAATTGACTATTTGTGCTTTCATAAACTTAATACAGTCTGTTCCATCCAGTTTTTCTGTACAACAGAAAATCTCTGATGTAATGGGATCCTATCTCGCCTACATTCACAACAGATGGGTTCGGAGCCGATCCATCGGCTCCGACTCGGCAACTAATACACTAGCACGAAGTCTCTCATTGGCTGGGCTACTCCCTATCCCAGGATGCACTACACCTGCTTCCCCAGATCTCGTTTGCCGCTTAACAAGCTGGACGTGGTCTCGACTTGGCTGGAGCTAAGTGGTTCTTTTTACCTTATTGGTCCTTGACCTAGGGAATTTTTGTCTATATTAACCAAACAGCTGTTTTAACAGCTATTTCTTGCTATTTCCTACTATTTCTTATTGTTTTTTTTGAGTGCTTGTTTCCAAAAAATTTAATTTATTCAGTCGGGTAAGGCCCGTTTAAGTTAGAGGGCCTTTGCCCTACCTTTGAGTGCTATTAGGTTTAATTAACTTTTGGTTAGTTGTTTTTCGGGCAAAGCCCGTTTAAATTAGAGGGCTTTGGGCCATTTAACTTGTTTCTAATTGTTGTGAGGTAAACTTTCACCAGTACTCGCGCCAGTGTGTCTCGTGCTTTTCAGTTGGCGCACTTTGTGTATAGTGCTATACTTGTTGTGGTAGAGTAAGATTTCCATAGAGTTTTTACTTGTTGTGGCCTGTATCATGTCTAAGGAACAAAAGTCAGGTTTTAAAAATGCACTCGGTGCAAATATAAAATGTCCATTACAGACAGTCATTCAGTCTGTGTTTATTGTTTGGGGCCGAAACATCTGCAAGAGACTTGTAGCGTCTGTCATGCGTTCTCCTCTAGAGTTCTTCAAGAACGCAAGAACAAGTTAATATTGAAAGGGCTTATCAAACCTTCTTTTGAGGAAGCCTTAGATCTACCTGTTGCTTCCAAAAAGAAAAGATCGTCGGCTCTGACAAGTCCGTCGGAGCCGACTTCTAAAAAGACAAAATTGACCTCTTCTTCCTCGGCTCCACTGACTTCGGGGCCGAGGGTCGAAGGGTCTGCCTCGATACCTCCTACCTCGGCTCCATTGCCTTCGGAGCCACAAGTTGGAGTATCGAGAGGTGAATCACCTCCATCGGTTCCAATGGCTTCGGAGCCGGTGGAAGTGTGCAGCTCAGACTCTTCCCCCTCGGCTCCGAAGAAGGCTCCTTCGGTGCCGATGGTGGTCCATGATGTGGTGGAGTCAGTGCCGATAGCATTGGAGCCGTTTCGGAGCTGGTCCCCTTCTCTCTCGGAGCCGAGAGGAAAGTCTTCTCGATTGTCTACCTCCTCTAAATCATCGAGACTTTCAGATTCGGACCTGGATAGGGTTTTACAGAGGCTATTCCAATCTCCAGTGTTTACTAAATTGGTCTCGGCTCCAGTACAGTTAGCTTCAGAGCCGATCCCCCCTCCAACACATTCGATTCCTCCTCCAACCTCCTCGGAGCCGTTGGAGTCGGTGGTGGTGGAGCAAAGCGGAGCCATACGGTCGGAGCAGAGACTCCTTCGAGGTCTCTCGGTTCCGACTGTGCTTCCTACCCTGTCCTCCGGTTCAGGGTTTGGTACTGCGACCTCTTCAGCTGGGCCCGAGGGGAACACTTTGGGATTGGGTGCTTCGGTGCCTAGTCTTCCTCTCGGAGCATTGGCTGCTGGAATTCCCAGTGCCATCGTGGCCTCTAGACCAGTGACCTCCTTGGATTCTGGAGGTCCGGCCTTTGAGGCCATGAGGAGCGCGCTGGCCATGCCTTTGCCGGTTCAGCAAGATTCTACCTCACCGTCCCTAGATTTGGAGACTGGTGCCTCTGTTGTGTTGCAGCTCCCGGCAGCGGGCCCCAGGGCCTGAGGATACCCCCATCGGGGTTCCTTCTTCCGGTGGTCCATCCGAAACTGCTTCGGACGAACCCCCACGGAAGAAATTGTGTAAGAGGAAGCACATAGACTCCCAAGATGAGTCTGTTACATCGGATACTGACCTCGATGACGCAGAAGGGTCCCCCAAATCATCTTCGGATGATATCTCCTTCTCAGATATCTTGGAGATTCTGAGACAGAGAGGTGACTGGCAAGCCAAAACCCCTTCAGCTGAGGAGTCAGTCTTCCTCAAGGCCTTTGGGGCCCAGCCTTCCGCCTCCTGGGTGTCTCCGCCTGATGAACTCCTTGATTTGGTTTCTCAAGGGTGGGAACACCCTGATTCTGTGGAACCGGTGCCTGCGAGGCCCAATAAATTTTTGTCAGCCCCCCCCCAGAAGGAGTTTCTCACAAAGGGTGTGCCTGTAGATGCTTTGGTGGTGGCTTCTGCCACACAGCAGGACGTGGCAGAGGCTTCGACGTCTGTTCATCCTCCTAATAAGGATTCTAGGAGTATGGATAGGCACGGAACGCACCTGTCTTCAGCGGCCTTTGCCTTACGGTCGCTGAACTACTTATGTCATTTTACGAGGCTCCAAAGGGATCTTCTCAAAGAGCTAAATGACTCTCTTGTTGGTACCCTACCTGAGGCGCTGGCCCCGACTGTTGGCGCACAGATGACTACCCTCCTTTCTATTGTTAACTCGTCCATGAGGCTCATTTCATATGCGGCCGAGTAGAGCAGCGGGAACAGGCGTTGCCCTCAGGAGACAAACCTGGTTACGCTTGTGTTCGTTCGCGGATGCCTTCAAGTCTTCCTTCGACGCCTTTGATGGGTCATCTTTGTTTGGCCCCAAGGTGAAGGACACACTAACTCGGTGCGAGCAGGAGGGCAAGACTTTGACTGCCGTTGGGGCCCGATTTTCCGCTCCTTCTAGGCCTTACCCCAAGGCTCGGAGAGGAGGGAAAATGTGGTTTAGAAAATCTCAGAAGTCTTTCCCTACTCCACCCAGTGATTCCCCCTCCAGAGGCAGGGGGGGGGGGATTTTGGAAGACGCCGCCCCAGAGGTGGCAGAGGCCCCCGTAACTCTGGAGACTGCGATTCCTTTCGTGGTTCTTCATGCAACCAGCGCCCCTGAGTTGTTGCCCGACTGTGCAACTCGAGCCAGTCGGGTCGTTTCTGGCGCACCCACAAGCTTGGGAATCCATAACAAGCGATCAGTGGGTGCTTCAGCATTACCGGAGGTTATATCATCCTCTGCAACAAACCCCGCCTTTCTTTAAGGGAAATCCCGGACGTACCACCCAGTCAGCGGGATCAGGCAGCATTAGAGGTTTCAAAGCTGCTAGAAAAGAGCCATCCAGCCTGTCCCCATCGACCAGATCGGATCAGGAACTTACTCAAGATTATTTTGGTACCAAAAGACAGGGGACTTCAGGCCCATTTTGGACCTCAGTTCATTGAATCGCTTCGTAAAGAAGTCCAAATTCGAATGGTCACTCTTCAATCTATTCTTCCTTTGCTGGAAAAGATGCATGGATGTGCTCCATAGATCTCCAGGACGCTTACTATCACATTCCCATAGCTCAAGAGTCCAGGAGACATTTACGCCCGCCTCGGAGTCAGTCATTTCCAATTCCGAGCACTGCCCTTTGGTCTCACCACAGCCCCCAGGGTGTTCACCAAGTGTCTGGCAGTGGTAACTGCTCACCTGAGAAGTCTGGGATTCCAGGTGTTTCCTTATCTAGACGACTGGCTCCTTACTGCCACCTCTGAGCATCTACTACTCCAAGCGCTCAGAGCCACGTTCACCTTGGGCCGTTTCTTGGGGATCACGTTCAATTTGCAAAAATCTGTACTACAGCCATCTCAGCGTATTACTTTCATAGGCGCAGACTTAGACACAAAAGAATGCGCGCCTTTTTACCGGCAGCAAGAATTCAGGTCCTACAAGATCAAGTCAAATCCTGTCTTCCCTACTAAGAGCCCCGCCCATCGGATCCTACAACTGTTGGGCTCGATGGCGTCAACCATACTTTTAGTTCCCTTGGCCAGACTTCACATGCGAATTTTACAATGGCTACTGTCGGTTCAATGGTCTTATCAGGAACTTCCCTTGAACCACTTAATCATAATCACGGAAAGTTGCCGTCGAGATCTGCATTGGTGGCTTCTCCAATCAAATCTCGACCGGGGCGACCCTTTATACCTCAACGTCCGTTGCCACTGTGACTACGGACGCCTCCCAGGTAGGGTGGGGGTCATTACCTGGACAGGTCGGTCCAAGGCACATGGCAGATCCAGGAAACGATTTGCATATCAATGTCCTGGAGATGAGAGCGGTACTATTGGTACTCCAAGCTCTCCATCACGCTCTCCCACAGGGCCCGATTACTATCCTATCCGACAACATGTCAGTGGTGTGGTACATAAACAAGCAAGGTGGAACCAGGTCTTACCCACTATGCAGAGAAGCCATGAGACTTTGGCACTGGGCGGTAGCTACCAACCGCTTTCTAATGGCAACGCACATACCGGGGAAGTCCAATGTGATTGCGGACAGATTAAGCAGGACCATTCTTTTACCCCACGAGTGGTCCCTCAACCAGGGTATAGCTGCAAAAATCTTCGACAGATGGGGTCTTCCTTGCTGCGACCTGTTTGCCAGCCCTCACAATGCGAAATGCAGAGAGTTCTTCACACTGTTCCCTTCTCAGGGACAGGTTCCCAGGGACGCTCTGACTCACATTTGGCCCCCCAGTCTTCTCTACACCTTCCCTCCATTCCCCCTCCTACCGAGGGTGATACAGAAGGCCATTTACATGGAGAGCGAGATGATTTTGATTGCCCCGCACTGGCCTCGTCAAGTTTGGTTTCCTTTCCTACAGAGGCATGCGATAGAAGGTCCATGGTTTCTGGATCCGGTGCCAGACCTGTTGACTCATCAGTCAGGATGGCTTCATCCGTCTCTCAGGTCCCTGAAGTTGGCAGCATGGTTACTCCACTTCCATCCTTAGTCCGAGACAATGCTCTTTCGCCGGACGTGGTCCACATACTGTCTTCTTCTCATAAACCTTCCACCATCAAACTTTATTCCAGTAAATGGAAAAGGTTTGCCTTCTGGGCTCAAGAACGGGTATAGATCCTCTCACTGCACCAGTATCGGAGGTTCTGAATTTTCTGGCCTCCTTTTCAGTAGGGCTCTTCAGTTTCTACCATTAAGGTTCAGCTAGCGATCTCTAATTTTCATGCTTCATTTGAACCTTCACTGATGTCTCACAAACTTTGTAAGGCTTTCCTTAAAGGGGCTTGGCTCCTTAGGCCTCCTTTATCTCATCCTGTCCCCCCTTGGGATTTGAATATGGTTCTTGCTGCCCTAACTGCCCGTCCTTTCGAACCAGCTGCTACCTGTGATTTAAAATTTCTGTCTTGGAAAACGGCCTTTTTAGTAGCCATAACGTCTGCTAGGCGAGTTTCAGAACTTCAAGCTCTTTGTTCTGATCCTCCCTATTTGATTTTTCACAAGCATAGAGTTTCATTGAAATTAAACCCTGCTTTTATACCAAAAGTGGCCTCCTCTTTCTGTATTCAACAAACTATAGAACTCCCTGTCTTTTTTCCAGAATTCTCTAATAACACAGACTATACTTTGCATCAATTGGACGTACATAGACAACTGCGTTTTTATTTGAATAGAACCGCTCAAACGCGGAAATCAAATCAATTGTTTGTTACCTTTGCAGTGAACAAATTGGGTCAACCAGTAACAAAAACCTCCATATCTAAATGGATTAAAGATTGTATCATTTTTATTTATTCATAGGCTAACAAAGACCTTCCCTTTCCAGTCAAGGCTCATTCTACCAGGGCAATGGCTACTTCCGTAGCTTTTCACTCCAAGTTATCAATAGATGATATTTGTGCTGCGGCAACCTGGACTTCTCCGCACACTTTCATTTCTCATTACAAATTGGATGTGGTTTCTCGAGGCAGAGCTTCCTTTGGTTCCACAGTTCTCAGGAGTGTGTTCCAATGAGCCACCCGGGATGTAGGTGCTAGGGACGCTGTCCCATCTGTTGTGAATGTAGGCGAGATAGGATCCCATTACATCTTTTAGTTATGTACTTACCATAACTTCGGATGTATGGGATCCATCTCGCCTACATTCATAAGTACCCACCCTCCTTCCCCCTTCCATTCGGATTTAGAGGAGCTGTAGTCCCTTTTTTCTTGGCGATCTTTCTTGAAGAACTTTAGTTGGTTATAGTGACTACTAGTTTTTCTGTGTTTGCATGGATGTATGAAAGCGAACAAACAAGATCTGGGGAAGCAGGTGTAGTGCATCCTGGGATAGGGAGTAGCCCAGCCAATGAGAGACTTCGTGCTAGTGTATTAGTTGCCGAGTCGGAGCCGATGGATCGGCTCCGAACCCATCTGTTGTGAATGTAGGCGAGATGGATCCCATACATCCGAAGTTATGGTAAGTACATAACTAAAAGTTTTTCTCTGTCCAGTATGTCTTCTAACTCTATCATTTTTTGAAACAGCTCTTCTTGAGAAGCCTTATAATCAGCTAGCCTTTTCTTCATTTCAGACTCTGATTGTTGCAGTTTTAACAGTTCATCTGTTGAAGCTTCTTCTATTTCTTCCAGAGTTCTATTTGAGTTGATATACTCCTTTAGTGTTCCATTTATTTTTATCACCTCTGAGTATGTTTGATTTATTTGGCCTCTAAACTATTCTAAAACCAAAGCTGAAGCTTGAACTTGGTTTTGCTGAACAGCTACAGGATTCTTCACAGACAGTGTTTTCTCTTCCCCTCTAGTGACCTTCTAGTGTCATTAGCTCATTCTACCTAATACAGAGAGAACATCTGAGAAGGCCTTCTGTTTCTCCTTTTTCACTTTCAAAAAAATAAATAAATAAATAATTGTCTGACTCTCCTTGTGTTCTGACTGTGCTTCTCAAACATTTTGTAAATATACAGTATATTTTAGAGCATGTATTATAACTGTAATTGCCTTAATATTGCTACAACTCAAGTGCTCTAGGTTGCACTGCATCTGAATTGTTTGTGTGTTTTAGCTGCTTTTCTGTATGTATAGACTTCTTTGTATTTATAGACTAGCTACTTATTCTGCTGTATTACTGCCTCAAATCGTTTTTCAGTTGTGCACTTGCCTTGCTTCATTTAAAAAAGCTTTAAATTGCTAATTTTGTAGAGTTTTAATTGCATTTACTGTTTAGGACTACACACTCAAGTGTGTTAGCCTTTTCTGTGTTTATTTACTGTATTATTGCATTGTTTAGCCTGTTTCAACAAAAAAAAATACTATCTTGTTTGCTCGTTTCCCACCTTTCCTAGCCAGTCCATATCCCAGGCTTTGCTTGTCTCAGGACTTTATTTTCTGTGTTCAGAGCTATCCAGACCTTGCTGTGGTAGAGGGAAGACCTACTGTTTACCAGTGGGACTGGTGAGCATTGTACTGCCTAACACTAGAGGAGTGGTTTCCAGCTCTGAAATTGTAATTTTATTAGCCTTTTTGGGCTGACTTCTATCCCTTTCATCTTTCTGGCTTAAAAACGCGTGTGTTTGCACATTTTTCGCATCGTGCAGCACTGCGAGGCTACAGTTAAATGATTCCAGGTGCCAGAAAGTCTGGTCTTTAAATTTCCCTTAGAATTAGCGGGTTTCTCAGTAGTAGCACTAAAATCTGAACCCCTGTGACTAGCACTTGCTCTAGAACCTGCTGGAAAGCACTAGGAAGCCTGAAACTGATACAAGCACTCAACTCTCCTTGTCAATAAGGAGAAATTAATCGTAGGCACTAAACAGCCTATAACTGAAACGTACCTTGCAAAGGTAAGGGAAAACAGCTCTTAAACTTTACAAAAAAAAGCACCTAAACAGGCATAACCAAGGGTCAGCTTCCAGTGATTTCTCCTGTCCACCTGGTGAATCTGGGCATACTGGGGCAATGCGGCAACTTCCTCATGTACACAGACAATCCTCTCCTCCAACCACCCAACACAACAACCTGCGAGAGATGCACTTACATAGCCAAACTGGAAGCAAAGCTCTCTCTGGCCAAGAATGTGCTAGACAGCCAAGAGGAGAAGGTTAACACCTGTACTACACCTCTAGCAACTCATAGCCCTTCAAAACCCACACTATCAACACCCACACATAGCAACACTAAACCCACATATGCGGAGGCCCTTAACATTAACCTGCCAAAGCAACAAGGACCTCCAAAGCTGAAATGCAAACAAACACCAGTTGCAACCAAAGTGACACATAGCTCACAACACCAGTGTGCCACCCAACAACAGCCCCTAAGGCAAGACAATGTACCCAACACTTTCATCATAGGTGACTCTATAGTCAGGTACACTAATGTCCCACTCACCAGGCTGAACAAGGAGAAAATTACAGTCAGCTGCCTGTCTGGTGCCAGGATCCACCACATAATGCATGTACTCAAGTCACTCCACAACAAGTACAAATACGGCTCTGTCATTGTCCATGCTGGAGTGAATGACTTGAGACATACCTCCCTGGACTACTTGAAAAGAGACATGGAAGAGCTCTTGGATCATGTGGCCCAGGCAGGTATGACCCTAGCCCTGAGTAGCATCCTGCCTTCGCCCAGAATGATACCACAGTATAAGGACAAAATTATTGACTTCAACAATTGGCTAAGCTTCTGGTGTCATTCAAAGGGGATCCACTATTTGTCTGCCTGGGAAGACATGATCGACAAACCATGATGCTTTGCCAGAGATGGTCTGCACCTGTCACCCCTGGGATTCAGGTTACTGGCTAAAGCTCTTGCCACCCCTATAGTGCCTTTTTTAGGCAAGGTTCAAAGGATAAAACCACCACCGTAACAGATACAAGCGTGCAAAATCTGAAGGTAATGCTACTCAATGCTAGAAGTCTAAACATCAAAATGCACTCTCTCGAAGCACTCCTAAAAATGGAGAACATCGATATCTGTGCAGTAACTGAGACCTGGTTCAAGGCTCCGGAGAGCACCCCTGCAATACCAGGCTACAACTCTTACCACACTTTTCGGCCACAAAACCAAGACCGAAACACTAAAGGTGGAGGAGTGTCCATATTCACCAAGGATATTCACACCTCCAGGCTAGTTGCCCAACACAATGCATCTGAAATTCTCCAGGTGCAACTAACACTAGGTAAGACTGCAATCCAAATTGTAGCTTGCTACAGATCCCCCACCATGCCCCAAGAGTCTCACTATACCTTTCTAAACATACTGGAAAATATTAAGATACAACCAAACACCCTAATACTGGGTGATTTCAACTACCCTGCCATTAACTGGGAAAACTAATCGGGTACCAACTCCTTTTCCCAACGGTTCTTGGAATTCATAAATTCTAATGCTCTGGATCAACTAATCCATTGTCCCACCAGGGGCTCCAATATCCTAGACCTGGTCATTACTAACATGGGAGATAGATGCTCCAAACCAGTGGTCACCCCCTCCTTGGTCAGGTCTGACCATAAGCAAATCACCCTTGACATCCACATCCCACCCCCACCCCCCAGTAAGGAAACCTCCTTAAAAAACTTCTCCAAAGCCAACTTCATGCTACTGAAGTCAGAAGTGACAAACTTCATGACATCCATGCAGACGGGATCTGAAAGTTCGACTGCAGAATCCTACACTAAGGCACTGTATGAGCACATCCACTCGTGCATGAATCGCACCATCCCAAATAGAACCAAGATGCTCTTCTCCAAAAAAAGGAAGCCAATCTGGTGGTCCCCTGCTATAAACAAACTATACAACAGAAGGAAGAAACTGTTGCAGAAAAGAGGAAAATCCCAGAATGCAAAAAACTCCCTCACCAGCCTCAGTAAGAAGCTGAGATCCCTCATAAAATCCTCAAAAGCTAGTTATGAAAATAAAATTGCCAAAGATTCCAAAGACAACCACAAGGCATTCTATAGTTATGTCAAGAATCTAAATGGCAATGCTCAGATCTGCTCTGAGCTACAACAGAATGGCATTAAATATACTGATCCCAAGGATATTGCCAATATCCTGGCAAATCAATTTAGTGCCAACTTCACCCCCCTCTCACCCCCTAAAGGGCCCATCTCAATACCAAAAGATTGCCAAATTCTGGTAATCACAGCCACACAGATAGAAACCGCACTCTCCAAAGCTAAGAATACAGCATCCATGGGACCAGATGACATCCCAGGCTGTGTACTACATGAACTACAAAATGAACTGGCACCTCACCTAAGTGTCATGTTTAATCATAGCCTCACCTCAGACTTCATGCCCACTGAGTGGTGCACAGCTACAGTTATCCCACTCCACAAGGGGGGATCTGCCTTGGATCCCGGAAACTACTGTCCCATCAGTCTGACAAGCCTGATCTGCAAGGGCATGGAACGCATTATCATGGAACTTATAAACAAAGACATTGGCAACCTTCAAACACTGGACCCCACCCAGTTTGGGTTTGTGAAGGGCCGATCTTGTCTCCTGAATCTGATTGACGTCTTTGAATCAGTCTCCAGAGCTGTGGACGAGGAAAAGGCAGGCCACACAGCCTATCTGGACCTCGCCAAGGCCTTCAATACCATCCCCCACTCTGGAATCATAGATAAACTTACTAAGCTGGGCATAAATCCCTACGTCACCTGATGGGTTGCCAACTGGCTTACTGACAGAACCCAGACTGTAAAAGTAGCCAACTCCAAATCCAGCTCCAGACAAGTAAAAGTGGAGTACCTCAGGGTTCAGTCCTGGGACCACTCTTGTTTGGCATCTACTTCTCTGAAGTACAGGCCAACACTAAGGGACTGTGGCTAACAAAGTTCGCAGATGACTGCAAACTGGGAGCCATTATTGAATCCCCAAATTATGTGGATATTCTACAAAAGGGCCTTACAGAAACAGATGGCTGGTGCCAGAGCCATGTACTCAAGCTTAATGCCAAGAAATGTATAGTTATCCCCTTTGGAAAAAAACATGTACCCATGAATTACCACATAGGTGGCAGGACACTAAACATCAAAAGTGTGATGAGAGACTTAGGGACACAGGTGGACAGTGGTCTCACTTTCGATAACCACATTGCCACAACAGTCAAGAAATCCTTCTATGTGGCACACCTCATCACTAAGGGCTTTTCATTCAGAAAAAAGGAGGTCATTGTCCCACTGTACTCATCCCTCATTAGACCCATTATAGAGTATAATGCCCTGTTTGGTGTGTACCTCACAAGACATCTGCAACAGCTGGAAAGGCCACAGAAATACCTCACTAAAAGAATCACAGGCCTAAAGCAGATGCCATATGCTGACCGTCTAAAAATCTCCAGCTATACTCTGTGGCATATCGTCTACTCAGAGGCGATCTTTGCTTAACATACAAGGCCATGTCAAACCCTGAACTGTTGGACATTCTCCACTTAAAGAAATCCCAATCCCTCAGAGCCACATGCTCCAGGGATCTAAACCTTGTCATCACAATGAACAAAACATGCTGGAGGGATAGGTTCCTGACACAGAGACTCTCCATACTCTGGAATAGACTGCCCATACATGTCAAGCAGAGCACCTCATTGGCCCTCTTCAAAAGGAACCTTGATGATTGGATGGGAGATAGGAAATTCACCCTGGGGATCATGTCAAGTCACCCTGATACACAGGGGTCCAGAGAAGTAAATATTATGGGAAGAAATATCCAGGGAATTGTTATGGCTAGGCTTGCATAGGCCCTAGGGCCGACAGCCTAGTACCAACCTATGAACCTATGAACCTTTTCTCTTTGCTTTTCCTCTCTCTAAATGTCTTCATTGCTGGCATACAAGCAGTGTACTTACTAGCCAGCAACTGAACATTATTCAGTCTGACAATGTTACTGGCTGTTGTTTCTCATTTCTCTTTTTTTCACACCGAGAGTGGTAAAATAAAGCTGTTGATCAGTGTGCAGCAATCTTGGAAGTTTCACATCTGTTTATGTATAACACAGCTGGGACCAAGAACATTGTCATCACTTTGATTTTACTCTGTTTATTCATTGTCATTATTATTCATTGTCTAAGCTTCTGAATGATCTCTTGAGTCATCCCCCCCTTCTTTAGCAGCTTGTTCTATGTTTTTCTTTAGCCATCATTTGTCTGTGTAATATAATGCCACACCTTTCATACTTTTTTAATTTATTTATTCTTTGTTAGCCAGGTTAGTCCCTCCAGACTACTGGCTTCTTTTCAGAGGAGATCTGAGGTGGAATTTATACTACTGGGAGAAATCTGGCCAGGGCATCAGGGAACTTCCTCTATTGTATTTGTAGACACAAGTACTGCAACAGGCCATAGGGTGGCTGCAGAATACTGATGACAATGGAACTATCTCAGAACAAAATGAAGCTGTGGAAATTACTTGTTTATTGCTAAATGATTTAGCAGCTAATATTCTTACTAAAATGATAAATGTGGAAGATTCCAATATTACAAATGAGGCAGCCTGGAGTCAAATTATAGAAAAGGCGCAACCAGAGGATTATGTAAATGCTTATTATGAAATGACATCAGATGATAAAAGAAAATCTGCTGAGGTTTTTCCTGTTTGCCAGGTGCTAACATTACCTAGCATGCTGTAGGATTGCCTACTGTTTCATTTGCAAATGCAGTTAAAAATTAGCTATGATAAATCTGTTTCCTTTCTTAAACATTCTTCATTGTTTGTGGTGTGAAGTGCTTCCAAGTCTGAAAAGCTATTGAACATACATCTCAACCTCTTAGTGCAAAAAATCTGGACAAAGCCTAAAATAATGGAGGACAAAGGCCTAAAAATATGGTCATATTTTAAGTTATTAACTTAGAAAGTTGCTAGATTAACACATTTTGTGTTAGTATGTATTTCCTGAATGATATTAAGTCTGAAATACAAATGTGTGTTATTATTTAGTGACTTCAATCTGTGATGCCCCTGCACTGGTCCAGTAATCAAGGAGCCTCAGTCCTCACCACTAACACCAGTGAGGGGTATGCACATTGGGAGGATGACAAGTACACACAGTAAAGTACAATTTCCCTTAAGAGCACACAGAGATTACAGTCAGTCTGGGGCTGGTTTCACCCAGTCTCTCCAGATCCCAAATAAGACTCCCCACTGGCACAGCTATAGGGTTAAGATCTCAGCCGAGTGGTCAAGCCAAACCCTCCAGCACCCTCTCTGTCCAACCAGTGTTTCATGTCCCTGCCCAAGTAGCTGGTGCAGACACACACACACACACACACACACACACACACACACACACACACACACACACACACACACACACACACACTTTGAGATATGATTTATATACAAACACACAAACACTCTTGGGGAAGGCTGGCACAGGTTCCCTAGCTATGCTCCCTTCTGCCCAGACTAAAAGGTAGTTATCACTACCACCAACCAGCTCTTTATCAGCTACTATAAGGCCCTTTCCAAAGGGTGACCAATTCTACTATGTAATGTTACTATTATCCAAATGGTAAGTGTGACCAAGACTAAGGCTATTCAAGAGTGGCCTGTACAGTGTCACCAAATACATGCAAGTACTTTAAGAGCTTAAATATCTCTAAACAAACCAGCCACAATTAAAAGGTTCAAATATATTTAATAATAAATATAAAAGAACAATACAATACTCAATAACTCAACACAGTGACAACAGAGTTCAGAATCAGAGGAAATACTTCAAAACAACATTGCAGGACAGTCTCAAATAAATACAGAACACATCTAAATTAATCTTTACTGTATTCCTGTCTATATCTAAGAGATACTATGCCCTAAATGACTTACTTACAGAGATAGAAAGTGCTGATGAGAGGATGTTGTCAGATCCAAAGACAAATACAAAATGCACAGACTCACTCTCTGAGATAGTTCTTAAGTTACTATCAAACATTTCTGCTGGTTTATCTCAGATTACATCATTCTTTGTCACCTCTGTGTGAAAAATACTTATGTCTCAGAAGTTTTGCCTAGAACTGGAAGTTGTAAAACTGTTAAACACTTTTACTTTGGAAACCTGTAATTATTTCCATTTCCAGACAATAGAAAGAATTTCTAGCTGCAGACATTCTTTCTCCTAGCTGAGATAACCACCATCATAAGCAATTCAACTCATTTTCTTAGAGTTTTGCTCTTTTCCAGTAGGGTACACTGTGGTTACATTTCTGAAGCTCAGCACATAAAATACAGCTTACTTACATTTGTGAGACAAGGCTATGGATCATATTAATATTTACAAATGAGATAGGATTATTTACAGAATTCAAGCTAGCTGGGCTAGCAGCCTCACACAGTCCATAGTGGTATGCCAGCAAACCACAAATTTTATGAGGAGCAGACCAAAAATATGAGGTAAAAATCTGGACATTCTGTGAAAATCTGTACAGTTGAGAGCTATGCGTTTTGAAAAAGGTATGAAGTTTGGGACCTGTGATATAACTTTTGAGGCCGTTGAAATGGCAGACCATTTTTACAACAGGTATCAAGCGATGAACACAATATATTTTGTCTGCATTAAATATGGAATTTAAAAGACTTTAAAAGATGTTTTGCAGTTCATTTTCTAACTGCTGATATAACAGATAATGATGTTCAACGTACTTTTCTCTGCCTTGTATTCACATATATCTTGCTAAAAAACATTTTGATGGTAGAGGACTATGAAAGGGCATGGGGAGTATCGACTTCTCTATCTACTATTGATGGCAAAAATCAATATATAATAAATGTTGTTTCAAGGAAAGGGAGTGGGGATTATGTACATTATAAAGAACAACCCAAAGCCTACTTTTTTCTGGGGATCTTTGTCACACTTTATACAAAACTGTGATAAGAAACAATGTGAACAAAGTGGGGAATTAGGTCATTCTAAATATAAATGTGTTCCTTCATGTAGATATAATAATATTGGACATTTCTGGTATGATTGCCCCCAATAAGTATTTTAATACTGCTAGTGAGCAGATGTCCAATGTTTTATCTGCTGCTGCTAATACCACTGTAAATATTTATTCTACTGAGATTTCTACTCATAAAATGAATGTATTTTAGGAGATCAATCTACTAAAAAGGCTGGGTGTCCTGATATAAGTGAAATTCATGTCAGTGATGCTGACAATGTGCTACCAAAAGAATGTTTTTGGGAGATTAATGAGGAAAAATGTGGTGATTTTAGATACAGAGCACATCAAACAGAAAATGGTGAGGTTGAAGACAAAAGTGCTACATCTGGGAAGGGAATGCATAAAGAAAGTAAATGCAAGGGGTTAAAAACTTGTTAAAAAGGGAAAGTATAGTTTAATACCTTGTAATCCAAATGTCATTAGTTTAAGTAATGAAAAAAAGGCTTATTGTTTTAATTTTTTTTGTTCTAAAATTACAGATGATGTTATTTGCTTACTTGATATTCAGTTATAGAGTCTATTACAAAAAAGCAGAAATTATATTGAGACATAAACCTATTTGGAGTTTTGGTATGGCTTTATGTTCAGGTACAGGTGTATTATATAAACCTAATATAGCTATAGTAGATATATTGGCTGATTTAACTGGACATCTTATTTGTATTATTCTGGCATGGAGTTGCATATTCAGAATTATTATTATGTATGCACCTACTAACATTAAAAGTAGAGAGGATGTATTTTCTAGTATGAAGCCCTTTACTTTGTTTGGTCAGATGTCCAATATTATTGGCAGGAGATTGGAACTGTCAAATGAGAGAGTCTAAAAGAAAATCAGAAGTTAAAGTAATACACACTATTTTGGATTCTGGAAATGTTATTTATCTGTAATGCAAATTTATTAACTGGAATTGATTACTTTTCTTATGCCAATAATTTCTTGTTACCTTCATCAAACCTTTGAATGTTTCAGTTTCAGATCATAAGGCATTATTTTTGTAGTAACAATAAATGCTGCAAAAATAACGGGAAGTTCTGGTATTAAAAAAAATAAATGGTTGGGTAGAAGAGTTTTGTTGCATATTTGGGGAAAAACTCAACACTGGAAGATTTTTGTGGCAGTTGGTTGCAATGATGGATTATATATGAGATTAATGTAAAACATTTCTTTCGCAACAAAACAGGAAACAGTCTTCAGGCTAGGAAACAACATTAATTATCTTTAATGGCTATTAAAAATACTAAAAACTGTTGGGAACAACTGATGGAGATTTTTGGCTAAACAAAGATATGTGACAGGGGCTACTAAAAAGGAATTTCTCCTTTTCTTTCCAAGAAATTAAAAAAATCTGAACTGATATTAATGTTAAAAAATTCTCAAGGTGATATAGTTAGCACTCAGTTACAGAGTATGGCCATTGTTAATAATTATGATCAGTATTTTTTCTCCTATTCAAACTACTAATAACTTGTGCAATGTGCCTTTGTTATCAAATGTGGATAATGCATACCTAACAAAATGTATTTCTTTGTTGGAATTAGATTTTGTTTTGAAAATGTTTAATTGAGGGATGAGATTTCTATTTATTTCTATAAAAACATGACCATGAGACAAAAATGTATCATTCCTAATGTTTTAAATGAATAGTTAGAAAATTGTACTACCAGTAGTGAAGTGTGTAATAGAATAATAAGATTCATTTTTAAAAAGGGGAGAAAGAAGAGATAAAAAAATAGAGGCCAGTAACTTTAAATAATACTGATTGTAAGATTTTTTTGTAAAATATTGCACCTTATATTTACCAAAATTAAATAAATGTAGTTTTGGTGTAAAATATAGATTTATTTGAGATATGTTATCCCTGTTATGTATAATTGTTGATGTTATTCATAATACCAGTGAATTTTGATTTGTTGTGATTTCCTAAAAAGCATATAATACTATTTCACATTGTAGTCTAAAGGAGATTTTGAATAGCTATGGTATCAGTGATAAAGTTATACACATACTTGTTATTATACCATGACCCCCCATTAATATTCCAAAACGTGCACGCTGATTGGCCAGCGTGCACGTTGTAAATCGACTTATACTAATGGAAAAAGGTCCGGTCGCCTGGACTTTTTTCATTACTATAAGTCTCTTTTAAAACACTGTCTCGCTATGTTAAAAGAGTTTAACATAGCGACACAGGTTTAAAAAAAGCAACGGAGATCTCCATTGCTTTTTTAAAGCTGTCTCGCTATGTTAAACTCCTTTAACATAGCGACACAGTGTGTAAAAAGCAACGGAGATCTTGCTTTCTCCGTTGCTTTTTTTTAAAACCTGTCTCGCTATGTTAAATGGGTTTAACATAGCGAGACAGCTTTAAAATAAGCAACGGAGATCTCCGTTGCTTATTTTAAAGCTGTCTCGCTATGTTAAACCCATTTAACATAACGAAACAGTAAAAAGCAACGGAGATCTTGCTTTCTCCGTTGCATTTGACCACAGCTCTGATGTACTGCGTAGGCATGTGCAGTACATCAGAACTGCCGCGGATACCAGACAGCTGTGGAAGGGCAGCAAAGAGGCATTATACAATGCCATTATTTAAGAAAAGTAATTATTTCTTTTCTTAAATAATGTCATAGTATAATAGCAATAACCCACTTCTGGGTGTGGGTAATGTGGGATTTACCCACGGTTGTCTTTGTTTGGTCCCGAGGGTGAACCATCCGTGGGTAAATCCCGCATTACCCACACCCAGGCGTGGGTTATTGCTATAATATTTACTCTCGTGGACACTTAGGAAGATGGATGGTATAGGGGTAAAGTAAGACTGTCCGCTTAGCAAACAATTATTTGTACTAGTAATGAGTACTCTATAGAAGAATGTTCCCTGCCTTTTAAAGATGCTGTATGCAGAGTGATTCCAGGTGTCACTATTACATTAATTTTATCTTGTGATGATGATTTTAACATAGTTATTAAAAATGTGTACCAGTGTCTCTGTTGGATAAAATCAAAGCTGTTATTGTCTTGCAACTCTTTGTAAGCAGTGACTTAAGTGACTAATTGGAAAATAAATTAATACATTACTGTCCACTGTCCACTTGTCATTTTACAATGAGTACTACACTCTGCCTTTACCTAATGTTGTACACCTGTTTTTAAGTGCTTTTCCCTGCCATTCCTGCTGACCATTAAGCGGCTGCTATGAGCCTTCTTTATTCATTCCCTCATCCTAGGTATTTCTCAGTGAGGGTGAGAGCTGGTTTGGAGGGGGTGGTGATACAGACAGCCATGACACTACTTGTGCCCTTGCTGGCATCCTGGCAATGAGTCCATATTTGTTATAGCCCTAACCCTACCCCCTAGTGGCTGAAATAATCACCTATGTCACAGCCAGGGGCAACCTATGCCATCAATCTACATGCATGTTTTCACACACATGCCTATGCTGGCAACCATCACCAGCATGGGATGTCAAGCATTCAGTCTTACAGCCATTGAGTGCTACAAGACTCTTCTAGCAATTGGCCAGCTAATATGACCATCCCCTAGCTCCAGGATAGACAGTCCAGCACAAAGCTACTTGTACTTACCTTCTCCGACCCAGCAGTTACAGTGTGGGAACACCTAATCAAACTCTGACCACTGAGGTCATCACCAAGGCTTTATTCTTCTGTGTCATACGACCATGCTTATGTTGTATATCTGTGATTTTATACTGTGCACTATATTTTGCATTTTGGGAGGCACATGCCTAAAAAGGATCCTTTCAGATAAACAGATATTCTTTGCAATAAAAAAAATCAAAGATTACAAACCACATCACTGAATATTTTCTTCTTCTTCCTCTCTTTTCCAATCCTTTCCTTTATTTTTCTCAACAGCTCTGTAAAGAAATCGAGGGCCTAAGAGATGAAGTTTATTGCCAAGTCATCAAACAGATCACCAATAATCCCAAACCGTAAGTATTTGCTTAATATTGCAAATAATTTGTCTCATAAAATCTTGAATTTGCTGTGTTTTACAAGTAAATTCATAATAATTTAATTCAGAGAAACATTTAGCCCATCTTCTTAAGTGTAGCTAGGCAGCCTGTTTTACTGATCTGTTGTGCATACTCTTTGCACTAATTTGAGTTTCTTGACAGTGTTTCCAATCAGTGACCCACTGTTTATGCTGTAGCAGTTATTAATAACATCAGAACACTGGCATAAGTGTTAGCACTGTGCTACCCAGATTAGTACAGTATATAGACAGTATCAAACACAGTGCTATCCTATGCATTGTCTGCAGGTGTCCTGGCCATTACAGTCATTCAAAGGTGCCCTCATATAGTATCCATGAAACACACATATAGTTTTGCTGAAACACTCTAGTACATTTTCTGCTTACATATATGGCATATGAGGTACAGACTTATGAATGCTATATCACTAATCACACATTAGACTACAGTTAAGGATTACAATGCATCAAATCATGGCCTCATGGGCAGAGCTTTGTCCAGTGCTAACTGAAGCAGGATGGAGAGTCAAAGTAAAGCAATATTGTTCAGTTCTGCAAGCCATTAGCGCAAGCCAGACCAGTGGAGATGATTAATCTGGTTTGGCTCAGCATTTTTCCTGATAAATATGAGATGTCTGTGGAAAGGTAATTCCTACATAAAACTGAGAGCTTGATTCTGTCCCCTTAAAGCAAAAGTATTACTAAAACAATGTACCATGGGAAGAAATCAAATTAGAGAACATATAGGTGTCACATCCCAAAGACATGCTGTAGGTGGATTGGACACTGTAAAATGGCCCTAGGTGTGAGTGTGTGCATGTGTGTGCCTTCTGTGGAAAGTTGGGTGCTGGGCTGGCAACTCAACACCGGAAAACTCCACTACCAATCATGAGCGGACAGGTGATCCGCTGTGGCGACCCCTAACCGGGAAAAGCCGAAAGAAGAAGAAGAAGGTGATTTATTGGGCAAGTTCATATTCATGTTTATTTGAGGATTTAAAAGCTAAGTTATCTACAAAACTAATCTATGTAGCACAGTATGGCTAAATAGTCTGCCATCATTATTGACTACACAGTGTGAACAGCAGTTCTTTTGGTAGTTCATTCAACTGCATGACCAAAGTGTGTGTTTTATGACTGAAATGCAGTCACAAAACACTGCAACATTTGACCATGAATCACACTTCTAAGTCACAGTAATAGTTTAAAAAAAAGTGTTTTGTGAGTGGTGCGAGCCCCTCAGCACTATCACACCACTAGTGCATATACTTACTGACAATCAGATCACTTTATCCAAAGGAAAGGAGAGATCCCTTTGATACCAGAAACCCAATTATAAGGTTCAAAACCTGATAATCATGCATTAATGATTGCATTTAAGCATGTTCATCACTAATGGGTCCAATGCTAGTCTAGCACATAGTACATTCACTTATTTTATTGTTGATAACATGATAAAGATAAAAAAATCCTTGTTTAGTAACTTATTCTGTACTGTTGTAGACTGGTAGAAGGCTGAAGCAAGACAAAACAGCTACATGAAATATTTTCCCAGTGGGCTAAGGGCACAGGCTTAGATGAGCTCAATGACTACAGTGATTCAGCACTGTTGGACTGACAGATGCAGACAGTTCTTACTGCTAAAAACTCCACTTCTGCAGTCGTGGTGTGCTATTGTGCAAAGCAGAGGGTCATGTACTCTGTCACTGGTTGTATTTCAGCTCAGCTTTGTGCTGTTTGTGATCTCTTTTCTTATAGTATCATATATGTAATGTCTTTGCTGTTCTTGGTGTCTGATTCCCCTGCAGTGTTACTGAAGGCTCAGTCTTTTAGATAGTAATAGCCAACACCCTTTCTTTATGAAAAACAGCGTAGTTAGTATGTGGCCAGTTTATAAGGTTAAGTAGACTAATTAGTGATAATTTGACATTTCAGATTAATCTTAAAATTTTATTTTTAGAAAGGGGTTATATCAATGAATTTTTGAGTATTATATTATAAGAAGTGACCTTAAAAAGACACACTGAGTTTAAACAGATCCTGAAATATGGTTATTGTTTTAAGGAGGTTAACTTATATAAAAGAAATCTGAGGTCTGATCAACACTCTAGGTCTTCTTTTTACTGTTTCATGTGACAGTTATATTTTAAGAAATTTTATTAATGAAAATTGAAAACTCATTTTGGGCAACAAAGAGTTGTTGGTAATAAACTGATTTCCAGATATCAAAGAACATAAAATTTAAAATATTTTTTTGAGAAGAGATGGTCTAATTTTTGATACTTCTAACACACTGAATCATCCCTGTTTTGGTACATTTTGCTGTCAACACTGTACATACTGTAGATATGTTTTTGAAGGTTCTTCTGTAATTTTACAACACAACAAAGTTCAAATCTGGGCCAAAGACAGATTTACTTGCTAACTCAATGAGTAGTCTATCTAGCGTTTTGTGAATCTTGCTGCAGTTTTTATGTGGGAGAAAAAGTTAGACAATTTGCTAAGCACATTTATGAACATCTTACAACCATTAAAAAACAAAGATCTAAAGAATGTTTGGCTATATGCACTTGTTTGTCACAACTTTAGGACATTTTCTTTTCATGTTTTAGGCAGTGTCTCTATGTCCCCTTTAACAGGTGGTTTTAACACCAAACTAAAAGTTAAGGAAGCTTTATGGCAGATACTTTTATCTTCTGATAACCCACCAGGTCTGAATGATGTTATAAACATTAAATGTTTTTAAATGAAGGATTTAATCAATTTAAACAATGTAATTAATTTTAATAAGTTTAATTAAATATAAGTACATTTGAATATGTATTTTTTTAGGTTTTTGTATTTGATTATTATAATAATTGATTGGTCATGTGATATGTAACTGTGAGCGTTTAAGATTTGTGGGAATTGTGGGTCTGTTCCTGATGAAGTTCTTGGAAGTTTGCATTAAAAGAACAAAAGTGCTTCTTTTCAGTGGTTTCATTTTTGTTTGGATACTTCTATTTCCCTTGCTGACTTAACATTTCATTGTGGTGAAGATAACACTATAATTAACTCTACCAAACAAAAATATCTTGAGCCAGTCCTTGATATTCTCTATCATTTACTGTGCACACGGACTATATAACCAAAAAGGTATTTGTACATCTCAAACTGAAACGAAATAGCTCACCTTTTATCCCCAAAAGCCCACTTAGATTTTATTGACTTTTAATTGATTTTATTTGATATTTGTTTACTGGGAAAGTCTGATTAGGGTCCGAGGAACTCTTTTTCAGCAGAGGCCCAGGGAGAAAAGCTCCAGTCATAGATAAGGTATAATAATGAAATGAAACATACATAAACTAGATGAGATAAAAGAAAAATGTTGCTTGATTAGTAATGTAAAAAAAATATTAGGGAAATGTTACAGCTAAAATTTATTATTAGTAGGAAAGAATAGTAAGAGAATATAGTTTAATTATACCATGAGAGGAAATGAAAAGTAAAATATGATAAGAAAAAGTTGGCTGTAGAAGGAGGAATATGTTTAAGGGAGGAGTAGTAAAAAGAATGGTAGTTGATAGTTAGTTAAAAGTAGGTAAAATTAAAGTGAGTTAAAGTGAGAGGATATAATATTAGGTGGGATTAGAGCAGGAACAGATCCATGCTTTGTTTAAGAATTTTTTAATGCACATCTAAATGAGGGAAAGTTGACATTTGATATTTGTGGGGAAGATCATTCCAGGTTTTGGCAATGGGGTAAGAGTAAAGACATCATTAGATATCTAAGAATGTAATAATCCCCAATCTAATTTAATATCACTTCCTCATCGTAGAATACCAATAAAATGGAAACAGCAGAGAAAAAAATCTGTAAATTTATTCTCCTGGTTGACCCTCTGTTCCATCATTGCAGTGCACTTAAAAATGATACATGGCTAAGAGTGACAGACAGGGATACCTGTCTGTTCAGTACTCTAATTTATAAAGTTCTAAACCAAAGCTACTATCCACCCCTAAAAAGAAAAATTTTTATTCTTGACATTTCATATGAAGTGAGAACCTCACATGATAACTTACTCACCCTAGAACACCCAAAGTTTAAAGCTGCACTACGTGAGACAACATTCTCTATAGTGGGACCTGTTACTGGGAATCATTTAATGACTGTATGCAAAAAACAGGAAACCATAAAAAACTTCTAGAAAATTCTTAAAAAACATCTTTCTGAATCCTCTTGCAATTGCTTTAGCGATAATGGTTAGCAACCAATAAATAACAGACCTACACTCAATATATTTTTAAATCTGTTAAAATGTCATAGTATTATATATTATTAGTTACTGGTGCTAAGTGTCAAGCTAAACTCACAAATACTGCACTGTTGCAAATAGTAATTAAACGTATGTATTTGCAAGTAATTTGGAACCTTGAAGTACTGTAAATATTGGATGTGTAATAATGACTTGTTCTAAATGTATCCTATTGTACTATTGCTCTATTTAAGCTGAGCTGTGACTGAAAATAATCAACAGTTACCTCACCCAGTTATCATAAAAAATAAATACATCTGAAGAATATTAAACTCAGTCTGAGAAAAGGTTCAGTTTTCTTTCTCCTTTCTGTTTTCTCTTTTGACAGCTGTAGAACTCTGTGGCAGATACATAAAATAACCAGCATTCTTCTGAACTAAACTGTAGACTCAGAAATATTATTTAAAACTGAAAAAATAGCCTGCTGAAGTTGTATGCTGGCCACTTTTTATGTGCATTTGCAAGCTATGTCTAATGTGCGGCCAAGTAGTTGCAGCTTGTCGTATAGGGGAAAAATAATATGGTAGTCATGTCAACTCTCACTGATTGCTGTTCCAAAAGAGACATGAATAGTTAATGAATGCGGACAGGTGAAAATATCTTTTAACATGGTGTCCATGGGACATATGTAAATGGCCTTGAGGCTATATCAGTATTTCAGCTATGGCTTCTGAGTGGGCGGCCACGGTGGTGCAGTGGTTAGCATTGTCGCCTCACAGCAAGAGGTTCTGCGGTTCGATCCTCGGCTGGGGTGCCTTCTGTGCAGAGTCTGCATGTCCTCCCTGTGGTCACGTGGGTTTGCTCCGGTTTCCTCCCAAAGACATGCAGTAGGTGGATTGGACACTCTAAATTGGCACTAGGTGTGAGTGTTTGTGTCTGTGCCTTCTGTGGAAGGTTGGGCGCCGGGCTGGCAACTCGACACTGTAAAACTCCACTGTCAATCATGAGTGGACAGGTGATCCGCTGTGGCGACCCCTAACCGGGAAAAGCCAGAAGAAGAAGAAGAAGCTATAGCTTCTGAAAGCTCATGAATGTTTTATTTTATTTAAGCCTTTATGAGTACATTTAGGCCAGTAAAGCCAACCCCCACTATCTGTAGACATGACATACTTCAGCCGTTTTCTAACCTCATTGGTAGAAACAATGAAATGAAGCCTGTTGTCCATAAACACTAGGCATGAGTTATAGCCAAAAAATCCATGTATGTTGTACTAACATTAGTACACTAAAGAATACAAGATTTTGTGAAGTTAATTTTGAACCTTTTATTTTTACTTGAATTATTTATGAATGAAATGGAGAAAAAGAGCTGATTTGTACCATAGAGTGAGTATTTTTTTCAGAACTTCACACTACTGTCAGGGAAGAAAATAAATGTGCAACCCAGAACATCCAGGAAAGAGGAATTTGAGTTAAAGATATTTTTCTCTGTTTGTAATAAGGTGCAGGAGATCAAAAACGTGTATGATGAACAAAATGTTTGAATAGGGAGGGGGACAGTGGATGTGCACAAAGGAAAAATGCAGCATATATTAAATGTTATGATGGTGAACGGGAAACTGGGCACAGTGACATTTTATATATGAACATGACGATAAATTATTTGGAGGGAGCATGCCCAGAAGAAGAGAAAAATAAATCTGGAAATAAAGATGCAAAGAAAGCTTTGAAATAGTAGAGGTGCAGTAGTGACTGAATTTTGTAAAAATAAGTATGGAGGTTATATGTTTGATATGAAGGAGTTAAGGAAATATGGGGTAAAAAGAATATATTGTCAGTGGGAGTGATATGTATTCAGAAATATTTTTTTAAGTGAAGAGCTAAAGATACTGTTTATTATAATAGTAGTACCAAGAACAGTAGCGGTATGTAATATAAAGAAAAGCAGTCTAGGGATAATTGAAGTTTTTGCTTATACTAATATTGTGGAGAGGAAAAATGCTTGAAATTAAAAACGTTTCCTTTCAAATATGTCAATTATTATGGTAGGAAATTTTAACTGCAAATTGAGAAAGGAAAAGGTAAATAATACAGGATCTTAAAGTATAAATGAAGTTATAAAACACCTTGGGTTAACATAAGAAATAATAGAGAACTGATATATAAAGGGGGGCCTTTTAGAACTGAAATAGATTATATGCTGTATTTAAACGATATGAAAGAAATATGTGGGGTTGAAATGGCTGAATTTTAAGATCATAGAACAGTATGGGTTACAGTATGAGATGGGGCAGAAGTAATAAAAGAAGGAAAAAGAAAAAAGATTGACTGGAGAGATTGCTAAAATAGATGAGATAAAAATGGAATGTAAGATGTTATGGAAACTGTATGACGATGAGAATACATTATGAAAACTGGAGTGCTTAAAAAGAAAACTGCAAGAAAATATTTTTGATTATAGAAAAAAAGAGTTAAGCAAAGAAATAGGAGAGTATATAATGGGATCATAAAAAGATATGAAAAAGAAATCGAGCAATGCAGTGATACAATAAAACGCCAACAAAACAGATGTCCTTCAGAAAGGTCTGACTCAGATAAATAATTGGTGCCAGAACCATGGTCTAAAACTAAATGAGAAAACATGCATTATCATACCCTTTGGAAAGTCGAATACCCCTGCAAATTACAACATTAATAGCACACCCCTAAGAGTAGACTCGGAGGTGAGAAATCTAGGTACACAGATGGAGAGTAGCCTGAACTTTGAACACCACGTGTCCACAGTGGTGAGGAAGTCCTTCTTTTGGTGCAACTTATAAGCAAAAATATATGGCCTACAGATCCAAGGAAATTATAGTCTAGATGTACTCAGTCCTCATTAGACCAGTGATTGAGTACAATGTGTTATTTGGCATGTACTTGACTAGGCACTTGCAGTAGCTGCAGTGAACTCAGAGGCTCCTCACAAAGAAAATACAGGGTGTAAACAACATATCCTATGTGGAGACACTAAAAGCCCTATCTGTTTACTTTTGTCTCCTACTGGCTATTAAGGGGTGACCTATGCCTACAAGGCACTCAAATCCAGCCCTGATTGAGCTGATACACACCTGCAATACAAACAGCATGAGGGTCAACCAATCTAGTGATCTAAACTAAGTCAGTGACTTAAAAAAAGACATGCTGGAGAGACAGATGTGTCTCAGAGATTACCCTTCTTTAGAACAGGCTTCCAATTCAAGTTAAGCAGACCACTTCCTTGGCCTTCTTCAGCAGTTTGGATCAAAGGATAGGGAATCACAAATTCACACCTGAAGTAGTGCCCATGTCCCTTATAGACAGGGGCAATCTATAAAATACTCAAGGCATAGGCACAAACCTTTGCCATCATCTTGCTCCTAGGGGTCATATATTGGGTAAAATCCGATTATGTTGACTAAGCTTGTAAAGCCTCTTAACCCATTAGCCTAATAATTTCCTATGAACCTATAAGAGAAGTTTTTTTTTTAGAAAAAAAGGAAATTTCACTATTTTTGGGAAAAAGAGGTAAAAATAAGAGAAGGAATAATGGACACAATGTTTGATAGAGAATGAAATATTAAATATAAGTGGAGAGAAATAATGGACATTGTGGAAATGTTCAAGGATAGAATTTATGAAAAGGAAATAATACAAAAAGAAGCATGGGTTGTAAAAATAAGAAACTGTTAAGAATTCTTTAGAAAAGGGGATTACTATGAAAAAGGGAAGAAATAAAAGAAGGAAGGCAAGAATCAGTACCAGGAATAAATGGAATATGTTAGGGGTATTATAAAGAGATGAATGAAAATGAGAAACTGCTATACTGTAAAATATTAAATGGATAGAGAAAGGAATAACAGATGAAGGGATTTGTGGTAGAATAATTAAGTTCATATGGAAAAAAGATGAAAGAAAAGATGCAACAAATTGGAGACGTGTAACACTGAGAAATGCCTATTCTAGAATATTTATGAAAGTAATAGAAAAAAGAAGGAAGAAAGTTTCAGATGAAGTTATAGAAGAAGGGTTTTCAAAAAAGACGCAACAAATATGATTTTGAAATAAGAAAATAAGACTGTGATGTGGCAAAGGCATTTGATAAATTTATAATGAAGTGATAACGAAGATTCTAGAGACACATGGGGTAGGAGAAAAACTTGAATGTTATAAAAATATATTAGGATAGGTCATGCTTGATAGTTAGGGTAAATGGATGGGTGGGAAAAAAGATGAACATTAGGCAGGATTTGAACAAAGATGTTCATTAAGTATGCGTCTGTTTGTACTAGTAATTAATGCAAAAAATCAAACGTGCATATGTGAAATGAAAGAAGCAAAATAGGGGATGGGAAAAGGAATTCTAGTACAGATTTATTTGCCATATGCAGATGATTTAGTGATTGTGGCTAACACTAAGATAAGGATAAGTGAAGTGCTGGTACAAGTAAAATAATTATTAAATAAAGCTGGATTACAATTAAGCACGGCAAAAGCAAAGAATGTGGTGAAACTAAGTAATGCATTATTCAAGGAAGGAAATACTTGTATTAGGAGTGAAATTTGGAGATTATGAAAATGTAATGGAACAGTGGAAGTAATGTTAGAAGAATAAAAAAATGCTGTCATGATGGAGAAGATTCACTCTTAAAAAATGATTGTGGAAGAAAAGATGGTGGATAGATAAGGAAATACTTTATTTTTGTGTAGATTATATGTTGTGGTTTAGAAAAAAAATAGAAAATAATGACAAGATATGTGTTATGAATATGAACGTGTAAATAAAGCACCCCTTTATTCTTTTTTTCCAATAAGTGCCATGGGGTGTTTTGCATCCACCTGAACTTCTACCAACCCAGACATATGAGACCCCAATTTAAAATCGCTTCTGAAGGATGATACAATCAGGAGTGCAGCACCTCCTTATGTTGCAACGCAGTGTCAGTAACAAGTACCTAGTGCAGGAATAGAACCCACAGCCTTCTAATCTTCTAGCCTCAAGCCTGAGACTTACTGTCATAACCTTGTTTTATGTTTTTGTGTTGCTGTTAATGAGCTTTGTGCTGTCACACAGATAGCTTCCATCATAGAAGTACTGCAAAGTAGCTTATAGCTGTAACATACTTTGCAGTGCAAAAAAAAAACTGATGCAGAGTGAAGTGTTTAACAGCATTTAAAGTTGTTCATTGATGAGAGGTGTAGTGGAACTTCAGTAGTGTGAGTGTAAACAGATGCAGATGCTTGCTTCTCTTAAAAGTGTGATTTAAAAGTTAGTTTGTTTGAAAGAGAAAGTGTTTTGCTTGGGTGAGGTTTGAGTAAGAGAGTTGTTTCTAATGACTTAACAAGTGAGAACAGAAGTCTGGAAAACAGCAAATTTTTCCTAGGAGAGTGGACATGGTTGCCAACATTATGGCAGTGAATTAGGAATCCATGTTAATGGCTAAGGTTCCTGTGAATCTCCACTGAAGGTAGTTCCATGGAAGAAGTTGCTAGTTGGATGTAAAGAGATTATACTTATTATTATTTAACATTTGTTGACTGGGAAGGTCTGACTAGGACAGAGCCAATTTTCAGCAGAGGCCTGGGGAGAAATGCTCCAGATGCATGTCTTTGGAATGTGGGAGGAAACTGGGTTACCTGGAGGAAACCAACGCAAATGCATGGAGGACATGTAGACTCCACATAGAAGGCATCCCAGCCAAGAATCAAACCAGAGAACATCTTGCTGTGAGGTGACAACATTAACCGCTGCATCACTGCACCACCCAGATAAAGGAGAGGCTGGATACTTTTATTGCACAGTGAAACAAGAGAGATGCAGAAACTGTGGAGAAAATTAACTCATACTACAGCTTTTGAGCAGCTATATTCCTGCTGAGGGGATCTTAATGACCAGTCACTTTGAAGTCTGAACTGTTGAAGGAAAAGTTGGTTGGCTAAGAAGTTTGAGCTCCAAGAAAAAATATTGGTATTATTGCAGCACCAGAGAATGTCAAAAGAGGTTGTTGTATCACTTATGTTTGAACCAAAAATGGCAGAATGGACAAGATTATATGCAGGTTGTAAATGGTAGACCTAGGCATATTGTTGGTGAGATTTGAATAATTTAAGATAAAATAATAGTTGTTTATTTTATGTGTACAACTGAAAAACAACTAAAGAATGGAGAACAGACGTAAAAACAGATTTTTATACAGAGGATAACCGAATCATACAATGAATAAAATTAAGAAGGATATCGGTAACGAAAAGAATGTTATTCTGTTGTGAACAGTTTCTGGAAGGCAAAATGGTGACTTTTTTAGTGTTTACAGGTATATGCCACCAGGGACCTCACAATGGATTTTCAGAGAGACAGCTTGAGTGAACTGGTGGCATTTATTTAAGGGTGTCTTTCTGTATAAGGGAATGGAAGACAGCCATGAGGACTAACAGTACTAGCAATGAGACTGCCTAGGTTTAGAAGTGATATAGGTTTCCATGGCTCTGAGCCATAGAAGGATAAAGCCCTTACTCTGACCCAGATGA
Source organism: Protopterus annectens (assembly GCF_019279795.1). Taxonomy (NCBI): domain Eukaryota; kingdom Metazoa; phylum Chordata; order Ceratodontiformes; family Protopteridae; genus Protopterus; species Protopterus annectens. The sequence goes on along the minus strand of NC_056744.1, from coordinate 16,096,005 downwards.
CCCAATTTCAACTACTGGCTTAAGAACTAGAAAAGCTTTGTGGGAGGATGAGAATGAGTGGTAATTGCTATCTCACCATTTCCAGAGGGAGGGTGCAGAGGTTCCTGGTTGTCAAGCACTCTTTGTGTAAACAAAAGCTTGTACAGGGGACACAAAAGCTAAACTTCCCAGCCCAATGATAAGACCTGTCAAGTGCACGTGTGTAACGGCTTGCACACATAGAGGTGAAATTTTCACTGTTACATGTTGTCTACATCATCTACAGTTGTGGTTAGGGGAAAAACTCCAGCAACTATGCCTGGAATGATGTGGGGCTGTCATCTAGCCATGGAGGTAAGCCAGACTCATCTGGCGGTGGTGAAGGCTGTTCACATCCTAGGCAAGCAAGTAGAAGGTTAGGGCACAAGTGAAGGTGGAAAGCACCCATATGACAGACTGACTAAGTGATGCCCCTTCAGATAGCTGTCACCTCTCCATACCTTAAATACTTGGTATAGGGGAACAAAAGTGGTCAAGTCCGATAGGGTGAGGTTTAATGCATGGCAGGTATGATGCCAAAAAAAAAAAAAACTATGGGTCAGAAAGATTTTGAACCAGGAGAGGCCAGTACAGATACTATTCTGGCAAATTTCATTCAAAATCAGAAACCATATATAAACATCTAAAACACAGCAACTCATGCTTATTTGGTTGACAATGGATTCTATACTTCTTTTGGACCATGTCCCCTGTAGTGTTGTTTGTCTTTTGAAGAACGTTGATTGTTTGTGGATGCATTGCAAACAAGTGGCATGAAGAAGTAGTATACCAGAAGTTAAATTTGTTAGGCCTGCCTTAGGAGTTATATGTTAGGCCTGCCTTAGGAGTTATCTGCATCCAGGTGGGATAAACTGAAAAATGAAAATGACAGTTATGTGCATATTATAGCTATGTCTCTGCATTGATAATTTCATCTCCGTTATCTGTAAGATGTAGCCAACCTGGTGGACAGTTCCTTCCCAAGATATCTTAGCCCTAATTACCCATAATCCTCGGTGCCTAAAGACCCTTCTCCAGATCTCCATAGGCCCATGTAAGGAAATAATACAAAACAAGGATAAATTACTAGACTATAAGTAAGCTCACAAATAAGAAAACATCTCTTAAGCCTCTAGACCAGGCAAAGGAGTTAGGAGGAAGAATGAAGATATAACTTTCAATGCAAATCTGTTACAGTAAGTAAACAGCTTTCATATCTGTCATTCAGAGTTTCATCTATGTAACCTGCAGGATAGAGTCCAAGATTAAGACTCTGTATAACACCAGCTCCTAAAACAGACCTCGACTTGGAGATCACATGTAGCATGTAGTCATGTAATACCTCCTGAAAGTGTTAGAGATGCCCATGTAGCAGCTACACAAATATCCATGGAAGCATTCCTAAAGAAGACTTTCAAGGTGGCAGATCTTCTTGAAAGAGCATTAGATGATTCTGAGAAGGGTTTGCCATACTTTTGGTAACAGAAGTTTATTTACCAGAAAAGTCAAACAGATAGAGTCGCTTTTATCAATTTAGTACCCAATTTTGTGAAGGGAAATGAAATTATTTGTTCTGTCCTAATAAAATCTTGTCTATGAACATGCAGTGCAATGCAGCTGGAACTCCCCAAAACTAGCATGATCAGGGAAGAATACTAAAAGGTTGACTGATTGATTCATATTAGATTCTCTGGCAACTTTGGGCTTGAAGAAATGATTTTTCCTCATGGATTCCCTGTCTTACAGAAAATTACATATGGAGGACAGGTACACAAGGCCTTCAGCTCCAGAATTCTTCTGGCTGAGGTGAAAACAACCAGGAAAAAAAGTCTTCTATAAGAAAATATTCAACCCTACAGAGGAAATTGATTCAGAAGGAGGGAAAATTAGAGTCTATAGGAGAACAAGCCTTCTCAGGAAGATTTTGCAGACTACTATAGAGGCTGAAGTGGCAGAATGTGCACCTTGATGAAAATTTGATATGGCTACCAGATGTACTTTTCAGAGACGAGAATCTGTGGTGTGAGTCAAAAAATTGCCTAAATATTATGGACGAATTGCAGAAACCATGTGTTCACTTTCAGGGAGTGAAAGTCCAGGGTAGTCTTTCTTGTCAACTTCAGGAAGAGAGGCCTCTCCAAGAGCTGAGATCAAATTAGGGGGAAACATACTTGTGGGGGGTGGCCAAATTTAAAATAACCTTAGTTTTTGCTAATTAAGGTCTCATTGAAGATCTTAAAGATAAAGAGGAATGGAGGAAAGACAAAGAACACTTCCAAGGGCCACTTGTTGAGGATTACTTCTGTGGTATCCTCCTAAGGGAAGTGTGAGAGAAAAGAAGTTGTAGAATTTGAAACTGAGTGGAGTTTGCAGCGAGCCTTCCTACTGTGATGGAACAAGAGTCAAGTTCATGCTCTTGACTGACTGTGGGAATACTCTTGAGGTGTGAAAAAACAGTAACTTAGGCTGTACACAAGAGAACTGGCTTGAGCTGGGATATGATCAACATTAAGAAGGGAAGGCAGGTACCCATTCTCTTACTTTCATGGTCTTCCAACAAAAGCGATAAGAGTGAGCTCCCCCTTACTTGATTATATACCAAATCAAAGCCAGATTGCCTGACTGAATAGATAATGGAGTCCAGGAATGCCTGCAAGATGAGAAGGATGTCCATGTTTTTCTAGAAACACCTATGAACCTATAAGAATGTGGCTATAAAGATTGGTCTGTCAAGCTGTCCATTTGCATTTGATCTTCTGTTCCAAATAATGCCCCCTCCCCACTAGAGGTTAGAGTTGTAGTGATCAATGTCAATGGAGGTTTGAGAGGGTTTGCCCAGAGACAAGATTAACTGGAGATTCTTCTGAAGAAGATGGCCTTCTCATTTTCTGGTTACCTAGAAGAGTCTACAAGCTGATCCCATTGTACTTAATGAGTTAACTGAAGGACAGATAAAGTATCATGTGCAGAGCCCCATTAAGGTCAAGGGCACCATGAGTCCCATCTTTCAAATGTAGAGAGCAGCAGAGACTATATTGTTATCTATTATTTGTAGAACTGCAATTTTGATAAGCTCAGGTTTGTGGATAGGGATGTAAGCACAGCAAGCTGGAATGCCCAGAGTGTAGCCTATAAAGGTAATCAATGGAGTAGCACCAACTGCCACTTAGCAATATTTATTGTTATTCCCAGTAGCCAGAACAGTTTCTGTAAGGGATCCTAGCAAACAGTAAGACTACCTATAGTGACAGCTGCAAGTAGACAGCTATCCAGGTAAGTGAATCCCTGGAAACTTGGAGTTGGAGAGCTGCCACCACTAAAAACATATACTTAATTGAATATCCTGAGGGTTGTGATGAAACTAAATGGCACTGCCCTGAAATAGAAGTTACTGGCCTCTATTTCAAAGTATTGGAACCTCTTGGACTACTTGCAATCCTGATGTGCAGATGAGTATCCTGAAGGTCCAAACCATATATGCAATCTCCTTTGGACAGACAGGAAGGGATGGAATTGCACCATGGACATATAAAAGGGCTAATTTCCCATATATTGATGTAACTTACTGAAGTCAAAGATGAGGCAGAGGTCTTTTGTCTTTTTATGTTTTATAGAATTAAGACAAAAACCTAGTATCATTTCTACTGCTTCAGTTATTTTTACCCCAAAGTCATTTTTGTAAAAAATTGTCACTCCCACAATGTTCCGTTGATGAGGACTGTGACAATAGGAGGTATTGCCAGCCACTCCAGGCGAAATAGGGTAGTGGATCTGTAACATATGTCAGCATAGCTAGCTGGAATTTTGTAAATAATTATATGTCATTTGTATATCAAACTGATTTGTACAATGTTTGTGCTGAAAATATATTTGTTAGGTTTGCTTGTATTAAAATGTATCAACAGCGTGCACTGCTGGAAGGAAAGGAAATGTACATGCATTATTGTAACTGTTTAAATGTATACATTGTAACCGCATATACTGCAAATAAAGTGGTTAATCTTAATCCACCTGCCTTTGTAAAATATTCTTGAAATTAAATTACTTTATGGGTTAAGCCATAAAGATGTTATCCCACAGTTTAGAATGGAGCCAGAGATGCAATGTCTGGGCTAGAGAATAATTGGTAGCTCCTGTAGAAACAGTGAATGGTTTTATGGTTTTATGACTTCCAGCAGTTGCACTACGTCTGAGCAAAGCTCTATCTGTGTGCATTGTACCATATAGGTGCTAAACCCAGGTAGCTTCTAATGATGGGGGATAGTGCAGGAAACAGAATCAGATGACCAGTTGTATGTGATGTCATTCTGTACAGAAATAATGTTGTAATATTAGAGGAGACAGAAGTCTCAGCAGCATTCTTCATTCTGTCTTGGATCTGACAACAATGACCACTCAACCACCTTGCCTTGCTCTATTCAGTAAGTAGAAGCAGTAAATCTTTTAGTTAATTGGGAGTAGATAGTCAGATTAGCTAAATGGTGTTTTTCTATAACTGTGTGAAGCTTTCCATCAGTGTTATTTTAGTACTCCCTGTGACAGAAACTCTATTCTTTACTATAAATAAATATTTAGTATTTTCCTGTTCTTTTATTTATTATTAAATATAGTTAAACTTCTCATTGTGGCTGGTCCTTTATAGAAAATATTTAAGTTTTGAGAGTATCTGCATATAGTTATTTGGTGACAGCTCTGGCCACTCCTGAAGCCTTGCTGTTTGGTAAACATTACCATTTGTTTTAATATTAACTTGTGCACATTATAATTGGGTACCCTTGTAAGAGCCTTAAAGTAGCTGGCAGGAGTTCTGATGACAGTGATAACTACCTTATAGTCTGGGCAGAAGCGGGCACAACAGGTGAATCTGTGCCAGCCTTTCCCAGTGTGTGTGTGTGTGTGTGTGTGTGTGTGTGTGTGTGTGTGTGTGTGTGTCAGCTGCTTCCAGCAGGGATACAAAGCACTGGTTTCAGAGAAAGGGTATGAAAGGACTTAGTTTGGAACTCCGGCTAAGGACTCAACTCTAAGCTGTGCCAGTGGGGAGTCTTACTCAGAGTCTAGAGAGACATAGAGAGTAACCAGCCCCGGGACTGAGCTTGTTCCCTAGGTGCTCCATTTGTATTCTAAGTGAACATCCCTCTCCAGTGTCAGTGGTGAGGATTCAGGCTCCTTGATTACTGGCCCAGTGTGGGGAAGTCACATATTGGTGGCAGTGGTGGGATATTGACCTTCTGTAACCTGTAAGCAGTTGTCACTAAAGGTGTACTGTCAAGCAGCCACAAGGTGAACATTCAGAGTTTCATTTCACAACAGTTTTATTTATTTATTTATTTATTTATTTTTGTTAGTTTAGTTAGTCAGGGAAAGCAGGCAAAGATGTTAGCAGAGGATTATGGCAAGCTGACAAATGACCAGTTGGCCAAGGTATGTGAAGCCAAAGGGCTGATGCATGCCAACCTGTCTAAAGAGGAAATGATTTCACCCTTAGTCACAGCTCAGACCAGCGTCCAGGAGAATAACCAGTCTGGTGATGGGAATTTGCAGCCCTCAGAAACAGGACAGTTCACCTTTTCCTCAAAGGACTTAAAAATCCACATGGAGTTAAAGAGACTTGAACCAAAGACCAAACATTTAGAATTACAATAAGCAGAGAAACTGCAGTGTTTGGAGGATGAAGAAAAGGAGAAATAATTACAATTAGAACCAGCAAAGAGAGAGTGTGGTGTTTGAAGACTGAAGACAATAAGAAGCAGCATCAGCATAAGACAGTGATCCTGACTCTTCACCAGGGTCATGGACATAATGGAGAAGGGAATAACCAAACCCCAGAAGCAACAAAGGGTAGTAAACTTCTTCCATAATTTACAGAGACTGATAACTTTGATAGTTTTATACATATATTTGAAAGAGTATGTAAACAGTATAATGTTGATCAAGACTTCTGGGTACGGTTCCTGACCCCATTACTCCATGGTAAAGCTGTAACTGCTGTTTCTAAATTATCTGATACTGATTGTTTAAACTATGAAAAAGTCAAATGTTGTTTACTAGAATGTTTTAACTTAACAGCTGAAGCATACAGAAACAGTTTTGTGAGCATAGACACAAGACAGATGAAAGTATGTGTGATTATATTGCTGAATTAAGCACTTATTTTCATAGGTCAGTGAGTGGTTGTCAGTCACCACTTTTGAAGGGCTGGTGGACATTTTGGTGAGTGAACAAGCTCTTAGCACTTTTCCTGAGGACATGAGAATCTGGTTGGCAGACCGAGAGTGGAGCTCTGAGATGAGCTGGAGGAAAAGGGGAATCTCTACTTAGCAAGCAGGGCATCACTGCACAAGAAAGGGATACCCAGTGCTGCACATGGATATAAGGGAACCCATGGTGGGAAGCCTAAATTTCCCCATTAGAGTCTGCCAGTAACAGCAGAAGCCACTAGTTCAGGTACATGGACAGGATCAAGGGTTACATGTTTTAAATGTAACCAGTGGGGCCATGTAGCATATAGATGTCCATGCAGCCAAGGTGGGGGGAAAAGGTGGGTGAGCCAGCAGGTGGGAATAACAGTATGCCATTAGTAAGTTGCCTGGAGACAACAGGGGTACCAAACTAACACTAGAGGTTATACCTTGTCTTAGTGGATGGAAAACAGGCCACTGTTAAGAGATACACAGCCTCTGACATAACCATTGTGATGCCTGCAGTGTTTAAAGAGGAACAGTACTTGCTTAGGAAGTTCATTGCGGTCAAAGCTTTAGGAGGGGACCCCATTCCAAATGCCTTTGGCCAGGATTCACCTTAACTGGGAGGGTGGAAAAGGAAGCAAGCAAGTAGGTGTGCTTGAGGATATCCCTGCCAATGTCCTGATAGGAAATGATTTTGATAATGTAGTACCTTGTGTGCATGCAGTTACATCCAGTCAGGCTTAGAGACTGGCATGTGAATCTGATAGCCTGGGGGAGACCCAGACAGACTTCACACCTAAAGCCAGGGCTGTTAGTGTGGTTATTTCATGGAGGGATCTACCCTGTAGCAGTGATCCTGAAGGTGAGCCACAGCTGCTGGTAGGTACTGATGTTTTGTTGGACAGAGTAACTGCAAGGGCAGAGGTGAGTGGTAGTTCCCAGGCTGACAGTGAGGCACCACTGTCAGAGGATACCAAACTCCCTGTGGAAGGGGAGCTGGGAATAGTCACAAAAGTAGAGCTGAGACAAGCTCAACTCTCAGACCCTACACTAAGAGGCTTCAGGGATGTAGCTAGGGAGGCACCTGATTCTCAAGGAAAAGGGGAGTCAGTATGCCGGAACAAAGGGTTACTGCATAGAGAGTGGACCCTTGAGGGAGGGCTAGAGGGTGAGGTAATACAGCAGTCGGTAGGGCCTAGAGCATACAGTCTGGCACTTCTAGCCACAGCCCTTGACATTCCTTTTGCAGGTCATATGGGCATAAAGTGTGCCAAAGATGTTTTATGCAGAACTTTTGTTGGCCTAGGATTGCAAGGGATGTACCAGGGTACTGCAAGACCTGTGAACAGTGCCAAAAATTAGGCAAGGCAAGATACAAGGTCAAAGCTCCTTTGATGTCTTTGCCTGTGATTGAGGATCCATTTCAGAGGGTAGCTATGGGTATTTTGGGGCCTCTAAGTACCCCAAGTTCCACAGGGAAGAAATATATCCTATTGATAGTAGATTATGCTACTAAATACCTTGAGGCAGTGGCTCTGTCCTCTCTTGAGACAGAAAGGGTGACAAATGCTTTGTTAGATATTTTCAGCAGGGTAGGTTTCCCAAGAGAAATACTGACTGGCAGAGGTGCCAATTCCATGTCAGACCTGCTGGCTTGTAGGAGTGCTGTGGGGTGACGCACTTAAAGACAAACCCCTACCATCCCTAGACTAATGGTCTTGTGGAGAGTTTAAACTCTACACTAAAGATCATGCTATGGGCATTTGTAGACCAGTGTAAGAGACAATGGGACAAATATTTGCCCCATCTGCTGTTTGCTTCCAGAGAGGTACCCCAGGAATCCACAAATTTTTCATCCTTTGAGTTGCTGTATGAGCACAGGGTGAGGGGACCTTTAGATTTGATTCATGATGAGTGGGAGGGTGAGTGTGAATCCCACAAGGAGTCTGCTGTGGCATATGTCCTAAACCTCAGGACAAGGTTCAGGGAGCTCATGGGCTTGGCCCAGGAGAACCGGGCAGGAGCCCAACAGCAGAAAAAGGTCTGGTATGACAGGAATGCTTGAGGCAGAGAGTATGATGTGGGGCAGCATGCGATGGTTCTCATTCCTGTCAGACACAATAAACTGTAGGCAACTTGGGAGGGACCCTTCAAAGTGGTAAGGAGTGTCTGTGATGTTAACTACATGGTAGAACTCATATCAGGAGGCAGGGGCACAAATCGTACCATATTAACACCATGAAACTTTACCAAGATGGGGAGGCCCTGGTGCTAAGTGTTTACAGTAGGAGGCAGGAGGAGTCTGAGGGGGATCTATGTCTATAGCAAGCCACCCAACAAAATGGCAAGTTACTGTGGTGGAGCCTAGGGTTGTAGGCATATGATATGACAGTGCAGCACCATACTGGGGTTAGCAATGCCAATGCAGATGGGCTGTCAAGATAGGGAATGGGGTAATGTATTCTCAGATAGGCTCATTCCTCTCAAGCAATGCTTCTCAAGGGTCACTTGACAAATTAGCTGGAGGTGGGATGTGTGATGATAGGAGGTACTGCCAGCCATGCCAGGAGAAATAGGGCAGTGGATTTGTAACATATGCCAGCAGAGCTAGCAGAAATTTTGTAAATAAGTATATATCATTTGTATATCAATCCTTATTTGATGATAAGAGGTACTGCCAGCCATGCCAGGAGGAATAGGGCAGTGGATTTGTAACATATGCCACCACAGCTAGCTGAAATTTTGTAAGTTTATGTCATTTGTATATTAAACTTATTTGTACAGATGCTTGTGCTGAAAATGTATCTGTGAGGTTTGCTTGTGTTAAAATGTATCAACAGTGTGCCCTGCTGGAAGGAAAAGAAATGTGCATGCATTGTTGTAACTGTTTAAATGTATTAATTGCAACAGCATATACTAGATGTAAAGAGGTTAATCTTAATCCTCCTGGCTTTGCAAAATATTCTTGAAATTAAATTACTTTATGAGTTAAGCCATAAAGATGTTATCCCACAGTTTTGAATGGAGCCACAGATGCAATGTCTGGGCTAGAGAATAATTGATAGCTCCTGTCGGAAGTGATAACTATCTTATAGTCTGGGCAGAAGGGGGCACAGCAGATGAATCTGCGTCAACCTTTCCCAGATGTGTATGTGTGTGTGTGTGTGTGTGTGTGTGTGTGTGTGTGTGTGTGTGTGTGTGTGTGTGCAAATCAAATCTCAAAGAGTGCCTATGTCAGCTGCTTGAAGCAGGGACACAAAGCATTGGTTTCACAGAGAGGGTGGGGGAGGACTAAGCTTGGAACCCCAGCTAAGGAATCAACTCTAAGTTGTGCCAGTTGAGAGTGTTATTAGGGGTCTGGACAGATACAGAGAAGAACTAGCCCCCGGATTGAGTGTGTTCCCTGGGTGCTATTAAGGGAAATTGTGCTTGATGCAGAGAGGTCTGCATCTGGAAATACTGAGTGTGTCCATTTGTATTCCAAGTGAACATCCCTGTCCAGTGTCAGTGGTGAGGATTCAGGCTCCTTGATTACTGGCTCTGTGTGGGGACATCACAAGGACCAAAAGCATTTTCCTCCCAGAATGCATTCCTCCCATCCCTTGATATTCACTTTGTTTTTACAGCAAACATAGCTACGCTTTCTTAACCATTTCACATTTGTCATCCTTATTTTCCTTTGCTTAAGACTACAAAAGTTTATGATTAATATTTACTTACACTTCTGTAATGTATATATTGTCATTGTTTCTTCTGCCAATTTTTCATTTTTCTCTTATTACTCTGCCCTGCTTGGAGTTCATTTATTTGGTACATTGTTCTGATTAATTGCACAATTTTTATAGCTATTATCAATTTCTTTACTTTGTTGCTTACATTTTTTGTTGTTAATACTAGTTTAATCAGTTTTTCTTTAATTATACAAAAATCGTCTTCTACAGATTTCTCGTTTTCTTGCATAGTTACTGATTTTGTTCGACTTGCATGTTCCCATTTTCTTTCTTCGCTTTATATGCTGCCTGAATATTACCGTCTGACCAGAGATGTTACCTTGCCCCACATTTTGTGCATTCTGTTGTATATACATTTTTACTGTCACCTTCCCCACTATTTTCCATGTTCTCTTTGGTCAAGTAATATTCAGATAATCATCTTTTCTATTGATATAACAAGGTCTGATGTACCAGAGTATTTTATTATTCATTTCTGTGGACACACACCCACACACACACACACACACACACACACCCACACCCACACACACACACACACACACACACACACACACACACACACACACACACACACACACACACACACACACACACACACACACACACACACACACACACACACACACACACACACACACACACACACACACACACACACACACACACACACACACACACACACACACACACACAGACTGTGTAATTTTGTTTTCTTTTTTTCATTTAAGTGTATTTCCATCTCTTATATTCTCTTCCATAATCCTACTCAATCTTTTGCTTACTTTCTCTCACCTTCAGCTTCACAATATTTTGTCACTTTTCCAGTTGCCTTCAGTTCCACTTTTCTTTATTTGACCAATGAAGAACAATATAGTAAAAAATTATGATGAGTATTGTTTTTCTTTTCCAAGCATTACCAACGTTAGCAGTGTTTTATTTCTTGTTTTAAACTAGTATCATAAAGTGATTGAACCACTCACATATTTCATGTTCTAAATGTGGCACAAAATGTTCCAGTAAATGGTGCTTGGCTGGAAGACTTGCAGACTGAAAGATACTTTACAGCATTTACCTTTTTGCAAATGTTTCCTCTTGTGCAGACGACTGCGGTCTTGATTCTCTTCCTGCCACTTTATTTTGCAATTCTGTGTCAGATATATCCACTTTATTTTGGAATACTGCCTCTCTTCTCTTCACCTTCCTTCCATGATTTCTTTGTACATCTTTTTCTGAACTTAATGCTTCTCTATAATGCCCTGTTTCTTATACCAGTATTTCCTTGTGAATCATAGTTTGAAGCTCGGTAATCCCTACCAATTCTCTGATTACTGATTCATGAAGTCAACACATGCTTTGCTGAGTACAAGCCACTGCATCATCTGACTAGGTTTTTAGCCAAATCTGTTGAAGTCAATATATACAATAAAGAAACTGTTACCCTCAAGCCCTTCTCCACTGCCGCTGACAGCCTCCCATCAGAATAACTCAGAACAGCCACCAATGCAATTGACTATCTGATCTCCATCCTAATAAATGCGTCTATATTACCTTATTGTACGATGAAAATAGCGAATGCTATTTCATCGTACCGATAATGTCTAAACCACAAAATATCGAACATATGGAACAGCAAATTTTTTCCCCAGGAAAAAAATTTGCTGCCCCGCAAAAAAAAAAAAAAACTTAATCACAAAGATAAGTGGGGGGCTTCGTCCCCCACACCCCCTACTTAAATATACCAACTCTGAGATTGCACCATAGTGGAGGAAATGGCAAAGTCCCAAAGACAGCTCACCACATTTTTTCCCTGGGAAAAAATTTGATGTTCCGTGTCTTCGCTATTTTGCCATTTCGCTTTCGCTATTTAGTCCATTCGATATGCTAATATAGATCCTAATAAACAGATATATCCTAGAGTCCTATGTTCCCTCCCTATGGAAAAGATCATACATTCTATGTTATAAGATACAGTGTCAAAGGCTTTATATAGGTCAAGGAATAGTGAAGAGACAAACTTGCCCTAGGTTTGTTGACAGTGGTTGTGAAGGGTATTAAAGTTGTGGTTGTCCTATGGGATGGGCAGAAGCCATCTTGTGTAAAATTAAAAGTTACCCTTGTAGTAGATGGTATTCCCTAAGCGCATCATCATCATCCTCCATCCTATACTGGTTAATAGTTACCATTCTGATAGACAGTAATCAGTGAAATGGCAAAACACCCACCTGTCTACCTGTTACTACAGGCATGCCTCAAAGTTTTATCCTTGATCATTTCCTTTATAACATCATTATTAACAATTTCTATACCTCTTCCCAACAAGCCCCCCTTATACAATATGCTGATAACTCCACACTTATCTATTCTTCTGATAGCCCAATATATCTCCAACAAATAACACAAAAAGCATTTAGCTCTATTGAAAGCTGGCTCAGTGACAACCAATTACTGCTAAATCCCAACAAAACCAAACTACTCCTACTCTTCCAAACATTGTATACACAAAACAAATGCACATTCAAAATTCTGTCCTGGAACAATAAAGAAATTAAAGCCATTTCCTACACAAGATTGCTAGGTATGATAATAGATGACAATCTTAAATTTGATCATAAAGAGAAAAAAAAAACACCAAAATCTCTGAATGTTTTGTAAGACAAAAAAAGTCCTTACAAATTACAGCAAAATCTCTCACACATAGGCGCCGGAACCATAGAGCGAGGGGGAGGGGGCATCCCTCCACGCACTTTTGCAGTGGTAAGACCTATAGGCCGACCCATGCGTGCATTGCACGCTAACGTAAATTCAAACACAAAAGTGCAGAAATAACCATGTTCCACATCAAGCCTGCTGCTGCATTCCGTTTATGTAGGCTGGAAGGCTCCGTTTTATGTGTTTTGGTTTCCCCCAAGGATGTGCTCCATTTATGCAGGCTGGACGGTGCAAGAGGATGATCGTACAGTAAAACACAGCACTGTCAAGACTGTCAAGATGGAAGTAAGACTATTTTGTTCTGCCTCTATTGCTAAGTAAGCGGTAGTGGATGAGTCATAACAAAAGAACTGTTTTCCCCTTCTGTTAATTAAACTCCCACAACCTACATGCTGGTGACCTGTGAAAGCATTTTAATGAGCTTTGCAAATTGCTTTAGAATGGCGTACAAGTTTTCAGAATTACAATTGATGTTAATAAGCAGCTATGGTAAGAACGAAGCTTACAGAGTTGCAAAACATAAGCAGAAATGTACACATTAACTTTTTTTTGGAAGAGGGTGTTGATGAATGCACCAACATTTCAGCTCGCTGTCGGTACCTTGTATAACAGACTATGCCTCACAATATAAGACTTTGTGAGCTTTTTTCTTGCATCCTACTCTTCCATCTCTCTGCTACGCATTATGTTTTTTCATTAACATAACACTATATCCATTGTTAATACTGGTGTTAGTTTCAGTAATTCTGTATTTGCTGGGAGAGGTGTCTCTACATACAGTATTACATTTTGTCACTTACCAAAATGTATGATGTACTGGGATGGGAGGGGCACAGGCCAGTTGGCTTCTTTCTCTTACTTGTTGTCAGAACAACATTTACTAACATGTGAGTTGATTTCAGTCAGTGTCATATTGCTGAACTACTTGTTTTGGAAATGGGGAAAGTATTTTTGGAGTTTAGTAGACAGTGTAGTAGGAAATCGAGTGTTTGTCACTGTACTGTAACAATAATTCCCTAACTGCCACCAGGGACATTCTTTAAGATGTTTAACCAATCCAAAAATGTTTTACAATAATTTGCACACTTCAGTCATTCAGCCTGTTGGTTATCCACACGCTCTCAATTGTCCCTCATTTTGATCTAAAATTTTGCACTCTCCCTTCTCCTAATCCTTCCTAAAACTGGCAAATTTTGGAGAAGAGGTGAGGAACTGCATTTAAGATAATTGTTAGTTAGACGCGATTCTTCTACTTCAGAAAATGCATGTTAATTTCACATTCTTTTATTCTGCCAATAGTTGAAGTTAATAGTATTCATATTTTCAGGAGTGTTCCTGAATATTTTTGGATTTGTCCTATGTTCTGGAGGTAAGAGTTTAAGAGCTATGTTTATACATCCAACCCAGGAAGTCACTTGATATTTTGGCGAGCAGCAGTTTTGAGGATGGAAGTGTGTGCCATTTGGAAATTTTGGTAATAAGCATTTTTTTCCTGTGCAGCTGGTAGTGAGAGTTTATAACATTACAATTTTATCTGTGTTCAAATTAGGTTTTGGATTTCATGTGATGCCTGTGTAGTACCAGAGTTCCAGCATTATTCCCTTGCTTACTGTAGTTGTGTCATTCTATAGCTCCATTAACTCGTCAACTGTTGACTGATTCAGTCACCACAATTTGAAAACAATACTTCTTGATGGAGTCATGTTCTATGAGGTGTTTTGCTTGTGTTGCCAGAAGCTCTGATGTGCTTGTGCATTGTGTTAGGTTGTGTTCAAGACCATGGCCCGGGAGGTTAAGAATGGGAGTTAAGGCATGGGTGCAGCCAAGCATACACCAGATAAAATGCAGTGTAGTACTTTACTTTGTTTGCAAATATATTTAGCAATACACATATTAAGTTTTAAAGAGTTATAGTACTGATATAAAAGTGAATAAGTAGGTTAAAGCAGTGGAAAGCAAATCCACAAATGGAAAAATGGTCACATGTAGGCAGCCAGTAGAGAGAGTATGAAAATGGTGTATTTTTTTGTATTGCTTTCTGTTTAAAAATGATTAACTTGCTAACATTGGTTATGTGTACTGTATGTTAGTTCTGTAGACTAGTTGATATAGTTGTATTGGTGGGGTCCATTTATGCAGGCTGGAAGGTAGGTGTGTGTGTGTGTGTGTGTGTGTGTGTGTGTGTGTGTGTGTGTGTGTGTGTGTGTGTGTGTGTGTGTGTGTGTGTGATGCCCCAGTTACTTATGACTGGTGGTTAGAATTAGGCTCAAACCCTGTACCTTAGGTACAGGAGCCTGCATTCTCTACCCACACCACCACTTACTTGTGATCCAGGGAGTTTGGTCTGTTATATTTTTTGGAAACATGGTAACACAAAACACTATTGTAGCAACATAATTCTAGGATTATACAAGCAATACTTAAAATGTGTCTCTGGTTTTGGGCCTCCCCCCCCAAAATAAATGTTGGCTTTTTCCAGATTTCTTCTGCTGTGAAATTGAGAGATTTAGTTGTGTCAGGTTGGTGGTGCAGTGGTAGCGCTGTCGCCTCACAGCAAGAGGTTTTTGGCTTGATTCTTGGCTGGGGTGACTTCTCTGTGGAGTATGTATGTCCTCCTGTGTTTGTCTGTGTTTCCTATGGATGCTCTGGTTTCCTCCCATGTTACAAAGACATGCATCTAAAGCATTTCTCCCTGGGCCTCTGCTGAAAATTGGCTTTGTTCCAAGTTGGACTTTCCTGGTAAACAAATGTTAAATAAATAAAAAATTTTGCTGAGAGCTTCAAGGGAAGAGAAGTTTAATGCTGCTTATTCCGAGTCAGTTTGCATTGTTAGCAGCACAACAGGTAGTTGCCTTACTTTTGATGCAGAAGGCTGTGGGTTCTACCCCTACAGTATGCTTTCATTTGCTTCATCGCTTACTAGAAGACTGTTCAAAACTACACATTTAAAACACAATCTAACAACTGTGTTGTATTATACAAGGAATATAATTTAACACAGTCAGAAAGGTGAATCAAATAATGCATACATGTATGCTTGACCCTAAAAATGTGTTTGAAAACAGCCCAGAGGAAGGTGTGAAAGGCTCAAAATTATGGGCAAATTTTAAGCTTTACTCTTGTTACCAAAGCATGAAGGTAAAACAGTTCACACCACATAACCTTGACCTGGCCAAGCCTTTTGACACAATCCCTTACTCAGGTGTAGTACAAAAGATGAATAATGTAGGAGCAAACACTTGCATTACTAGCTGGATTGCCATCTTGGTCACAGGATGTAGGAGATCAAAACATGGGAAGAGACCAGTCACCAATGGAGTCCACCAGATTTCGATGCTCAGACTTTTTCTGTTTGGCATATACATCTCAAAAGTAAAAGGGAATACCAAATGGCTTTGGCCGGCTAAGTTTGAGATGACTGCAAGCTAGTAGCAGTTATTGAATCCCCAAATGACTTAACCATCATGCAGGAAGGTTTGTCCCAAACAATACCTGGTGTCAAAATCATGACAATGCCCTCTGAGAACTGACCCAATTGTTTGGCATTTGGGAACTTGTGTGTACAGTGCCCTAACTTTTGACCAACATGTACCCAGAGTCATAAGAAAGCCTTTCTATATTGTACAGCTTATAAACAAATTGATTGTGACTAGATCTAGAGATGCTGTTGTCCCGCTTTACAAAGCTCTCATTATGTCAATCATTTTGTATAATGCCTACTTTGGCATGTATCTGTCCAGCCCCATATAACAATTGGAATACCTTCATAGATACCTTATTTAAAAGGATACAAGTCCTAAACAATAGGTCTTGCATGGACCACCTCAAAAATGTATTACTATACTCAGTATCCTACAGAGAGCTTAGAGGTGAAACGTCTGGCATACAAGGCATCCTCCGATCTAATCGAGATTGACCTACTGAACATCAGCAAGTCAAATGGCATCAGAAATACTCAGTCCAGGTATTTAAACTGAATGTTGTGGAGAGATGGATATATATCACAGGGGCTACCACTGTTCCAGAACAGATTATCCATAAAAATAAATCAAATCTCATCCGTCCATATTCAAATGCAACTTGGATCTAAGGATGAGTAATAGAAAATGTACTCCAGGATTTCCCCTCATGCCACTAATGGATAGAAGCAGTTCCTAAATGCTGCATCCCTTATATGAGTCCCCCTAAATTATCTATGGAATGATCAGTTATTCTCAATAGGGCT
Organism: Protopterus annectens; assembly: GCF_019279795.1. Taxonomy (NCBI): domain Eukaryota; kingdom Metazoa; phylum Chordata; order Ceratodontiformes; family Protopteridae; genus Protopterus; species Protopterus annectens. Next base: position 16,079,134 of record NC_056744.1, on the reverse strand, counting down.
AATATACAATTATCAGCCATGAGGATAAGCAAGACCAATCAGAACATGTTAATTCAAGCACCAGAAGGGCTTTTGCTAAGCTTAAAAAGTCCTTCAAGTGAACCTATGTTGTGGTAGTAAATAGTTATAAAAAATTCCCCTTTTTAGATTAGTAAGTGCCCCTCTCACCCACCGCCCCTCCAGTCTTCAGCAGCTTCCGGCACCTATGCTCTCACAACCACCTACCTCATACCTACACTGCTGTATGGGGCTCCAATTCTGTCAAATCTCCAGTCCTCTCTCAAATCTACATTAGAATTATGCTCCAATAAAGTTGCCAGATTTGCCACTAGCAAGCATTTTCAAACACATTACTGTATCGTACTAAAGTCACTGAAGTGGCTACAATTACCTCACTACCTAACTTACACTCTGTAACTATTCTTAATATAATTTGTAAGCCCTGCACATGCCCTGCTCTTAGCTCTCTTCTACAAAGATACCACCCTAACTGGCCACTTCAATCCAGTGACAAAAATCTTCTGTCCATCCACAAATCTCAGACATCCACAGGACATAGTCTATATGCAACCTCAGCAGTTAAAATCTGGAACACAATCCCCTCATCCATAACATCCTTAGTCAAAATAAATTATTTTATATGTACACTAAAAGACATTTAAATCTAGGCTCTACCCCTGTGCCAGTCCAGGTTAATCCACCTCTCAGCCTTAGTAAATCCCTTCTCACACAGGCTAGCCTGTGAATTACTTACACACACCATATTCTACTTTATTTGCTATCATAATCCAAGATCTATCATAAATTCTAACAATTATCTGTTAGGCTCCTACATTTCTGCAGTACCTACATGTATCTACACCCATTCACTATGCTATCATGTTTAACAATCACTGTTCTTTCATGTGATCATGTTATATTTTCCAGCGCAGTTCTGCTACACTGTAACTGATTGGAATTAGTAAATTATTAAAGAAGTCTATTAATTTCTTTTTAATTAAGCTGTATTCATATGTTGAAAATGTTTCTCTGAAAAATGTATCTTTGCAAATTTAAATGTGCTATATGTAAATTTATTTTTGTAAAATTTATTTGGTGAGGGTAGGAGGAGCTTATGTGTCCAGTGTGCATTCAACACTGGAGATGGAGGTGACCAGGCCTGCTACATGGTGACACTAATAAAGAACCAGCACATCACTCAAGGAAAGAATGGTGTCTTATGCTGCTTTCAGTGCATTCACTCTTGTATTAGGAGAATGATGAGTATAAAAGCCTGCATACCTCCTCCTGTAACCAAGGCAACCATTGAAAGTCAAGGAGGCTGTCCTCAGGGAGGGATAAAGTGAGGAGGAGAAACCTAGAAGGACCAGACATCTGATCCATTCCATGCCACTCTCACCTCCCACTGGGACAAATAGGTAGATCAGACAATCTGAGCTAGAAAGAAATTGGCTAGAGGCTTCTTGCCCAAGCATGGAGAAGCCAAGTTCTCTTCCGTGGGGAGAGTTAATTGAATGATAGGGCAAAGGTAGTGGAGCAATTGATCCAGGTCTGGTGGAGGAAAAAAGTCTCTCTGGTCTGCAGTTTACATGCCTCAAAATTCTACCACCACTCTATTCCTACCTTATTACTCCTTTTCAACCTACCCCATGCCCTCTTGAATGTCTCTGTAGATTTACTCTCCATCACCAATTCCAGTACTGCATTTCATGGGTTCACAACCCTCTGTGGGAGAAAAGCACTTTTGGAAATCCTGGGAGCAATTAGCTCCTGCAGTTTGCTGCTTGTGCTCCTTCCTTCCTATTCCCCTTCCTGTTCTGTCCTTTCTGTCAAAATTGGCATGCATTTGTGCACCAGTATTGTATCCCTTGGTTACAAATGAAGAGTTCTGTTTTCTCTAACCTGTGGTTATATCTTCTCTTTCATTCCATGGATCCATCTGGTAAGTTTCATATGAACTCCTTCCAGCAGCCTGATGTCCCTTCCCTTGTATGGTCTTCAGAACTGAGTGCAATATTCAAAGTGTGGCCTAAACAAGAGTGTGCTAAAGACAAGCCCTACTTTTCTTCAGGAACCAATACCCTGAAAATATACCATAGCATTCTATTTACTGCTGCCACTGACCTCTCAGTCTTTTCCCAGTAGTCCAATCCGAGTGTGATCAACACTGCCAGATCTTTTTTTCTTATCTATTCTCATCAGTTCTGATACTTTGCACTGGGGTTTTGTGATCCAAGTTGCATTTGTTTACACTGAACCTCAGTTGCCATCCTTCTCCTCATTTACTCAGCCTTGCCAAATCCTTTGCTGGACTCATCCTCTCCTGCACCTATTTTATGTCATCAGCAAAGAGGATGAACCAGTTCTGTATCCCATCAGGAATGTCCAAGATAGACATGCTGAAGAGTATTGATCCCAGGACATGACCCCTGTGGTACTACACTAGTCAATTGCCTAATTCCTAACATTGTCCCTCTCATCACAACCCTCCATTTCCTACCTCTCAGCCATGCAGCTATCCAGTTCCTCAGTCTTGGCCTCACCCCAACCCCTCTGGTCTTCCATTCGACTTGCTGTATGGGACTGAGTTGAAGGCCTTGCTGAATATCATATACCAGTGTATATACCACTACTTCCCTGTAATCTAGTTCTCCTGCAACCCCATCACAGAACTTGATCAGTTTTGCCTGAGAGCTTTTTCTGGCTGAGAACACGTGTTGCTTGCTGCCTGGAAACTGCTGTTCCCTGGATATGGTACCAGCCTTCCCCTCTGGATTTACATGACTGTCCCTGCCATTGTTGTTAACCTAACCGACATATAGTTCCCGGTATTTTTCAGCTCTCCCTGTTGTACAAGGCTACCAAAGTTGATGTCCTCAACCCTTCAGGCACCTTTACACTTTTACTTCAGCCAGTGATTTGTGGAAGATCTCCATGAGGTGGTCTGCCAAAACACTGGCCATATTTCTGACAATTCTTGGAAGCAGCCCACATGCTCCTTGTGGATCCTTAACAGCATTTACCTCCCTCTGAGACTCCTTCCTCTCTATTCTGATATATGTCACTGTTCCCCACATGCCACTCTGCCTCCCTTCTACCTTGACAACCTCCTGAAAGCAAACACTTCATTCATTACTACTTTTTCCTAGTTTGCAATAATCTCCCTCCTGTCCTTGCTCAGCCTGCCCACTTCTGTCCCTACTGCCCTTCTTTCTGCTGTGCACCGAAAAAACATTGTTTTCCTTCTTGATCCCTCTGGCTAATTAACTTTCATCTTTAGCCCTGGCTTTCTTTAAATCTTTGTTATGTTTTTATTGTATCTGCTCTTCCTCCTCCTACACTTCTCCAGCTTCTGCATGCCCTATCATTTGTCCTTAATTGCTAACCAGACATGTAGCAACATTGGCCTTCTTCCTTGTCCTGATACCTTTGCCCATTGCTCTGAGTACTCCATCCTTGAGCTGATCTCATGGAGTGATTAGTTAGTCCCTTGATTTTTTGCAAATTTCCCATCACAGCATGACCTTTGCCTTTTTATTTGCACCCTTCTTCTCTTCTCTAAGGCACATGATCATTCTTATCCAATGATGCCATAATCTGGACATCCCTGGCACTCATTGGACCACATCCTGAATTCTGCTCTGTCTGATACAGTCCAGGACCACATGATCCAAGACGTCAGACAGCTGCCCATCAGTCTCTGCTTTGGAAGTCAAAATCTCCCAGGACACTTCTAGCAGATTCGGATTCCCATCAGTTTTCCCATCATCCTTCTTCTTTGTTGTGTCTTCTGTATTCTGTAGTGCATCAACCCACCAGTTCTCCCCTCACACCCCTCTACATTAACTGTCACAGCACTTAACCTGGCTTCTAATCCACTTGTACCCTTGTCCCATTCCTGTGTTGGAGTTCTTCCTCCTATGTGATCTCACATCTGACGCCCTTCTTTATGTACATTGCTACTCAACCTCCATTTCTTCAGTCTTCCTTTTCTTTCATTCAGTTTTCATAGTTTGAGATTTATTTCTTCATGTTTTCACTTAACTTATGATTTTTTAGAGCACATTATTTAAATAATTCATGTTTTATCATGCTACTGGTATGTAACTATTAAAACTCATTTTCATGCCTAATGTTAAGATTCTTATGTTATTTAATGTATGTTTATGTATGTTTATGTAATCCTTAGTTGTAAAGTCTTTTTTTATTTTATTTTATTTTTTTGGGGGGGGGGGGGGGTTAGGTCAACATCATCTCTGTATTACCTTTATGTATGTATGTATATATGTATGTTAAGTTCTGTGTATATAAAAACACCCCTCACTTTTTCAATATTTTTCAGATAACTTTAGTTGAGGCTTATTTGTGTATGTTTATGTCTGTGTGTGTACATATGTGGATTAAACACTCCTTTGGCAATATTTTCAAGATATACAGCTTGTGCAAATGCACTCACAAGATGTCCCATTTTACTTTTAACCTATTAAGTTAAAACAGAGAAATACACTATTCAGTAATGTTGATATTTTGGCTGAATATGGCTTTCAGAATATTACTATATTTGTTTTATTTTTAAGTTATTTAAATTTGGTTGGTTCTGCTGCAGAAGATGAAATATTAATTTTTGTACATGATCACATAGTCACAAATACATACATATTCCTTATAAGTACCTGTAGCAGTTATTCAGGGAAAAAAAACACTGTCTTGGTGTAAGCTTAGTGTATGCTCAGCATCAGTGTTGTCTAATTAATTAGCTATTTATAATTAATTAGCTAATTAATTAGAAAAATGTGGCAATTCTAATTAATTAGAATGAATAAATAACCATGTAATTCTAATTAATTAGGTGTTTTGAACTATTTCTGATTAAAATGGTTTAATTAGAAGCTTAATTAGATATATTTTACAACTGAAATAAAATTGCATAACAAATTTCTGTATTTATCAGTGATTAAAGTGTAGTAATCTAGCAGTATATTAACTTACCATCTTACCTTAGCAGCAATCAATTCCAGCTTCAGTTCCATATCACACTTTACATAGTTACCTACACTGCGAGTAATTTCCGTCTTCCAGTTTCTGTTTACTGATAAGTTTGATTGTAAACATGGCAGACTGTTCAAGAAATGCCAGATTATGTTGTAGGTTTTTCACTGATGTTAAACTAAATATTATAAACAATAATAAAATGCAAATTTCTGGAGCTTGTAAGGCCTGCAAGGAAATAATTACCAGTGATTGGAAGCCAACAGCAGTGACTTCTAATTTTCTATGTCACTCAAAGCTGTGTAATCTTGGCAAATACAGCAATTACAAGGCAGAAAGAAACATGAAAGAGAAGAACCCACAACAAGATCTGGATAGTATTTGTTCTCTGACCAATATTTTCTTCTGCCATCACAAAGCACTTCGAGCAACAGAGTCGATGATGCTATCATCAGATTTGTCGTGCTATATATGCTTCTTTTGAGTCTGGTCAGAAAAGGAGGATTTCATTTTCTAATGAGTGTTGTACAACCATCATACCATATTCCAACCATGCAAGTTCACGATTAGCGCAGACAGGTGATAAAAACAATTGAAAAGATGATGAATGATTTACAGTATTGCTGTGCCCAAGCTGATATTTGGTCCAGTCGGATATACATGACTGCTTCGGAGTATGCCTGTCACTCATACACACCCAGAAGATGGAAACCCGACTGGTGAGCATGTAGAGATTTAGGAGCTCACATACGGAAAAAAACATCTCTGTAATTTATCAATTTGTTATCCAACAATTCACAAGTCAGATGACAGTTGTTGTAATAGTCACAGAAATTGCTGCCAACATGGTGAATGCATTCCTGAAAACAGCTGATGGGATAGATGCAGATGAAGAGGAGGAAGGTGATAAAGATGAAGCAGGAGAAGAGGTGGAACATGTTCCAATTGATTGGGAACAACTTGAAGAAGAGGGTAGTAGTCCAGTACCTGTGTGCTATGTGTGCTTGGCACACACTTTGCAGGTGGTAGTTCACTCTGGACTTGCTGAAGCCTCAACAAAGATAAACAATGTCCTGGCAAAATCTGATAGTTTTGCGTCAGGTCTTCATAGGTCATGCCGCGCTACGGAGTTGTTGGAGGCAGAAGCATCGATCTGAATTCTATCCTTGAACAGTACAAAATAGAACAGTAAACTGTCAGTGATTTCAGCAATTGTTAAGATCGAATCACAACATGAAGGAACCCTTCAGTGAGTTTGCGATATTCTGCCATTCAGAATTACTCTCACACCAAATGACTTTGCTGTATCATGGGAAATGGAGCAGCTCTTGAGTCCATTTGAAGTCGCTACTGTTTGCCTGCAATCTGAAGTTGTTGTGACAAGTAGTCAAATTCTACCGACAATAGCTGGCTTAAAGTAACAAACAGAGAAGACTGAACTACAGCACTGTACATCAGTCAAGTCTGGTCTCTTGTCATCATTGAACAACAGATGTTATTATCTGTTTTGCCAGGCACATTGCCTGATCGCCACAACTGTGGATCCACAATTCAAACTGAGCTGAACAACTGATCCAGGTGACAGCAACGCAGCACAATAGGCATTATTGTCTGAGATGCAAGTACTAAGTCAATCATATAAACATCTACTACCTGCAGAAGAAGATGTCACCTGTGCACCAATACTATAGCAACAACCATCAGCTTCACAGCCAGACATTCTGTTTTCATACATGATGTAAAACAACAGCACACAAACAAACAGCATTGAATCGGAATTGGGATTGTATTTGTCATCACAGTGCAGCAGCTTGGAGCCACTAGTCTACTGGAGTGACATTGCGTTCCACGAATCATTTCCAACCTTATACTGTGGTGGTGGTGCTGCGGTAGCATTGTCGCCTCACAGTTAGACGTTGCCCGTTTGATTCTCAGTTAGAGTGTCTTCTGTGTGGTGACATGCATGAACGGGCATTCCTTCGTTGAAGGTTGTGCGTTAGGACTGGCAAGCCAGCACGTAAAACTCTACTGCCAATCATTAGCGGACCGGAGTTCCGCTGTGGCGACCCCTAACCGGGAAAAGGCGAAAGACACAAACAAACAAGTTACATCTTAAGCACCACAGTATACCTGCTACTTCAGCAAAAGTTAAAAGGGTTTTCAGTGCTGCTGGCTACATTACTTCAGCTAGGTAAAATAAACTTAGTGATACATCACTGGAGTTGCATGACATTGCCAAGTGCAACAGAGACCAGTTGAGAAATATTACTATTTGATGATTTTACTATTTTATGGCTTTAAATATGTTTTACTGTGCAGGTGATTATTTAGCTAAACATTTGTTTAGAGATACGGTTTAACTTTTATGATTTGACATTGACTACATTGTTTTCAAGTTGAACACTTGGATTGACAAGTTGCAAGTTAAAACATCCGGCAGTAAGTTGCTAATTAAAAATCTAATTAGCCTAATTAGTTTCAAAGTTTGCTAATTCTAATTAGATATTTCAGACAGCTAATTCTAATTCTAATTAATTAGCAAAAATTAGCTGCTAATTGTAAATAATTAGCAAATAAGCTAATTAAAAACAACACTGCACAGCATCATGTTTTTTTTCAACACAGATGTTATTTATTTTAATTAGCATTCACATCAAAGACTCAGCTTATTGCCTGCATCTGCATTTGACATCTTAGATGTGCAAAGTGAAATAGACTTATTCATTTCTTACAGGGAAAGTTGTATTCGTGGCTGGAGAATATTAAACCTTCTAACTGGATACTTTCCCTGTTCTAACACACTGAGACCCTATGTAACCAAGTATCTTCAAGAAGCAGGATTTGAACCTGGCAACAGCTATCGAGGTAACACCATAGCCTTTAGAGATACAGTTTTCAAATTACTTGACTATCCTATTATTACAGTAATTATTTCCAGTATGTTGAATAACATTATGGCCATTTATCTTGCATAGTATTAAAACTATTGTTTGATGGAGAAATAATACACATTTTAAAAGATAACACTCTTGCCTTCCTCTTCCATGGTATAGTATAAAGCACTGTATAATTTACCTTTTTTATTCTGTCATGTATAACTGAATGTCTTCTGACATTGGATAACTCTTCTTTGGCAATCCATGTGTCTAGTATATCATTGTTTCACTTGTAACAAAAATCATTACCTAAACCATTGACTCGCCCAACTTTGCTATTGAAAGTATTATTAAATACACATTATATACTTCAGTGTGCTCCTTAGTGGTATATACTGTTCGGTAGCAGCGTTCACGTATGAAATACATTGCAGAGCTCTGAATATCTTCTTTGTTATGTCCTATCTGGAGCTTTTCTTCCCAAGCCTCTGCTGAAAAAGGGGAATTGCCCAGTCGGACTATCCCAGTCAACAAATATCAAATAAATAAATAAATACCTTACAAGGACTAAAGTTCCAGTCATTTGCTGTAGAAATATAATGATTCTATTTTTGATTCTTGTGGCATATGTGGACAGGCAAAACAGTAAGGCAACAGACAGACCACTGGCAATGTGACTAGTAAACAGTGGATGTCGATCTAAGTCCACACAAATTAAATATAATGAGTGGAGCTTCTAAAGAAATTGAGTGTGGGCTGGTCCTGTTGAATAATGTCACTGGCAATACTGTAAAGGACAGAGAAGTCAGAGTTTTCATCTAAGCTATTAACATGCTTGCAAACTGACCACTGGTCTTCCACTAGGACAGACAACCTTTTATTTTAAGCAGAGTGCCAAAATTCATGACTTCTATTCTTGCAGGATGTTTGAGTGCCAGAAAGACACACTGCAGAGATGTATGGTATGCCTGGATACACATACATATTTTAAATCATTTGACTGTATTTTATCATTAATTACAATAAATGCATATATTCAGATTTACAAAAAAAAAATAAGCTCTGATGTCTCTGATAAAGATACCCCCCTCTGTTGGTGCCCAGTGAAGTGCCAAGCTACATCTTTAAGGGCCTCTGTTCAGCAGTAGTGATAGTGGTTACTTCCTCAGATTAGCTGCTGAAAACTTATACACAGAAGTGCAAGACAGAACATGCAACTCAAACAAAAGTGGCAGCTGAATGGAGAAGCTACAGAGTGCACAAAGCAGGAAAGGGACCTTGGAGTTGCTTTCTCTGATGACCACAGTGTGGGAGAGCTATGCATCAGGGCTGTAAAGAAAGCAACAGGGATGCTAAGATGTTTGCTTTTGGGCAATACTGCATGAAACAGAATGAAGGAAGTGATAACATAATATACAAAAGATCAGTGATCCCACATGGAGTACATGTACAATTCTGGAGATCGTGTCTATGTAGTAATATATGCAGGCAGACAATGTTTATGACATTGAAGAGAGGTAAGAGATTACACATCACAGGTTATATGATGACACATCAAAGAATACGAATAGATGTCTTAGAATATGAGGGAAGGAAGTGGGAGTCAGTTATTATAGTGGTATATGTAACTTAAAGAAGGAACATTGTGCATGACTGTGGTCATTTATTTTCAAGAAAAAAAAACATTCCAAGGCTAGCAGGCATACAATTATCAGAAAGGACAACCCATTTTTGAGAAACATTTGAAACTGCTGGTTCATGTGGGGGGATGCATGGGCTACACTACTTTACATCATGCCTATGACATACAAAACTCTTAAAACTGCTATTAATATACACAAATGACCACCCTGTCTGTTATGTATTATATAACCGTAGATAATGATAAAACACAAAGTACTAAATGTCTGTTCTGATACACCATATAAGCACCGAATATACCATGTTCTGTTATGCTCTACCTACATATTGCCTGTAATCTCTATAGCACAGTACTCTTTATCTAGTCATTGATATGCAGAGTATGTATATGTTATTACTTTTGTGAAACTGCCAGACACTTAGAAAGTTACTTTAAAAACCTGACTAGAAACAGACTCTATGACAGACAGGGATAAATCAATGACTATGACATGGAACCCCTGGGACAAATTTATGGTTTCCCATCCACTCATCAAGGTTGAGCTTGAAGAGGGTTAGCAAAGTGCTCTGAGATGTATTGGGAAGTCTATTTCATAGATGGGACAGCCTCTGGGAGACAAATCTGTCTCTCCAGCAGATTTTGTTGATGTTGCATATTAGATTTAGGTCCTTTTGAGTGGGTAATGCATGAGGAGTTAACCTTATGTATATGGGGCACATAGGTTCATAGGTAGGTACTAGGCTATCAGCCCAAGGGCCTATGTAAGCCTAGCCAGCAAGGTACCATAGTTTACGCCACCCAAAAAAGTTATTTTCCTGTGCCACTGTCCAGCAGAGACACAGAAGTGATCCCTGGGGTGTATTTCCTATTTCCCATCCACTCATCAAGATTTTTCTTGAAGAGTGCTAATGAAGAACTTTGCTTGACATAGATGGGTAGCTTGTTCCAGAGTATAGGAAGTCTCTGGGACAGGAATCTATCCCTCCAGCATGTCCTGTTTATTGTGGTGACAAGGTTTAGGTCCCTAGAGCATGTAGCTTGGAGAGATTGGGATTTCTTTAGGTATAACATGTCCAACAGCTCTGGGTTTGACATAGCTTTATATGTTAGGCAGAGATCACCTCGGAGTAGGCGATAAGCTACGGAGTAAAGCTGGAGGTTTTTGAGGTGGTCAGTGTAGGACATTTGTTTGAGGCCAGTAATCCTCTTTGTGAGGTACTTCTGTGGCCTTTCCATCTGCTGCAGATGTCTTGTGAGGTACATTCCAAAAGGGACATTGTACTCTATAATGGGTCTAATGAGTGACGAGTAGAGGGGAACAATGACCTCTTGTTTCCTGGATGAGAACCCTTTTATGATGAAGTGTGCTACATTGAAGGACTTCCTGACTACTGTGGCAATGTGACTATCAAAGGAGAGACTACTGTCCACCTGGGTCCCAAGGTCTCTTATCACTCATTCGGTGTTAAGTAGATTGCTGCCTATGTGGTAGTTCATGGGTACAGAGTTTTTACCAAAGGGGATGACACTGCACTTTTTGGCATTGAGCTTGAGGCCATGGCTCTGACACCAGGCATCTGCCTTAGTGAGGTCCTTCTGTAGGATGTCCACATCATTTGGGGACTTGACTATGGCTCCTAGTTTGCAGTCATCTGCGAACATTGTCAGCCAGAGGCCTTCTGTGTTAGCCTGTACTTCAGAGAAGTAGATACCAAACAGGAGAGGTCCCAGGATGGAACCCTGTGGCACTCCACTTGTCACTGCCTTGAGATCAGATTTGGAGTCTGCAACTTTTACAGTGTGGGTTCTGGCAGTGAGCCAGTTGGCAACCCATCTTATGACGTAGGGATTTATACCTAGTTTAGTGAGTTTAGCTATAATTCCAGAATGTCACATTATGTTTGAGCATTGTGAAGTCATGGGAGGAGAGACCTTGCAACATTCAGTTGTAGGCATGAAGGCACCTGAAGGGATTTTTTTTATATATGATGAGAAAATGATACAAAATTAGAAGCATTCTGCAGAAATCAAGGAATGGACCAGTGAGTGTTGTTACTGTTAGTGCAGTAACACTGGCACTGATCAACCAGATAGTTTTTGGCTATATTTCCAGCTCTGTGAATTGTACAGTGTGGATAGCTGATGACAGAAATAGTGCTGTGACGTAAGTGTTATTACTGTTTTTTCTATATATATATAAATGCTGGCAATGAGTAACCAGATATTTTTGATAATATTTTGCTGGCTTTATTATATATGTGGAGAAACTTGATGAAACTTGATTGTAATACTTTAACTGTAGCAACTTGTCTGTATGGACAGACCTAATCATGATTTTTGTGGATAGCTACTGAATGGAATGGTGCAGTAAGATGCTTTTACTGTATTTTACAATAATCTTGGCAGTGATCAACCAGATATTTTGACAATATTTCTCTGGCTCTGTAATGTATGGGGAGCAACTTGATTGGAATACTTTTAGCTTGCTTGTGTAGACTGTGGAACAGACCTCTTAACTGTCCCTGTTTTGAAAGAATGTCCCTATTTTCAGCCCTGAATTACTCTTACACAGGATGTCCCTATTTTGGGGGGCATGTTCTTATTTTCAGGTTTGGTTTACCCCCTTCATACAATTTTCTGAATCCCTCCATAATATGCGATTTTTGAAACTACCTAGTACGCAGAAAACTAGACTTCATGATGAACATATTAGGGACAACAATAATTTAAAGACACAAATCATGCATCACCTTTTTCCTGAAGCCAAATAGATGACCATGTATAGTAGAATTTTTCCAATGCAGTTCATTAAATTCTGCAGATCTTACACTGCTTCTTTGATAACGTGCATATATTTTTCCATCATTTTTGTTACTTTTTTGAGCATGTATTTATGTGTAGTATCTCACATTCTTACTGGAAGTGGGAACAATTTTCTGCTATTTGATATTGAAATGTTATGCTAATTAAATGTCTAGATTTCTAGTTGGATATACTTACGTTTCAGGGGCCTTTGTTCCTGTTTTCAGTGTCTGTGGGTTGAGAAGTATGCTGAGGAGGTGAAATAATATTACATAGCCATCAGATGTCATGGCTATAACTTCTAGGTGGGGGTTAGGGTTGGTTGGATGAAAGTAACTTACCCTCTTGTCATTTGAACAGCTGCTATCTGGCTCTGTAGGACCAGTGTGCATTTGTGAAAAGTAATATGGGACACGTAACTGGACAACTGATATACACAGAAGAGTTGGCATAATTGCAATAGCTGAGTTCTGTGGAGGAAAATGACTAGTTGCCTAGAGCTGTAAGTTATTTATTTTGGCTTTGCAGGACTAATATGACTGTGTGAAGCAATGTGCAGCATTTTGATGTGTGGAAACCGTTTGGTTGGAGCAAAGGTGAAATACATTACAGGGTCTTCCACTTTAATCACAATTAGATGTCAGAAGTGGATATAACTGCTTAATGGGGTTGCTTGGATGAAAGTAACTGACCTTATTATCACTTGTTCAGTTTAACAGTCATTTCTCAAATAGAAAAAAGGGAAAAATGCATCACAAAATATCCAGACCTTCAGAACTTCTGGGGGCTAGTGCCCCCCAACACACCAAGACTGTATATTTTAACATGGGCTTAGTGGTCACCCTGCCCTAAACCCCCACCTAATCTAAAACCAGCCCTGATCATAGGTGTGCACAGAAGGCTGCTGTACTTGTGTGTGGGTGTGTGTGTGTGGGGGCTGGGTGTGATGTCATTATTCATTTAACATTTCTCCCAAACCACAGAGGTAATTATATTTTGGTTGGGCTGGGGACAAATTATTTATTTATATTTATTTTACATTTGTTGACTGGAAAAGTCTGACTGGATGCATGTCTATTTTCAGGGGGAGGCCCAGGGAGAAAAGCTCCACGGTTAAATTTTAAGCAAAATATAAGGTGTATACAGAAGCATTCAAATTGACATAAATAGTACCAAACTTAACATTGACTAGTAACATAGCATTGAGGCTGAAGATTTAACATATTTACATAGACTGAACACATCTTTTACAGTTTTAGGTTGAGGCGTTACATAATGGTGAGCATTGTTAGTAGGGGTTGCATTTTTTGCTTTATGCAGTTGCACTTGTGAGCAAGTTAGCCACAGCAGGAAGTATAGCAACAAAGAGAGCAAAGATTAGACATAGTAGTGAGTATAGTGGCAGGAGAAGAGACAGAGATGGGAAACTGGATAACAGGTTAAGTAAGAAAAGCAGGAAGAGTAAGTAGCTTAAGTACAGAGTAAGAGTAGAGGTGTAGAGAGAAAGGTGTAGTGGATAGATAAGACTGTCCTAGCAGTGACTAAGGGGTTAGAATTAGAGGTGGAACTGGAAGGAAGCTAGAGAAGTTGCATTCATTTAGTGATGAAACTGAAGAGTAAGGGTGGGGGAGGGGGAGGGGGTTAGCCAGGTGGGGAATATGTGCATATCCATGTGTCTTTAGGTGTTCTTTCAGGAGTCTTTTAAATGCAATCTTTGAGCCTGCTGAGGTAATAGCAGTAGGTAGGGTGTTCCTAACTTTGCCTATGTAGTTAGGGAAGAGGGAGTCCCCTGCTGTGTAGTTGGTTTTGGTGACCTTGATTAATTTTTTGTCGCTAGAGCGAAGTTGTCTAGTTTTAGCTTGTAGTTCTAGTAGGTTGGCCAGAGCTGGAGTTTTGTCAGGGAGTAGTAGGGGAAAGCTGATGATAGTTTAGGAGATTATGGAATTAAATGTGGCCATGATTTCTTTAAATTTCCACACAAAAATTCATAGAAGTGTATGGAGGGTCAATATAACTTGTACAGGAGCCCTGTACTGTCTCTAGAAGTAACAAGTTGGAGATATTACATTAATATATATTTTTTTCATTTTCCTCACAGACATCTGAATCATAAACAAGTGGCTGTCTTTTGGAGAAGAGTAAATAGACTGTTTTTTATATGTCTTACAGCAAATATGTTCTGTTTTCTATTTGTTTTTTTTTTGTTTTTTTTCAGTTTTGCCTGTCTGACATCAGAAGGGTACATAAGACGATGACTGTCTATTGAGATGGTCAGAAGTGAACAGGCATGCTTTATATAAATATGACAATAGCAGCTTGAAGTATGACTGTAGGAATGTGTGTCTTACTTTTAATCCCAATTTAACACCAAAAGAGAATACACAAATTTACTACCTATTTTGATATGAGATAGGGGGCAGGTACTATTCCCAGATTTAATATATGTCTCCTCACAAGCATGTGTCTTCTTCATTTATTGTGAACTGGTGTTTTGTTAACTCAGAGCATAAAAGTTGGGTACAGCTTATTTCTTCATTTAAATAAAAAAGTGGGATTGAATTTCTTTTGCACACACGTTTTTTTTTTTTTCAGGCCATCATTGTATCAAAATATTGGGAAAAAAAGCTTTGAAATGCACCTCAGAAAATCTACAACACTATGGCTTCTGATTAATCAGAATGCCTAGCAGCCCCAGACCCCAGATTACTTTAGTTATTACAGAGTAGTCTTTGTCAGTTAGGGTGTGTTGAAAGGATACAGGAAAAAGCAAAGTTGAAGAGTAAATCTGAATTTCTTGCCTTAATCATGGCTTTAGTTCAAGCCATCACTGGATGAAAAGGTTGTTTAACAAACTCTAAAATGCATCTAGAAGTTAGGATGTGCTGAAAGGAGCAGGGAAAACAAAGCTGAAGAGCAAGACTAAATTTTTTTCTTCCCAATATAGATTTTCTTTAGGCAATCACTGGATGAAAAAGGTTGTTCAAAAAAATGCTAAAATGCACATTATAGCATATGGAATCCCCATGGCTTCTGACGCTCCTACTCAGTACAGCTAGTTCCACTGCAGTTATTACAGTTAGGATGTGCAGAAAAGACGCAGGAGCATAAAATGTAGATGGATAAGGCTACATTTCTTTCTTTGACCATTGCTTTTGTTCAGGCAATCACTGGATAAAAAAGTAATAAAAAATACTAAAATGCACCTCAGAGGCATTGAACCCCATGAAGGGCTTTGCAGTGGGGAGCTGCTCTGGAGCATGTCCGACTAAGGTGGCAGTTTATGTAATGCCAGCCCTGCTGTTAGACACTGCTCACAATCTCGTATAGGTAATTAGCCTACTGATGTCAGCAGATCAATAGCTGCTAATATAAAAAAAATAATTTTACGGAACTGTTTTCCACTGACTTTACTGCAGAGAGAAAAGGAAATTGTACCAGTGCACCTATTCAGAGCAATACTGATTTTGGCAGTTCTGTCCTGGTGGGGACATGAAAAATGACAAATTTCTTAATATTTTACAAGAAAAAAATATTTTACAAGAATTTAAGTTATCTCAATGCAGTATAATTAACCAACACTGAATATCACCAAGTCTTTATTTTTGTAATTAGATAAAAATATTTTTTCACTAAATTAAGGCATGTTTTTTTCCTGCACAATTATTTTCGTTTTCTTCAGGTCTGTCTCCAATCAGGAATATTCTGATTTAAGTTCTTTTTTCTAGCCTTGGCTAGCCTCCTCTAATTGTTTTTTATTGCTATCATGCAATATTCAATATGTCCTACAGCTTCTTCCTCTTTTAAAAATGCCTTGTATTATAGACCCAACAGAAAACTCTACCCAGTCTTTTACTTATCACTCACTCATCCTTTTTTCTTTGTCTGTATTATATTATTACTCCCTGATAAGATAGGCAGTCTCTTATGACAGCCTCATCCAATTCTGCTACCCCCCCCCCCGAGTTACTTGCTCCCAAAACTTTGGTTCCTTTGCCAGTTGCCTCCAGTAAATTCCAGCCCCCTTTCACCTATTATAGAATATATGGATATATATCTTGTGGAGTCAGCATGCCCTCTCTGCATTCATGTGGGTTTCTTCTGGGTACGCCAGTTTCCTCCCACATTCCAAAGACATGCACCTGGAGTGTTTCTCCACAGCCCTCTGCTGAAAATAGGCTCTGTCCTATTCAGACTTTCCTGGTCAACAAATGTTAAATAAAATAAATCAATAAAAAATATCTGTACCTCTCCCCTGCTTACAGACATCCTTATTGGTAACATCTCCTTTCTCTGTTCCCTTGCTGGCTTAATTACAATAATGCTACCTGTTACTTTATGAATATAATATTATTTATGGTTGACACAATTCTTTTTATTGAGTTCCATTCAAAATCCTAGCCTCCCTTTATTTCTCAAACTCCGTTTCATCTTTATCATTTTCAATCAATGTATTTCTTGCATTGTCTGTCAGGTAAGGTTTCATCCAATTAAGGGTGAACAATTTTTAATGAGTTTTTTATTCCATCTTTTACATGGTGGTCAGATTTCATGTTGTCATCAATTACTACACCAAGTAGTTGAGTATGGATTACAAATCCAATTTTTATGCTGTTTGCAGAGGTTAGAGTGAAGAGGGATTTTAGGGCAAAGATTAGTTTTGGGGTAAATAAGATATGCTTGGATTTTGGGGGGTTTGAAGTCTTTAGGAATCAGATATTTCAATAGAGGTTATGGAATCCTGGATTAGTTGATTCAGTGTACCAGTTTTTTAGCAACACATAATACAGAGGAATCATCTGCATATTGGATGATTTTTGCATGTTTGCTTGCTGGGTGGAGGTCATTCACATATACTGTATGTTGAATAAGAGAGGATGATTTTAAATTTGGTTGGTTTTATGGCCAACTACTACTGACTTTGTGTCCTTTTCATCACTTATTACTCATTCTCTCCTCTGGCCCTTCGCTGTTGGTAGACTGTGCATTCGTCCCTTTGCTAGGAGTGTTCTGTCTTTCTGGACAAGAGAACGTGTTACTCTTTCCAGTCTTACAACTCCTGTAATTAAGTAGGGGAGCAAAAATGCCAGGGCCACCATACTGTGGCCAGATGTGTATTTCTGTTAAGCCCATGTTCCCTCTAATATGTTGGAGCATTCAATGGCATCATGAGGGACCAGCCAACATTTACCTGGTGGTGTGTCTTTCATGATGCCTGCCACAAACATGTACTTTCACTGAGACAAGTACTGAATTCAGTTATTTGACTCAAAATGTAAAACGTACTTTTTTGACTTCTGGATTCCATCCACAAACTTTCAGTATGATAATCCGTCTGAAAACATTCTTCTGTCAGTTAATAGTATTTATGTGTAATACAAGCAGAATATCCGGAATATTAGCAATCAACGGTATAGTTAGGGCTTTATTCCTCTACACCACTGAAAGTGGATCACATTTTGTTGACAAGTGAAAGTATCACGTATATTTAGTGAACTATTGCATGGTCAACCCATCAGTGTGCTGACTGTTTCTTTGTTACTGAAAGTGTCTGTTCTACCTCATGCAAAAGAGTAAATGGAAAAGATGAGGCTATGAGTATTTCTTTGTCCTTTTCTCTGAGTTAGTGTGACCTTGGAAGTAATATATTTATAGATCAAGGTGTTGATATAGAGATCCTACACTGCAATTGCAAAGGTCAGAGACTTCCGGTAGAAATGTTCTTTAATTATGTTTGTGAAATGTCTTTAAATGCAGAGCTGTAGGAAAGGTAGGTTAGAAATGTCCCAGATACTATATATCACCTATATTTAGTTCCACATTGCAAGAGTTTGTACAGCCAATAGTTTTGTGAAGAAATAGGAGGTCAAATAAGACTTGGTGTTTGCTGACTTGAAAAGGGAAAAACACAGGTCACCTCACTACAACTAGCAGGCTTCTGACTATAACAAGAGCTGTGCTAATCTTACATGACAGTTGAAGGATTTAATGCCTTTAATTTTCTTGATTATAAATACTTTAGACCTTTGCAGTTGAGTGATATGCTTAAATATGTGCATAGCAAGGGGGCACTGTATTCAGTGGTGGGGTCCTGTACAGTGGGTAGGATGGCTTCTTTGGATTTTGAAAATATTCCCTTGAAAATTAAATAGGTCAGATAAAAACATTTCCTATCTATGGTGAAAACATGACAGAATAAGAGAAAGTTATTGACGTAAGTGCCTGAATTTCTTATGCCCATATCTGTCTGAAGAGGAGAAACATTTAAAATATGATTTGGGAGCATCTTTGTTATGTATTCTACTATGTTACAAATTTTTTGCACACCATGTATGAAAATATTCTAGCCCTTGCTTGAGCTGTTTAGTATCAATGGATGAAGGTATAAAGTGCTCAGCTTGCAGTCATCATCAAACTTGGTGAACCACACTTTGAAATAATAGCTTTGATGTCTGCAAAGTAAATGCCAAACAGAAGAAACTCAGCACTGATACGTGTGGAATGCATTTAACTAAAGTTTTACATTATGGTATGATGTATACCCCTACTATGTTGATGTGAGAGGTTTGCTTTCTATTATGGCCCTGGAAGATATACCCCTGTAAGTCCTATTTGCCAGATCTGGCATAGGTTAAGGCATTCTTCTCTAACAGCTGGATTATGGTTTGCCATTTTTTTTCACTGCCTCAAAAAAGAAGGAGAATGCTATCCTAACCCTGTCAAATAAAACGTGGTGACTTATCACCCCCCCCATAAGAACGTCAGTGTTTAACAATAGAAAAAGCCAACTGACTTACTACTGCACACAGATCAGATCTCTTACTGGTTTTTCAGTTGTTTAAACTCCAGCACTTTTATTCCGTTACTCATTAAGCTTCTAAACATACACCAAAGATATCCTCCTATAACCTCAGAAGCCAGTATTCACAACCAGTCTCTGCTCGAAATTCCATTATCTGAACATCAGTGTACTATGCACTGCTTTTCTACCCAAAGTTAATTGCACCTCTCCCTTCACTTTAAAAGAAATCACCTGTTACCCATCATTCTGGACTGCATTGAAAGTGTACGTTTTAAAGTATTCTAAATGCAAATCCTATCAGTCAGAACACATAACATCTTAATTTACCTGTCTTTACATTGTATTTTTACATATACTATTCAGCTCATATTAGACTATTATTTAATCCATTTTACCACCTACGCTAACCTGCAGCCTCAGAACCTCATCCATACTGTCTCAATTAGTTTTTCCCTAAATCTCCATTTATAAAAATACATATTTTTGTGCATAGTATATCTATGGGTAGATATGTAGTTATATGTAGTGGTTCAGTAATCTGTTTTATAAAACCCTTTAAATATGTTACTGAACTGTGTACCATTTTTTGTTTGAATGTACACAACTTGACATAATTGTATCTTGTATTTTGACTTCTCTGCAATGTATTGAACACTTTCGTTTTGATACTTTTTGCAGTTCTAGACTGAAACTGAAATTGGTCCACTGAGATCAGATGTCTACACCAGTAAATAAGTTCATATAACTAACTAAATAAATGTGTCTTAAGTATTTACAACTCTCGCATGTTGCACTCTAAATTGGTAGAATTAGTGACCAGTCTATAAGCATAAGCCAACTGTTGCGTCTCCTTAGTACACTCAACATGATCACACTGATGAGACATTGCTAGATTATGGAAGATTAGGAGTGGTCACAGTACTCAGTGGATGGAGGGAGACTATTATAGCAAACCTTTACAATTTACGGATGAGGTATTTACGGTGATACTCTGATTTTAAAGTAGATGGTAGCTTCTCGAGCATTATTTACTGAAAAGACAGAATTAAGTTTGCCAAGAATAATTCTCAGAGTCATAGAATAATAGAATGCCAGAGACAACTGGGCCATATTGCCATTTGCACCTTGCCATTACACTCCCTTAGACTTTATCGCCTTTTCAAGGAGCAATAGATCAGTCATACTGGGGTGCATTTATTAAAATCAATCCAATTGTGTAATTCCTTCTTAAAGGAAGATAATGTGCTGCATTGTCTGGTTTGGAGAGGAAGTTCATTCCAGAAAAGGGGTAGTCACTGCGTGTTTAATCTGTCTGTCCACCGTGATTTATTTATTTGACGAAGCAGCTTCAGATCTCTGGTTCTAGTGTTTGCAGGGCTGTTTGATTTGTGAAAAAAGTAGAGGTATTGGACCGTTGGATTCCTAATAGCCCAGAAGGCAAGGCATAGAGCACCCCCATGAAGTCTTTCTTGCTAGCTCAGGTCCTTTAGTCCCTCGATCTTTTTTGTCAGGAACCTTTGGGGTCTCTCTAACAGTATGAAAATTTTAGGGAGGTACATCCCAAAGTTAATATTGTATTCTGTAATGTGCCTGATCAGTGCAGAAGATAGAGGGGACAGGACTTTTTTGGACCTAGAGGAAATACCCTTTGCGATCAGCTATGCTAGACAGAAGGATTTTGTGACCACTGCTGCAACACGATGGCCAAAGGAGAGGGAGTTATATGCCTGCGTTCCAAGGTCACTTACATCTTCATTTTGGAGTGTGGTGTTTTCCTTTCAATAAGTTGGGGGATAGTTTATCAAAAGTAACAATATTGCATTTTCTAGCATTTAGTTTAAGCCCATTTTGTCAGCAAACCAGCTAGTAGCATGTGGAAGTTCATTCTATAGCTTCTGCATATCAGAAGGAGATTCAAGTGTAACAACCAGTTTACAATCATCTGCAAACTTAATTCACAAGAGTTCCTGATATTTTAATTTAAGATCAGAGACATATATGCCAAATAGCAAAGGTCTTAGCACAGAGCTCTGTTGTAACTCTCTGGTTGCAGAGGCTGTACCTGCCACCCTCACAGTGTGGGCTCTGTCCCTTATCCAATTAGCTATCTATCTACCTACACAGGGATTGATTTAGAGTGCATTCATCCTGTTGATAATGTTGGCATGTGGCATAGTACTGAATGCTTTTGTAAGGTCGAAGTATGCCTTATGGCCAGGATGATCATTGTCCATGACTTATATTTACCTGATTCATTAATCATGCTCTACACAAACAAAGCCAAACTGCTGGGTTTATCAGGTCTGTATGACCTGTTCCATGACTTTTACAGGTGAAGCTCATCAGGCTGCTAGAGCTATAATTCCTCAGGACCATAGCAGGGCTACCTTTGTGAAGGGGCATCACAGCTGCATCGGGATAAGCTCAGGTGGAATAGTTGTAGGAATATTGCCACAAGTACATGTTTAGGGCTGTTCAGTTGGCTTTCATCGGATCCCATAGAGGATGCGTTTTTTGTTTTGGAAGGTACTTTTAACAAGTGTTCTTTTGTGATGAAAGAGCATTTTAGGTGTATGTGGGTTTCGTAAGGATGTCTCTGGAGTGACGTTGGCACCGAATTTGTTTGCCAGTATATTTGTAATATCCACTGTGTCAGAGTAGGTAGTACCAATAAGTTCAGAGCAATGTTGGGTGTTATTTCATAACATTCAGATGTAGGTAAAGAATGATTTGTAATTATCCTCAGCTTCCAATGCTAGCCTCAGTTTATGAGAATCTTTAGTTTTCCTGATGGTATTTCTTAGTAACTTGTATAACCTTTTGATATATACTGATTTGTGGGTCTTTGTTTTGCTATATATTCTAATGACCTTTTTTTTCTCTCTTACTGTATTGTTAGTTATGCATGTGGACTACTAGGCTGGTTTGCTGTTTGTTTTTATCTTTTGTTTAGTTTTGGTAATAACTGTGAAGTTTATAAATTTTTTAGGTGATTGTAGAATT
This sequence comes from Protopterus annectens, assembly GCF_019279795.1. NCBI lineage: Eukaryota > Metazoa > Chordata > Ceratodontiformes > Protopteridae > Protopterus > Protopterus annectens. The sequence goes on along the minus strand of NC_056744.1, from coordinate 16,057,023 downwards.
CTTCTTTATAACTTCTAGCTGTATATACATTTTTGGTGCACAGTTATATTTGAACCTACAGAGTTTATCATATAATTTTAGGAAGTTTGTCTGTATGAAGTCTTCCACTATTATTGTATTTGCCTCAGCTGGTTTAGTGATTTTGAAAGAGAAAGTTATCAGTTTGTGGTCAGACTTGAACGGGGAAGTGTATACCTGTATGTCCTAGACAAATTTCTCCTGGTACTATAAATACCATCTTAGGTCTGTCTTGAAAAGAGGCTAATAGCATAGTGGGACCATACCTCTCAACCTCATAGAGCAAGAAATCTGGACAAAGCCATAAAAAATACAAAGGCCCAAAAATAGGGACACTTTACAGAAAGTACTCCAATTGGAGGAGGTTTTTCAAGATCAGGGAATTTGTTATTTAGACTCCTAGCACTGAACAAACACTACACTGATATTCTCTGGTACTCTGTTTATTAGGTTTTTAGGTTGGAAGATCCATTAGCAAGGCTTGGACTAAAAAGGCAGTATGGGGGCAGCAAATGCTTTAACTAGTATTTGGAAGCCTTAGAAAGACAGATGCAAACCATTCTTGACAAAGCAAATGGGGATGTGCAATAGTACATTCCATGGTAACATATACTAGAGCTCCATTGAATGACACCAGTTACTGGGCCAGTTGTTGAAATCAGTCATCTGTTCCTTGTACTTCATCATCGATCTTGACAAAGATAGGATTTTACTCAATAGCAGAGTTTTTCATGCACTTGTGACATGCATGAAGAGCTTGGAAATGTCACTCTGCATTTACATTAAGTCCAAGAACCAAACCTATTTATTTATTTGTGCTATAGATCACCACCATGTCGTATTCTTATTTGTACATCTTAAGGGTCTTGAGGGCCTATGAGACATCAGAGAACTTAGTACCAGCTCACCATAAGCCTGCTTTTCTCCAGCCTTATGAAAGTTGGGTTTGTGTGTCTTACTATAGAGTCACCAATCATCAGTACATTATTATTATTAGTGGACAGCTTAAGAGTACTTGGTTTGAGCTGATTTTATTTCTTGGTAACTCTCTATTGTGGACGTAGCAGCATGTGTTGTAATACTTAATTTCTGCTGAGACCTGATTTTGTTTGACCTTGAAGGTTTAGGCAACAGCCTCAGGATATGATCATTTTCCATGTATTTAGGTGGAGCAGCAGTGAGGGATATGGTGCTCACAGACTTTTTTTTTTTGTGAGAGTGTCATTTCCATCCTCATTAAATATTTGCATCTCTCAAAGCTAATGAAGGAGTAAGTAGTAGTTTATTGTCTGAGTACACCAGGAAGTTTCCACGCTACCTATGTATACAAAGTGTTATGAGTCTGGAAAATGGAGGAAGTCAATCTCACTGACCTTCCATTTAGTCCACGAATGTAGAACTTTGTGGAAACAAGACTCATCTGAATTTAATTAGAGTACAGAAATATGGAGAAATAAGACTTATCTGAATGGTATTATAAGACTTAATACATTTGCAGTATAATAGTTAACTAGTGAAGGTTCTCTACTAAGGTTGAAATAGCTTCCAGTAACTTAACTTGATCCTAAATAAATTGGTAACACTTTTAGCACAGCCTGCTAGTAGATAAACTGTGGCTAGGCTTGCTAGGGATAAAACTTCAATCACAGTGCCTGTATCCGTGGAGTGCAGCTTTGCACAGTGCTGCACACAGCACAGCTTAGTGCAATATAGCTGAGCTAAGAATTAAAAAAAACAGTGAAAGAACAGCTTTTAAACAGCTTTTGGCTCCAGCCAGTAATGCTACCTCTCCAGAAAGAGCAGCCGCTTATTCTCTCTCACTGAAGAGAAACTACTGTCTTTCAGACTGCTCACAGGCTAATTAACACTTTGCTGTACCTGCTGCTGAGTTATAAGTAATAGAAATGGAGCACAAGGATATAATACTGTAATTAATGAATGCAATTGGGTGACTTTTCAGCACAACACTTCAATTACCAGCAAAGCAAATGAGATACGTGATCAAATCGTGTCTAAATGCTACTAAAACAGCAGTAACAGTTAAAATGGAGGGAAAGCAGCAGATGTAACACATTGAAACAACACAGAAAAAGCACAATACTTCACTTTCAGCAAGGAAAACAAAATAAAATAAGCAAAACTTGCTTAAATTGTATTTATTTATTTTCATTAATTGATTGCATTTGTTGACCAGGAGAGTTTGACTAGGCACAGAGTCCCCTTTTCAGAGGAGGCATGGAGAGAAAAGCTCCAAATGATACACATTAGATAAAGATTTATACATGGTGTAGGAAAAAATGGCATTTTACAAGTGTATACATAGTCTAATGAATAAAGGCATTTGGTAAAATGTATACTTTGTATTGAAAAGCCAATCAACAGTATTCTGAAAAGTCTGCATAGTAATGGATTCATTGCAGAGAGTAAAATAAGGCTCAGAAATAGATTTTTGGATCAATGGTTTGTCAGCTGGCTCACAGATAGGATGCGGATAGTCAAAATAGGAGAAGTTACCTTAACAAAGAGAGCAGTCATCTCCTGTTTGGCATTTACTTCTCTGAAGTAAAGGCCAATACCAAAGGGCTCTGGCTGACTACGTTTGCAGATGACTGCAAGCTAGGAGCAGTCATTGAATCACCAAATGACAAAGCCATCCTGCAGGAAGGTTTTTCTGAAATAAATAACTAGTGCCAAAATCATGGACTGAAACTAAATGTAAAAAAATAAATTACTGCATCCTTTGGGAAGTTATCTACCTCAGTGAATGACCACATTGACAATATGCCCCTAAGAGCTGACCCAGTTGTTCAAGATTTGGGAACTTATGTAGATAATGACCTAACCTTTGAACACTGCATATCTATTGCTGTAAGAAAGTCCTTCTATATTGCACATCTTATAAACAAATCGATTGTGCCTAGATCTAGGGATGTCATTGTCCTGTTTCACTCAGCCCTCATGAGGCCAGTCACTGAATATAATACCCCCTTTGGCATTTATTTCTCCAGTCACATGCAACAACTGGAATGCCCACAGAGATACCTTCCTAAAAGGATACAAGGCCTTAACAACATCTTCCGAATGGACCATCTCAAAGCACTGTCACTAGGGTTACCATATGTCCAGGTTTCCCTGGACACGTCCTCTTTTTTGGGCTCCTGTCCAGGCAGTTTTTGAAAATTCTGCGATTTGTCGCAGAATTTTCAAAACCAGACCTCCCTATTTCCTCTTTCCTCTGCTTTGTTTTTTTTTTTTTTTTTTGATTGGCTCGTATACCGGTATATGAGCCAATCAAAAAACGGAGCTCTGTTCAATGCGGAACTGTTTGATGTTCCGCATTGAACAGAAGAGGGTCCACTGTGCGAGTTTTTGATTGGCTCATATACTGGTATACAAGCCAATCAAAAAACAGAGCTCTGTTCAATGCGGAACTGCTTGATGTTCCGCAATGAACAGAAGAGGGTCTGCTGTGTGAGTTTTTGATTGGGTCGTATACTGGTATACGAGCCAGTCAAAAAACGGTGCTCTGTTCAATGCGGAACTGATTGATGTTTCGCAATGAACAGAAGAGGGTTCGCTGTGTGCGTTTTTGATTGGCTTGTATACCGGCATATGGGCCAATCAAAAATCGCCAAAGACAGAGCTACTTGACTTTAATGCAATATTCCACATTAAAGACTAAAGACTGCTCTTCACCTAGTGTGAAGAATCTGGCAACCCTAACTTGTCTTTAATGTGGAACTGCGATGTTCCGCATTAAAGACTAAAGAAAGAGGATGAAAAAATATGTGCTGGTATAATACCAGCACATATTTTTTCATCCTTTTTTTCATATAACCAAATATGGTAACCCTACCTGTCACCATACTTGGTATCCTACAAACTGCTAAGAGGTGACCTGTGCCTGGTACACAAGACATCCACTGACTCATTGCTGATGGATTTACTGCAGATCAGCAAGTCAAATGGCATTAAAAATACTAATTCTATGGAAGGGATCTAAACCTCTTCTGCAACATCAACAGAACAGCTTGGAGGGATGGATATATTATCCAAAGGATTCTGCTGCTGTGAACCAGACTCCCCATACATACAAAATAAAGTTCACCCCTGTCTGTATTAAGCACATCTTAGACCTATGAATGGGAAACAGAAAATTAACCCCAGGACTGCCCCTTGTACTACAGACAGAGGCAGTTCCTTAAATGCTTTATCCCATGCATGGTCCCCACAAATTATCTATTTATCTCAGTTATTCTCATTGTAGGTAATATATAATTATCGACCATGGGATAGTTAAGGCCAATCTATAAGCTAATTGGATAGATTATTTCAAGTGCTTAAAAGAAAACAGGTTTTGATTAAAATGGCCCACAAGGGCAGTTAGACTAATACTTACCCATGAAGCTATGAACCTATTATTGTTTTGAGAAAAGGAAGATGATGAGCATAATTCAATATACAGACATAAACTTCAGTGGACCTGTAGCATTGTGTACTTCCGTTAGCAGTTTCATAACAAAGACATCAAATAGACATAAAGTTGCAGAAAAGCAGCATTGTTTTATGCTTTTTTATGTTAGTCACCAGCTGGACTAAAGACTAACAGAAGAGGGAGAAGGAGGAGATGGAGGGAGATGATTCTATAGGTGAACGTGAGAAGGATGAAGTGAGTTGGAAAGTGAAGCGGTTTAGTCAGTTATGGTGAGTGGATGAGACTATAGAAGAAGGGGTGTGAAAACAAGATAAGAGAGAAGTAGATGAAAGGTAGGAAGAAGTGTAGAATTATGGTTTAGTTTAGGGGGTACTTATCCAGAGTTAATACAGGGGCAGAGCCGGAGATTCTACAGCTATGAATTTAGCCTCTGTTTAAAATGTTTGAGATGTACTGTATTTATAAAGAGAGGTATATTTTTTCATACTTTGGTGACATACTTTGCGAATAGTCTGTCACCAGCTAAATTGTTGGATTTACTGGCATGGAGGAGGAGCATTTGCTTTGAGCAAAGGAGTCTATTTGGTTTGTATGGCTGGATTAATGTTTACAGAGCTAGACAATTTGTAGATTTAAAGATGAGGTTATGTCATGAGATGTAAGTAAGATAGCAAGTGGGGAAGTTTGAGCCAGTTTAGCTCATTGAGTGCTGGGCAGTGGTGGGATTTTTGTGGGTGATTTACTGCAAATTTTGCTACTTTATGATAGCATTGTTTAAGCTTTGGGAGCTGAGAGATTTGTGAGTTGATGCAAACAGAGTCTGAGTAGAGAGGTGATGAGAGTAGAGGATAGAGACTAAATGTTTCCTGGTGTGGTCAGTGAGGACATTTTGACTGTATAGGGAACCCAGTTTTCTGGTGTGTTTTCTTTACTCTATGATGAATGCTGTAGTCAAATTTTAAGCTATTGTCAATGTAGATGCCAAGCAGCTTAGTATGTGGGACAATTTAAATTTTATTATTTGCTGAGGATTTCTGGGCTAAGGGGTATTTTAAGATAAAGAGAATATGCTTGCTTTTTTGGGGGGGGGGGGTGTTAATAAAAAGTTGTGAGTCTGTTAACCAGTTTAAATGGATGAGAATGATTCTTGAGGGATTTGCCACAAGTTGTTATGGTCTAGGGTGTTACATTTGAAGGTGGAGTCATTGGCATACTGAATTATTGTGGCTGACTTGGAAACTTCTGGGAGTTTATTAACGAAGATGTTGAAAAGAATGAGAAGAAGATTTGAGCCACGGCAAACGCCTGTGAAAACTGGGAGGAAAGGGGAAGAGTCTGTGCGCCATTTTACATCCTGTGATCCATTAGCAAAATAAACTATGCAGTAGAGCTTTCATCAAATCATAGAGTTGAGAATATTTGTAAGAGGATGGGGTATGAGACTATTTCAAAGGCTTTCAAAAGGTCTATGAAAAGGACAGATACTAGCCTTCCTTCATTACCAAAGCAAAACAGTAGTACTAATCCAAAACTGATTCCTGAGAAGCAGGTTACAGTTACAGGCTCGCCAGCAATCTGTAGTCTTGTCCCAGATGTTTTTGATGTCACTTACTATTTAAGTACAGCTAGACTCATGAGATTCACAAGAAAATTAACCCAGAATCAGTAGTATGTGTCAAATGTGGAACATTTTAGGAAGTTTAAGAATTAAGGAAGCATTGCAGTGTTATTATCAAGAAATGGTGTACAGCACATTCCAAGTAATTCACATATGCTTCCCAAGTAAGACAGTATTCAGTTCATTATGTCTAGTTTGCAAAGCTCTTATCCCATGATGAACAAGTGAAGTATATATACTACTCAGGCAAGAAATTAGCTTATGGTTAACAAGGTCTGATGACTAATTAAGTTCCTTAGGATTTGCTAACATGTGGCTGGGAAGGGAATCCAGTTCTAAAGCATCCATGAGCACAACAGTGTATTGTAACTTATTTAATTATGAAATAAACATTTGCAAGTTCTTAAAATAATTCTTTGTACATTTATCCAAGAAATTGCTAAGCTCTGTGAAGAGAACCTGCGGCGATCTTTGTTATATGGAGGTCGAAGAAACCCCCCTTCCCAACTGGAAATGGAAGCTATTCTGGTAATGCCATTTTTTTCATGTTCTATGTTGTTAAGTCTTTCAAATTTTTATTAGATTTATATCATGACCTCTTACAACAAAACACCTACACAGAAAATATCAAGGCAAGGAAATAATGTAAATTAATGTGTGTTAGATTTAACATATTAATATCACTAGAAGTGGAACAGTAAGAAGGAAAGTGGGACCAAAAATCAAAGTGCACTCTCTTAAAGCTGCTCATGCTGTGACGATTATTTCCATATACTGTGCAGATTCCCACCTTAATGATGGCATGATAAGAAGAGGCAAGATTGAAGACTGATAGTATGAGTTGTTACGTAGTAATAGGGCTGCCAGCACATGGTAAAAGTTTTGGCTGCAAAGAGGGACCATATTTTTTAAAAGACTTTTAGAGCAGGTTACTCCTTTATTTTACTCATAATTGTAAGATTCCACATTTCCCCTTTGTTTTCAGGGCCTGACTATATGAAAACTATTAGATGATAGATGAATGAAGGGAGTGTGTATGTCTGTAACGATTTATTCCTATTTAAATTTGCAACTGCAAGTAATACCTTCTGTTTCTGCTGTTTGATGTTAGGGCTGATAGCCTGAGGTTAAACTCTTGGCTGCAGAGAGGGGCTGTCTTTTTAGAGCTGTTTACTGCTTTATTTTACTCACAGTTGCAAGATTTTTATCTCTTTGGATTGGTTTCAGGATTTTCCTGTAGGAAAAAGACTGTGTGTGTGTGTGTGCGTGTGTGTGTGTGTTTGTGTGGAGGAGGGGGGTTATATGTTTGTAAAGGTTATCCTTTTTTTAAACTTGCAGCTCCGATTTATATAATTTATTTCCGCTGCTTGGTAGTGTGCTGCAGAAGGGTACTGTCTTTTTTAAAAGGTTTGTAGAGCAGGTTACTTCTTTATTTTGTGCACAATTGTAAGATTTCACCTGTCCTCTTTGATTCTGGGGCTTTCTGCAAGGAAAAGACTAGCTTAGTGAATGAGGGGTAAGACTATAAAGTGTTTCTCCCTATTTAAACTTGCAATTGTGAATAAAAAGGTAATGCCTCTTCTTTCTGCTGCTTGGTAGCAGATTTGAGTACAGAAAGGGACTGTGTATCTTCTTTTGTTTGGAATTAGACTTGTCCAAACAAGAGAAGATTGAGACCCAGTTTAACAAAAGTACACTTTCATGAAATTCACTTTACCGAGCTACAGTACAGTGGGGAAAAGGAAGTATACCTATTCCCCACTGGAGTGCTATCTCAGAGTTAGTATATATAAGTAGTGGGGGTGTGGGGGGAGCAAGCCCCCCTGTAAAATGTGTTTTTGTTTGCTGGACCAGACCCTTGCTACTTATATATACTAAGTGCAGGAATGCAGTCCAAGATCAATAAAGTGAGTTTCGGTTAAGTGCACTTTCGCTAAACTGGGTCTCGATCTTCTCTTGTATGAACAAGTATAATTTTGAAAAAGAGAAGTAGACCCATCAAAAAAAATTCATCCCTGTCTTGGTGCCTATGTCTCTGATGGACAGATGCAGTCAGTAAATCATGCTGTAACCAGCATAAACCCCCATATGAATGTCGAAAAATATATAACCTGTGGAATACACTTGGCTTGCATGACTAGGCTTATAAAGGTCCTAATGGTTGTTAGCCTAGTATACACCTATGAACCTATGAGCTGTACTATATCCCAGTTCCTATACAATTACCCAGTGTGTAGAACTTATCCTAAACCTCCAGAATGAACAAAGCAAATCAAATAGAATATAAAAGCTCAAAAACGTATTAAAACATAGAATAGCTAAAATCTTCAAGACAATAAGGTTTATTAAACAGATAAATACTAAAACAGATAAGCGCTTTTGGAACCTCCTTCTTCAGATCCTGAAAACATTCTGCAGTGATTGGTTCTTTATACTTGGGCTTGTCCAATCAAATCTTTTTCTTTAGCTGACACCTCTTCAGGGCCGGTTTAAGGGGAAAAACAGCATTAAGACCTGGTTCAACGTCCGCTCTTAAGTCAACAATCCATAATAGCTCTTTACATTCAGTGTTATTTAGAAGATCACCTTTCCTTGATCCTTCTATAACACATTCCAAAATCATATAAGAAAATGTATGCCCTGAAAACCGCATGATATGTTGAGATAATGCATTTGTAGTTGACCTATGTTTAATTTCATTCATGTGCTTAAGAATCCTAGTTTTAAATGGACAGTTGGTTTTGCCAATATAAAAACGTTGACAGCATTCACAAATGGCAACATAGACTACATTTTTTGTAGTACAATCAGCATATGTATTCAGTAGAAATTCTTTCTGTGTTATGGGGTGTATAAATCTTTTGGTGGTATTAATACGTGGACAAGCTTTACATTTATCCCATCTGTATGGGCCTTTCTTCATGGTAAGAGGTTTCTTTCCTATATGTCTTTCACTACATAAGTCTCTTTAAATTAGGTTTATTCTTAAAGGAAAATTTGGGTACTTCCCCACTATATTCTTCAGAGATGTATCCGCTATCAAGACCTTCCAATTATCTTTTATTATTTTACATATCCGTTGGACATATTGCATGTAGGTGATAGCATATCTCATACTTCCCATATCACCCCTCTTTGCATCTAACATATAACCTTGATCTCAATGGGAATAAGGTTTTCTTCTAGCTGGACTAATTGAGTCCACTTCTTTTTACCTTTTTCTGTTTCTGTGATCTTATAATCTCTTTGATATATAATCACTCTTTTACTTGTCCTGTCTCAACTTCCTGATCTTCTCTCTTAGTCATTAATCTTGAACCCCTCAAAAACTGGTTCTTAATAACCTGTGGAAAAACATAGCTTGGATGCATACTGTTGCGATGCAACAGGTGGTTGTGCCATCATGACTTACAATACATCGTCATGTCCATAACATCTATTTCATCCTTAAAGATGGTCACATCAAGAAAATCAATTCTCCATGGGTTTGAATAAACTTCAAACTCCAGGAAGCTAGTGGTAGATCTCAAATATTCCACAAACAGATTCATGTGCACAATATCTTCTCTCCAAACAAAGAAAATGTCATCCACAAAATGTTTATAAAATAATGAGATGTTCACTCCATCTATTCAGATCTTTAAACACAAAATCTTTCTCCCATTATGCCAATACTAAATTACAGTATGAATTAGCACATGGGGTGCCCATGACAATACCCCATTTCTGTAGATAATACTCATTATTATATGTCAGTACATTATTTTCCAAAATAATATTCAACAACATGCACATTTGTACTATCTGTTGCCTGTCATAAGAAGCAACTGATGCCAAAAATCTTCGTACATTTTCTATCCCATAATCATTGGGGATAACTATAAGCAGGCTTTGAACATCCATAGTAACCATCAATGCTGTTCCCACATCATACACATTCTTATTAAGTGTAGATAAACTTAAAAGAAAAATTCTGTATCTTTCAGCACAGTATTGATTCTAACTAGTCCTCTTTTCAACTACTGCTCAATAAAAATCGAAATGGGCTTCATAACCCACCCATTCCTTGAGACTATTGGACACATGGGTGGGTTACCTGAATCTTTATGAATTTTTGGTAGACCTTGAGTGGCAGGAATAATGAGAGAATGAACAGTACAATAATTTAAAAGATCCCGGCTAATTACCCTGGTCAACATAAGATCTTGTAGTTCGATATTCACATTCCTGATAATCTTGTCTAACTCAAAACTCTGTATTCGTTGATATGTAGCCACATCTTTCAGGAGCTCACTCATTCTAGCAACATACCATGCTTTATCTAATACCACCAAGGCTCCTCCTTTATCAGCTGGTCTAAATATTAAGGAATCATTATTCATTAATTCTTTCAAAGCTTGATGCTCATCATGACATAAATTATAAAAGCATTGTCCTTTGCCAGTGCCTCTGTTGTTCCTTACTATAGTTACTTCATCTTTACACACTTTAACAAAGGTCTCTGTAACCGGATGTACAGGTGGAATCATGAGGCTAGGTGTTTCTGAAAAGTGGTGCAACTGGCTCAGCTTGTGCTTTATTGTCATCTTTAAACAAGTTTTTTAATGTCAAATTCCTTGCAAAGCATTTTAAATCAATAATAAATTCACTTAGTCTTGTTTTTAGTCTAGAGATAAAGGTTAAGCCTTTATTAAGGAGCATCGGCTGAAGAAAAAGATTTGATTGGGCAAGCCCCTGTATAAAGAACCAATCATTGCAGAATGTTTTCAAGATCTGAAGAAGGAAGTTCCAAAAGCGCTTATCCGTTTTAATATTTATCTGTTTAATAAACCTTGTTGTCTTGTGGATTTTAGCTAAACTTCCAGAATGCAGAACTACTCATCACCTTCCTTAATTTGAATAAGAAAAAAAGTATATGCATTGTTGTGCTCAGGGTACCCCAGGTAATAATATTACCATTCTGAAAGCTATACCCTCCTGGATATCTAATACCATTTAAAGTGAAAAAAAAACATCATTATAGGTGAGATCAATTTACTCTGGCATAACCTAACCACTAATTGTCCAGCCTCCAATATAAACTCATTTGGATTCACTCAGGTCACTAGATACAGCAAAACATATGATAAAGGCACCATTCTTGTATAATGGTTTCTGACCCAATAAGTATATGACTGCTGGTACAATTCCCAGTTCTCTCCATGACTATCTCTCAGCATATGCCCTTAGAAGTATAACCCACTTGGCCAAGTCTTATCAGTATAAAACTACATCCACTCTATCAAAAGACCGTCAACAGACTTTTCTCAACATTTTAAGAGCCATCATCTGAATTATGCTAAAAACCCTCCTTTTAAATGCAGCACATTATTCCTAAACACTCTAAATAGCTTTGCTTCTCCCTGCAGTAGAAGAATAAAAACAAAGCACTCCCCTTGGCTTTCCGGACAAACCAGAACATTAGGCATAGTAAAGATAAAGCATGGAAAGATCGACAAAACAACGAATAACCTTCAAACCTTTAGGAAACTCTGTAACCAGGTAAAAAAACAACACATGTTAAACTTGACAAGAAACTATTCTATACATGCATCCACTCCAACTACAAATTTAATCAAAAAAAAGTCTGGTCTTCAGTTAATTCCCTACTGAACCTAGACCATCCCCTGATAGTACCCCACTGCAAACTGCAACAGCTTTCAATACTTACATAATTGAAAGCATTACCTCCTTAACCAAAAGCAAACCTCCCCCTAACAACCCCTTGCTAGAAATACCAGTAAATAGCATAACACTTCATAATGCCCCCCTACTTCCAGTTTGAATCCTAGCTACCAACACTACTCCCCCATCCTTTTTGTTAACTCCAGAACCTACCAAAAACTACTTAAAAACTAAAACAATGCTCTATCTCTGCCAGCAATCTGCCACCAGTATACCTGAAGCTAGGTGAGGAAGCCATAACATACCTGATAAGTATCCTAAGCAATAGAGCTACACAAAGAACATGTTCCCTAAATCTGGACATTTCTGCCCCATTGCAATAGTGTCCCCTCTTTCTAAACACTTAGAAAAATGTATCCTTTAAAAACTGCTCCAATATCTCCTTCAAAACCAACTCCTTAATTTCACTCAGCATGGCTTTTGACCCATACACAGACACAGTAAATAAAGCAAGATACTCAGGCAAACATGACTCCTCTTCATTCCTTGACTTTTCAGAACAGTCTCTCACTCTAAACTCCTACTGCAACTATCCAGTCTTGGACTAATATCTACCTGTCTAATATACAACATGTAAAATGGCAAAGCTCTGTCTCTCTCTATATCTACCCAATCTTACAGACGTCCCACAAGGTTCCATTCTTGGCCCCCTCCTTTTCAATATTTTCATCAATAACCTGTACACTGCCTCTGTCAAGCCTCACTAATCCAATACGCTGACACCTCAGTGCTTGGCATCTAATAACCTGTCACATCTTCAACAAATAATGCAAGATGCATTCTCCTCCATTGAGACTTGACTCATTAATGCCAACCTTCTCTTAAACCATAATAAAACCAAACTATTCCTATTAATAATAACCAATTTAAAATCGTTCTCTAAATTACACAGAAATTGAAGTTGTTTCTCATATAAAGTTACTAGGCATGATAACATATGACAAACTTATATTCAATCTAAAGATTTACAATAATATTTAAAAAACACCAAAAATTAGGGATGCTTTGCAGACAAAAACACTTCCTAAATATAGCTACTGGAGCCATCCTTGCTGGCAATATACCCCTACTACCCTCTCTGCTTCATGTATCCCCAGTTCTCATTAACTTACAAACTTTCCTAAATGCAAAAGTTTGAAATATGCGATAACAAAATTGTCAAATTTACAATAAACGCCTCCCCGCCCACCTTCCATACCACTACTTACTACCTAAAATTCTAAAGTGGCTTGAACTTCCTAATCACCTAACTTATGTACAACTACTTACAGTACAAAAAATTGCATACATGCCATTTATACATAAGCCACCCTCCATCTAGAGGATAGTGCACCACAAAGTTGATGCCCAAAGCAGTTGGTCGATTTAACTCTTCTCTCAAAAGATACCATCTAGTATGTGCTACTACCGACAAACTTGATTCTTGGGTGAGCTTTCAGGTGGAAGCACCCAGCATGCTTTTGGGAGGTGGGATGAACCCCACTAAGACATAGGGAGGAAATGTAAACTCCACATAGGCATTGTGCAGCATGTCAGGATTGAATCCTGTACCTTGTGCATGAGGGGCAAAGACCTTAACGATTGTGCCAACTAACTATATAATGGCAAAGTAACTGTAAATTCTGATATTACTTAACCCCTGATAGTGGGCTTAAAGATCTCTCACAGAAGGTGCACCGTATATGCACCAACACTTTTTTCGACATGAGTGGATGAAGGCCTAAAGTTGCAGTCTGTAAGGCAGAGTATATTATTTTTTTCTTTTAGTCTTAGAAGAGTTTTAAAAATATTGGTATAATGGTTAAGGTATTAGCCTCAATGATACAAGGTTCAAGGTGTGACTCAAGAAATGTCATATCACAAGACCACAGCAAGTAATATAAAATCCCGTATTTGCTGTCAGCTGACCTTGCATTAGAATAAAACACCTTTGTTAAAACTTCGAAAACATATCCCACATGCCTGCCATTCATGACATAATTGATCTACAAGCACAAAGTGCAAGAATAAGATTACTCTGCATGATGTTTCATCCCATGGTTGTAGCTACAAAGCAGTGCAATCTCTACATCTTCCAATTTCAGAGCCTTTTCACACCAGTGAATGTGGCTAGCATCACATCTGCGTTTTCAAGATGCATGAACTCCTGCAATTCCTAAAGGTATGACAAGTGACAAGGTAAACAAGGAGAAACAAAAGGGAAGAATGCTAGCAACTGGCCCGTGTGCAATCAGATGGCTAAGTCCACTAAATTACCAAAACAGATTGAACTAGAGCTAATGTAGAAGTGACTAGCTGCCTAAGTGTGAACACCAAAGCAGTCCTTAAAACAGTCTACAGTAAATCAGATTTTACAGTTAAATAAGCTAGGCAATTGATTAAAATGCCACTGAAGCTGAAAAATGAAAAATGCTAAATGATGACCACAAAACAGAACAATAATAAAAATGGCATCCAGATGATGCAGAAAATACCAAACACATCAAAAATCAGTCAGACTTCTAGAAATAGAATCCAGACAGGCTGATGCAAGAACAAAAGATGATGGGAGAAAGCAATGTTAAAAATAATGTAAAATGCTATTAATAAGACTACAGTAGCAGAAACTAGGAGACAATGTCCATTTATTTAAAGACAATAAACAGCAGTAACATGCCTAAAGAACCCAAATTAGTCAGGAGCCACATTCAAATAACCAGACAATGACCAGAATCTCTCCCCATCAAATTTTGCAAGTTCAGTCCATCAGTGTTTCTTATGCTTGTACGCAGTAGGTAAAGTGATTTGCTCATCAAAATAAATGTACCTTGCTACCACAGTTTGTGCTGTATGCGTTGAACAGCATTTTTGCTTCATCAGCAATCATTTTCAGCTGCTTCTTTTTTATGATCAGTTTTGAAAAATACCACTTTCCCCATAATATTGTCACTGAAGCTAACCAGCAAACTTTAACCTCAATGCCGTTAATTTAGGGAAAGTGTGCAGTGCATCCATAGACTTTAATGGGTGCATTATCTGAAATGTGCTAAGATACGTTCATTAAAGTCTATGTATGCACGTCACATCATTCCTCAGTTGACATCACTGAGGGATACACTAAATTTATTTGGGATTTAGTTTAATGAAAAAGTTTACAAGGCTTTTTTATTAAAAATAGCTCAAATAAATAAGAACTGAAAGTAATGTTAAGTGCATTGTGGCAGTTAACTCATTAAATGCTGCAATATACTTAGGAATATGAACAAATCAGCACATGTCCAAACCAACGCAATCTTGCCTCCCTGGCTTTGTCTCCAAACCATCCAATCTGAGCTGACCCTCTAATATACTCATTTCTAAGCATACCTCTCAACCTTTTAGAGCAAGAAATCTGGACAAAGCCATTTATAAAAGTGGGAAAAAGCCCAAAAATAGGGACAATTTTTAAATATTGCTCTTACAAACGTAGAAAGTTGATAGAATAACAAGTTTTGCAGTAGCATGAATTTTTGAAGCATATGAAATTTGAAACTCAAATGTCTGTCATTATTTTCTAACTTCACTTTGCAATGATTTGCCACTAATTTGCCAGAAAACCACAATTTTATGAAAAACAGACCAAAAATATGAGGAAAAAGCTGGACATTCTGCAGAACTCTGTATAGTTGAGAGGTATGTTTCTAATCCCGTCCATCCTCATCACACCCAATGCAAATCTTAACATCTTTAACTCTGCCACCTCCAGCTCTGACTCCTGTGTTTTCGTCAGTGTCACTGTCTGCAATCCATATAACATAGCTGATCTCACTACCATCTTGTAGACCTTCACTTTCATTCTTACTGGTATTCATCTATCACAATGACTCCTGACACTTTTCTCCACACACTTCATCCTGCCTGAGCTCTCTTCTTCACCTCTCTTTCACAGTCACCATTACTCTGAACTGTTGATCCCAAGTATTTAAACTCACTATACTCCCTGCATCTTCACCATTCCTCTGTCCTCCCTCTCATTCACACACATATATTCTGTCTTAGTTCTGCTGGCCTTCATTCCTATCCTCTCTAGAGCATATCTCCTCCTCTCCAGGGGCTCCTCTACCTGTTCCCTACTCTCACTACAAATCACAATGTCATCCACAAACATCATAGTCCACGGGGACTCCTGTCTGATCTCATCTGTCAACCTGTCCATCACCATTGCAAATAAGAAAGGGCTCAGAGCTGATCCTTGATGTAATCCCACCTCCACCTTGAACACATCCATCACTCCTACCACAGACCTCAACACTGTCACACTGCTCTCATACATATCATGTACCACTCTTACATACTTCTCTGCCACTCCCTACTTCCTCAGACAATACCACAACTCCTCTCTAAGCAGCTTATCATATACTTTCTCTAAGTCCACAAAGACACAATGCAACTTCTTATGACCTTCTCTATACTTCTCCATCAACACCCTCAAAGAAAACATTGCATCTGTAGTGCTCTTTCCTGGCATGAAACCATACTGCTGCTCACCAATCATCACCTCCCTTCTTAACCTAGCTTCCACTACTCTTTCTCATAACTTCATGCTGTGGCTGATCAGTTTTATCCCTCTGTAGTTAATACAGCTCTGCACATCACCCTTATTCTTAAAAATCGCTACCAATACACTTCTTCTCCACACCTCAAGCATCCTCTCACTTTCCAAGATTCCATTAAACAATCTTGTTAAAAACCCCACTGCCATCTCTCCTAAACACCTCCATGCTTCCACAGGTATGTCATTTGGACCAACAGCCTTTCTATTCTTCATCCTCATCATAGCTGTTTTTACTTCCTCCTTGCTAATCCACTGCACTTCCTGATTCACTATCCCCACATCATCAAACCTTTTCCCCCTCTCATTCTATTGATTTATCAGCCTCTCAAAGTACTCTTTCCATCTCCTCACGTGTGAGTACATTTCCTGCATTATCCTTTATCCTACTTCTTCTTCACCATCCTCTTCCTCTGTATACTTTCCTGTGCTTCCTCATTCCACCACCAGGTCTACTTGTCCTCCTTCCCCTGTACAGATGTTACACCAAGCACTTTTCTAGCTGTCTCCCTTACCACCTCTGCTGTGTCTGCCCAGCTATCTGGTGACTCTTCACTGCCACCCAGTGCCTGTCATAACTCTTCCCTGAACTCCACCTTAGTTATCCTTTTTCAGCTTCCACCATTTGATACTTGGCACTGCCCTCACTCTCATCTTCTTCTTGATCTCCAACACCATCCTATGCTGCTTAACTACGTTTTCCCCTGTCACCACTTTGCGGACTTCAGTCTCCTTCAGACTAGGCCTCCAGCATAGGATATAATCCACCTTTATGTATCTTCCTCCACTCTTGTACGTCACCCTATGCTCCTCCCTCTTCTTAAAATATGTATTCACCACAGCCATGTCCATCCTTTTTTCAAAATCCACTACCATCTGACCTTCTGTATTCCTCTCCTTAACACCATACCTACCCATCACCTCCCAGGAACATCTGGGATAATACTACTTCTCATGAAACAGCCTGGGATTAGTGATACTCTGTTTCTGGTGGTAGAAGGAACAAAGCATCAATGATTCATAATTGTGTGCAGCTGTGATGAGACCAGCACTCTCTCCCCTAGCTGACACATAGTCCAGTAATCAACTCCAAACAACAGAGGTGTTACTCTTCCTTCAGCCCACATTAACAAGCACCTGGAACTATGTCCAACTGACTATGTAGCCAGCTCGGTTGAAATGGGCATCCTGAGACAATGTAGCAATAGTTTCACATTTACTAACAGCCACCCTTATCCCTTAAGGATACGAGTAACATGTAAATGCTCTGCTCAGCTATGGCTTGTTCATACTTAAATTACAAGTGCTAAAAACGTCATGGGAATGCCAGGCTGGGATTCCAAAGATCCTCATTGATCACAAGCCTACTAAGTACCCATGAACCTATGAGCATGTGAAGAAGACTAACAGAAGCCACTTAAAAAGCTACAAAAATCAAACACCACCACCACTACCACCATGCACATACTGACCCACTGCTCGCAACATTTAATCTTTACCCTGTTCATTTCTCTGAAAGAAGAACTTTGGCAGTGTTGATAGGGATGGTAACAAGCCAAGGAGGACACAGGTGATATGTATTTAAAAAATAATATTTAGTAGGCTGCTAAAGTCAATAAAAGAGAGCAAAGCACAGCAACAGCATAATGAGATACATACTCAGCATGACACGTATAGTGATGTTAAATTAGGTACTACTGCCGCAAAAACTGTGCTGACAATATTACTATCGATTCTAAATCAAACCGATGTATATAAAATGCAGTTGTACTTTATCAAGGTTACTATCTGAGGCAACGCAGAATCTCTGAAGTGGAGTCATTAATTTTATGATGTCTTTATTTGGGTAAAATTGCATCAGCTCTTTTTCTTTCTTGATCAAGAATTTGCATTGTATTGCTCATATTAATTTAGATTTAGGACAGTAAATCCAGAACAACTTACTCTCAGGGGTAGGATTTAAAACAAATAAAATAAATAAATACCCTTGTTCATAGATGAAAACAGGGCACACTTTCTGTGGTATAAAACGTGCCCTGTTAAAGTATGTTGATTATGTACTTAGTATAAAAATGGGTCTTTGGCCTCTTTGCTTGGTTTGCCAAAACCCATGTACTGTAGGCAGGGTTGTCAGATTTCTAACGGGCCAGATAAGAACAAAAAAAAATGTGTTTCACACTAAGTGAAGACCAAGAAAAGGTTTGTAATGCAGTTGGCCAGTATGCCAGTATACAAGCCAATCAAAAAATCGCACAGCGGACCCTCTTCTTTTCAATGTGATTTTTTTGATTGGTTCATATACCGGCATATGGGGCAATAAAAAAAAAAACAAAGCGGCAGCTGTTTCACTGGGATTTTAACTGGCAGTGTGGGACTCGGGATCGAGCTGCTGATGCCGGGACAGTCCCGCTCAAATAGGGACGGTTGGCAACCCTGACTGTGGGCTTGCTACATATAAAGAATACCTGAAAAATAAGATTGTATAAGTGGTTTAGGAGTTGGGGGATAATATCTAGCAATGCCACTGACAACTTGGGGTTCAATAATACCTCAGGACCCTGAGGGGTGAGTAGGGATGAAGGACATTATGTCAGCAGACTATGAATGATAAAATACTATTTTCAGACTGTTTATGTGGTCATCAGATGTTGAATAAATCACATCTATTCATATTTTATATCTATATGTAGCAGATATTAAGTAGAGGATTACTTTTCCTAACTAACCTGTCTCAATGAAGTCACCATGCTGTTTGCTCTATCAGAGTTTACTAAAAACTAAGTTCTAATTCGGGAGCTGATTGGCTCATGGGACTCCCAACACACTTACACACAGACACACATACACACACACACACACACACACACACACACACACACACACACACACACACACACACACACACACACACACACACACACACACACACACACACACACACACACACACACAGACAAGCATGTGTGTGTGTGTGTGTGTGTGTGTGTGTGTGTGTGTGTGTGTCTGCATATATATTATATAAGTACAGTTTATATATGTAAACAAGTGCCTGTCTATACAAATATACACATATACATAAATAATATTGTGCTCATCTAGAAGCTGCAGTTACTATTTTAATAACCCCTTTTCCAATAGTTTCAGTTAGGAGGCAGTTTCTAATTAAATCCATAAGTGAAATCGGTTTTAAGTCCTATCCATGAGGGAAGAAGAGGGTGGTTGAAAGTTAACTAGGGGAAGAGAGTTCTAAGAGTTCACAAATAGTTTCATAAAAACCTAATATTAATTCTGGCAAACTTCTATGTGCATACACAGACACACACACACACACACACACACACACACACACACACACACACACACACACACACACACACACACACACACGCATACACACACATTAATACCCTACACCTTGTGGGAGGTTGAGGACAGGATGGCAGGAGGGTTGAATTACACATATGGGGATGATAACATCTTATACATAGTTTGAGCTAAAAACTGCAGACATAGCTCCATAAAAGCCTGCCTTCATCTGCCTTTTTTGTCAGTTCCTGGTCTCTGGCATTCCATAAACAGGTCTAATAAGGTGTATGTAAGGGGGTTGGGAGGGTGGCCTAATGGTTAAGGTGTTTGCCTTACAAACACAAGGTACAGGGTTTGAATCTCACAGGGGATAATTGGCTAGGCTTAAAATGGCTTGCAAAGGCAGTTAGCCTAGTATGAACCTATGAAACTATGAAACTATGGCTATTGGCTAGGCTTAAAATGGCTTGCAAAGGCAGTTAGCCTAGTATGAACCTATGAAACTATGAAACTATGAAACTATGTATGCATACACATCAGACTACATTGTAGACTCTTTCATCAATGAATCATTTGAAACCAGTAGTTGATGGGTCCATCTCCAGCTGCATCTATAACCAACACATTTCCTTTTTAAAGAGTAAATTCCACGAGCTCCTACATGGACAGTCCTCAGCATGTCAAAATGATCCGTAGGGTCAAGCTGAGGCTGTACTACTAAGATGCCATCCAAGTAAGGCTGGCTTTCTATAATGAAATTTGCTAATGCTCATTGCAGTAATTATTAATCTTTTAATGTTGCATCTCTGTCTCCCATAGAAAGGCCGGAGCTCCCGCAGAGTACCTGTGCATCTACCTGGAGGAAAGCAGTACACCATTAAACTTCGGACCTTTACAGTAAGTGCAGAAAGAGAAAGTAAAAGCTCAAGAACATGATGATTAAAGAAGATGAAGGAAATTCAAGACCATAAAACATTTTCTAAATTAAAATAATTTTTATAACTGACCTTACAGCTCAATGTCTAGATTTATATTTGCAACATGACAATTCAAGTATGGGATAGACTCAAACAGCCAGTATGGCTGGCCATGATAAGATGATTGGACATTTAACAGGCACTCTCCCTATTTTGAGAGATAGCCAGCAGTGCCACTGGATCAAAAATCCTAGAGGTCAGCTCATGTACTGATGGCTTGTACCTCACAAAGTAAGACAGATGCTAATGTTATGCTCTAGATGGATGCTAATGATATGCTCTGTCTCCATTCTAGGTTATTATAAAAAAAAACAGAGTAACTATGCTTAGATGATGTTCCTAGGATAGTCCCCAAGCTCTGTTGTGTTACTGTACCAGCACTACCAAGTTGATCAGTTATTGTTCTTGCTGTCTTAGTCAGGAGATGAGTGACTCAGAGTAGCAAGAACACAAACAGTGGTATAGCATGAAGGTAGATACCCAACAAGAGTACCACAAAGTGCAGGCATAAATAAACAGATGAATGACTAACATGTTTAATTTTGATATTTCATTTAATTTTGCTATTGTCATGTTTTAATCAAAGCCTTTTCTAAATAACACCTTAATAAGCATCAGAAGAACACAAACTTGCTACAAAATAGATACAAACCTCCAGCACAATGCAAATAGCACAAACTTTATTCTCATATGCAGTTAAGTGCTTTCATCCCCTAATGTGAGGACTTCTTCAGAACTACATCACAATGTCTACACCAACCTTTTTATATAATACCATGCCACAATTAAATTATCAATTAAACAACTCAACACTAAAATTCAAAAAACCTTATATTGGTAACAAAATAATAAAATATTTAAACATACCTTAATTTATTGTTAAAAATATTAAAGACAACACAATTATTAAAAAAACTCATTGGTCTTAACCTAAAATAGTCTTAATTTTAAGCAAACTGGTTATACTAACATTTTCGTTGATCCCTGAATATTTGGTTGCATTTAACCACAACTGCCATTTTACTTCACACACATCCAAATAGACATCTAACACTCTATCCTGTATGTCTTAAACAACATGCTGCAAGACCAAAAATTTTAATACATGTTCATTATGTGCCTGTATATGCCTACTCAAAGCATTGGTGGATCTTTTCTTCTGTATGTCAATCAAATGCTCCCATATTCTTTCCTTAAAATGCTTGCATGTTTTCCTATTTAAAATACTGGACATTTTAAACACTTAGCCATATATACAAAATTTTTACTCTGACAATTAAAATGTCCATTGATAAATAACCCTCTCCCATTTAAATTAAATCTGCCCTGTGTTTCCAATATGTGCACGCAAAATTTACACATTCCACATTTGTAATTACCCATCTTTTTATTGTATTTACCAGTATCATACCTATTGCACATTTCCAATATATTTTTGAATGACCTATCTCGCCTATATACTATTTTGGGTTTGTAGCCAAATTTCCTGATCACGTTTTGATCCATAGTTAAAATCTCCCAATTTTTCCTAATTAACTGAACCACAATGCCCGAATCCCTATTATAGGTGGTAATAAAACTCAACCCCAAATCTTCTTTAATATTACTAAGACTAATTTCTTGCTTACTAGCTGTACTTATCTTGTCCCTTCTCAGGATAGGTTTGTATGTTCCACCTATCTGTTTGTTTACATAAAAAGGTTGGTGTAGGTATTGTAATGCAGTTTTGAGGAAGTCTCCACATTAGGGGATGAAAGAGTTTAACTCCATATGAGAATAACGCTTGTGTTATTTGCATTGTGCTGGAGGTTCGTTTTTATGTAAATAACACCTTCCCATATCAGTTCTATACATCAGTCATTGAGTCTGTTCTCAGCTCATCCATAACAGTGTGATTTGGATCTCTGTCTAATCATGACAAAAATAGGTTACATCGAATAGTCAGGTCTGCCGAAAATATCATTGGTGCTAGCTTGCCTTCCTTACAGGACCTGTACTATTCCAGAGTCATGAAAATGGCAGGGAAAATCATCACCAACCCTTCACATCCAGGCCACCATCTTTTTGAACTATTACCATCTGCCAGGCGTTAGAGATTAATATGCACCAAAACAAGCAGATATAAGAACAGTTTTTTTCCACCGGTCTTCAAGTTCATAAATGGTTAATTCAGCTTATTAGGTTGGGGTATTCTTTTTCCCAAACCTCCGAGGATTCTGCAGTATTGTGTACATATTGTTAATACTTGTTTCTTTCAGTTTATTTCAGTGTTTCTTGCACTGAGTTGCACTTTGCACCTTCTATGTATATGTATATTTACTTTTTTGTCTTGTTCTGAATAGTTGCATGTATGTCGTTGGTCTTGTTCTTAATAGTTTTATGCATGTAATTTATGTAATTCATACTTGGAGAGTCACTGAAACCAGAGTCAAATTTCTTGTATGTGTGCATACTTGGCCAATAAATGTTATTCTGATTCTGATCATATTTACCATGTATTTCTATCATGTGTCTGTTATGATTATAAGAAAAGAGAACGTGCTGCTGTGATGGGACAAAATAAATATTTACTGAAACATATCCATGTTTCTGTGCAGTGGGCTCATCTCTGCTTGTATACCAGCATACTGTTGGATGAGTAAATCTCAGCTGGTTAGTCTTTCACATCCCAAACATGCCCAGTGAATTCAGGGCAAGAAAGTATTTTCATAGCTCTTCTGCCCCAGAATATGGAGGGATATGAAAGACACCAAGGAAATTCTAACAGCATCACCCTCAGCCTTGCATTTATAATGAATTTTCTCTGAATCCAAACTGCTGACTTTCTGAGAATGTTAACAGTATCTGTTAAGATTACTGGGGTCTATTTTTTAGCACCTGTGTTTTATTCATGACAAGATACTAGTTACTTTCAGATAAGGCAACATTCTGATCAGAACAGTAGTAGCCATAAAAGTACCAAGCAGTAAGGCCTTAATGTTCAAACAGTGTTAACAGTATAAGATACTTTTGTTCAACTGTTCTGCAGAACCTTTAATATAACAACATATTTTCTTCTTTCTTTCTCTTTCTTTCTCTGAGTTAGCTATGCCATGACCTATGTGGTGTATTAATTGAACACAACATCCATACATTCTAACCCTATATCTTATTCTCTTGGGAGTCCCCGTCTTTCTCATCATTGTGAACTGGGCATTATTGCTAATTCATATTTTGTTATCCCAAATACCTGTTGCACAAAGATTGTTGTTCAGACAAAAATATCAATTTACAAATTATAATTTCTTTGACTTGCTTTTCTGAATTTAAATAATCTCCTTACACATCTCTTCTAGTGTGATCTGTTGTCTAATTAAATATCAGAACAGTCGCTCTGAGCATTATCTTCTTAGTTAAATTAACACTAACTCTAATGTAACATACAAAACTGATTTTTTAGCAGGGCATGACCCGATCTTCTAGAATGTCAATCTCTCCCTGTCTCACTCACTCACTCTGTCTCACTCACACACACACACACACACACACACACACACACACACACACACACACACACACACACACACACGTGTCTGTCTCTGAGAGATAGTCTCAGTTGCAAAATTTTTCCACACTAGCATTTTTCAAGTTTATTATTATTTTAATTTTTAGGCCATTTGGACATAAATTATGTACTTCCATTCTAGGCACAAGTGGATATTTAAGCCTTGTATTTAACATCAGTAATGTAATAATTCTTGACAAAGCTCAAGTAGATGTAAAATCTGTGTTGGTCCAATAAAAGGTATTATATCACGTCTGTGTACCAGTGTCTTTTTGTACTCGGTTTTGCATTTATGTACAAACTGCCTACCTCAGGACACATAAAAATTCCTGCTAGGCTGTCACATAATACAGTGCTTTTAAGGCCTGATCAATATGACAGACAGATATCTGTAGTCAGACTGCAACACTGTTGTGCTTCCTTGCATGGTCATTATTTATTATTGTTATTATTTATTATTGTTATTTGTCAGTATTACCTCTACACTTGAGCTCACCTGACTTACCAAGGTATTTTAGGATCATTATGTTTCAGTATATTGCAAGACAGGTATCATGCCAGACTAATGAAGTTCATGTAGAAGGCCTGTAATCAATGAGTATACAACTAGTCACATCATATTTTGTATTCCTGGTAACTGCTACCATAAACAGTGGGCTTGATGCACAGACGGTCTAGGCCTACAAAAATTTTACTGCACATAATTAGTCTGCAAATTCTGTACTAGTACATTTTGTTATGAATATGCAATGAGAAACAATAACTTAATCATAAACTGAAGACTTGTTGAAAGTGAGTTTGTTTAATGGTCTATATTTTCCTAAATGTTACAGGTTGCTGCAGAAGTGTTGAGAGAGATATGCGCTGAGCTAGGAGTAACAGAACACAAGGCAGTGAAGGAGTATGCTTTATTTGTGGAAAAGAACAACGGTAAGAAATTTCTGTTGTATTTTATATCTCCTACAAAACTGTGGGGGGTGACAAACGTACACAGATATACATCAATACAGTCATGAAGTCACTGTCACACATTTCTGATTGAGAGTGCAAGGGCACTGAAAGCAGGGTTACAGGGTGATGCTGCAATCCATGATTACAAGCAGCTTTTGATATGGTAGATCATGCTACATTATTAATGATAAGGGTGAGTAACTTACCATTAAGATGGATAAGGAATTGGATGTTGCAAAGTTTATGGAATGGGAAATCAAGTAATACCTCAGTAATATCTCAAAGGTTGATTAAAGGTATCCAACAGAGATCAATGTTAGATCTGATCTTATTCCCTGTTCATAAACATAGATCATTCAAAAACACTGAATTATTAAAATCCCTAGAAAGTGAAAGGATAATACATTTCTACAAAGATAACAGGGCAATATAAGTGAAGGGACAAATAGAAAGAAATAGTATTAGTAGTGTGGATTTAAAGGTGGTTCTGCAGTTCGATTCTCTGTTGGGGTGTCTTCTGTGTGAAGTCTGCATGTCCTCTCTGTGTTCGTGTGGGTTTCTTCCACGTGCTGTGGTTTCTTCCCACATTCCAAAGTCATGCAGAAAGTGGACTGGACACTCTAAACTGGCCATAGGTATGAGTGTATGTGCACAAGTGTGTGGTGTGGCATAACTACCATGGCAAGGCTAGCCAACCAGTGGTGTAAACCTTGGCTCTAGATGAGTGCCACTGTTGAAGTGACACCCTGACCCCCATGTGCAAAATGAGAAAAGAGCTTGTGGATGGATGGATGGATGGATGGATGGATGGATGGATGGATGGATGCATGGATGCATGGATGGATGGAATTAAAGGTGATGAGTTTTGGACCTAAGAGTAGGAAGAACGCCTATGCTATAAAAAAGCAGCATTAAAGAAGGTAAATATATATATATATATATATATATATATATATATATATATATATATATATATATATACATACATACATACATACATACATATATATATATATATATATATATATATATATATATATATATATATATATATATATATATATATATATATATATACATACATACATACACACATATATATATAAGGACTTGGGTATTCAGGTAGGTAAGTACTTCTTGTGTAATAAAAACTGATGTGCTGCATAGACAAACACTCATGATAATGGGATATCTATTTAATGTTATAAGAATTAGATCTGCAAAACTGTTTTCTCACAATTTCAAACCTTAGTGGGAACAAAATTATAGTCTTTTGCATCGGTCTTACATGAGTATGTGTTAAAATATATTAGAACACATGAACTGGTACAAAAAAACCTTTATGCAGAGGGAGTAAATGGAGTGAGAGGTTATATTAATTTAATACCAGTTTTCAGAGCTCTTCGGTATGAGTATCTTTTTGAATGATTATGGACCAAACAGTGAATGCAGTAATAAAATAATTGTGAGATGCAACTTAACAATTAGACAGTGCATCTAAAAAAGAAAGAGTACTTGTACCAATTAGCTGAAAGGATTGGGTACCGTTGAAACTAATTATCTAGAGAAATTAGGACAACATCAATGTTGACATATTTATGTTATCTATTTATTTTTAATAATTTGTTAACTGGTTAAGTCCCCCTGGACACACCTATTCCTTTTCTAGGGCAACTTGATCAGAATCACAACAGTGGCAAATGCAGATGATAGGAATCAAACACTGTTTCCAAACATTGTCTCCTCCAGGAAGCAGCTTGTTAACAGCAGAGTCTTAGTTAACTAAAGTAACTGCCAGATTGATTGTTAGCTCAATATATGGAAAAATATATAACTTTGACAAAAGTGGCTAAGCCATGAAAGCTTAAACTTTATTGTAGCTGTTTGGTGCTAGGTCATATATAAGTAAGCAACAAGTTACAGTGGGGGTGTAAGCACAATAAAATCCATCGTAACATCCAATAAACAGTTTGAAAAAAGTAAGATGCCAATGGGAATTAGGATAATGGGAAACAGCTGTGTTATGGATATTAAGCAAAAACTCATAAATATGGCTGCCTATCAGAAGTGCAAGACTCGATGCTACAAGTCCAAATATTTCAACAAATCAGCTGTAATTCTGGGAAAAACAAGTGAATTATTACGTTCAATGGCTTAGTTTCAAGGCAATCTTTCAGCATGTCCTAATGTGGGGGGTTGCTCCTCCTTACCTCTGCTACATGTGTTTACTAACTCTGAAATCATTGTACCTAATGGGGATACTCTAAGACACTACAGTCACAGAATTAATATACATTCTGCCTACTCACAATATCTGTACAATGGGTGACTACATTAATTTAGATAAAACAGGGGTATGGCTCAGAAGACCATTTTGGCAAAATGCAAACATTTCCTAAATGCACAGATCAATGCATTTATGTAAAATAACTTAATACATAATAATAATAATAATAATAATAATAATAATAATAATAATAACAATAATATTTATGTAAAATAATACATAACAATAATAATAGTAATAAATAACAGGAATGTCAAAGGCAAGACACCAAATGCACTGCCTTTTGGAAAATGTATGTGTTTTGTCAAAAATGGCACCCAATTAACACGTATTATTATGAAAAAACACTTTAAGATTTGGTTGCTTTAAATTCAGACTCATACTGTCATTGTTTTAGGGCATGTTATGTCCCATTGGGAGTTTAAGATTTGTCAGTGCTATAAATCTTAAGAGAATAGAGTTTTATCTGCTTCAAAAATAAACAAAATAAAACAAAAGACTGGATGGAGATGGGGCTCCAGGTCTTAAAACTACGTTATGTCTGCTCTGTCAAATGATTTACCCCACACCTTTCTGTTTTCATTAGAGTATGTGCTGCTTTTTTTATTTCGTTAGCTCTATGACCAACAGAAGAAGCTTTCTCAGAGGAACAACAGTTCAGAAGAGTACACATCTGAAAGGTAATTGAGTTCATGCATTGAACATGAGCACTAGATACAGCCATATATCACAAATTCACAAGTATATATAATATGAAAATTAGAGGTAAAGCAGTCATCTACTCAGTGAAAGAGAAATAAGTTGCGTTAGATTAGCAGGAATTTTGCAACTTAGCAGCTTGATTATGCTAAGCGTTGAATGTAAATCTTTAGTAGGGCAGGATGCACAGTTTCTGATAACTGTTACATGTTGGCACATGCATATTTTAGACTGTTACATATACATATGTACCTGATGCTTCCAATGTAAGCATATCACCAATCAACACTATCTGCAAATTGTATTTTCCATCATGCCATTTGAAAGGTGGGCTAGCACTCTTGCTTAACCCCTGCCTAGTTTTTCAAGGAAGGCTAAATGGGGCACACATTCTTCCTTGCAGACAGAATTATTCAGCTCAAATATCTCATTCCAACACTCTTAAGAAATAACTGCTGCAGTTGTACAGTTCACACAGCAAGATGAAGCATTATTAACAGCCACCCAACTTCCTGTTTATTTGCGTATTTACTTATAAATAATTCTACTAAATAGTAGGTCTCTTTGTTGACCTCAGTAGAGCTTTCAAAAGCATGGGACCCCTCAGTGTTACAGAAAATCTAGAAAAGTTATGAGTTTGGATATGATATCATTACAACTTTTCAAAACTGTTAGCGGAAACTTCATAATGCAATCTGGTAGTAATCTTTCTGACCTGGGTACTTTTAGCACACAAGGTCATTAAGAGATGGTGCTTACTGCAGCCCTAGTTGCTTCATTTTGACTTTTCATCACTGATATACCAAATATGTTTTCTTCTTCAGCTATTTTACCTTATGCTGGTGACACATTAATTTTGAGGTCAGGACCCCCCTTAGGCAGCATTGTGCAACAACTAAAAACAGACTTATAGTCTCTTTGGCACTGCATGTAGGTGAATCAGCTCCTATCATCTCTAACAATTGTCTACTTTCTGCCTCTAGCAATAAATTGCATTCCATGGATTGTGTTACAGTTCTTGATTACTTGGGAAACAAATTTCAGACTGTCAATAAGTTTAAATCTTTAGGCCTTGACATAGACTATCACCATCTTTCTTTTAACCGTCACTTTAAATGGATAGCTGATAAGATAACCAGGCAGCTGAAAACCTAAGGTACAATTTATTATTATTTATTTATTTTATTTTATTTTATTTTACATTTGTTTACGAGGAAAGTCTGACTGGACACAGGTCCTTTTTCAGCAGATGCCAGGGAGAAAAGCTCCAAGAGTAACAAATACATACAATAGAGAAACAAATACAGCCAAGTGAGAAGCAAATACATACAAGATGGTGGTTTCAGACATAATAAGTAGTGCAACAATAATTTACGTAAAATATGGTTGTTTACATTTAGTGGATATACCCAAATGGTTATGTACAGTTAAAGTGAAACTACCATTAGAGGCAGATCATGCTAGTAGAGTAAGAGTAATGATAAATGAGTGAAAAGGAGGAATAGGTTATCCAGGGGAGCTGCAGGTGCAGAGCCAGGTGTTAGTAAGGTGTGTTTTAGAAGTTTTTTAAATTGAAGTGCTGAGGAGTTAGTTACTAGTAAGTTATGTAGATTATTCCAGTGTTTGGAGATGTAGTTGGAAAAAAGTGATCCACCTGCTGAATTGTTAGCTTTGGTGGTGTGTAGAAGTAGTCTGTTGCTGAAGCGAAGGGATCTTGAGGAGGAATATGGCTGAATGAGATCACTGAGTGCAGGGTTTTTTCTGATTGATAGAGTATTTTGTGGGCGAAGGTAAGTTAATTAAAGAGAAGAAGTTGAGGGAGTTCAAGCCACTTGAGCTGCATAAGTGATGAGCATTGATGTGACTTTTATGAGGCATTAGTGTCAAACTTGGAGATTTTATTGTAACAGGCTTCAAGTTTGGCTAGATCTGTTTTGCTGAGGTTGGTTAAGATTGGGGATGCGTACAAGAGAGTTGAGAGGAGGTGGGTTCTAGCAATGGTGGCTTTTGTGTTATTTGCCAGAAATCTGTTGTTTCTATATAGAAGACTTAGCTTTTTGTGAAGTTTTTTAATGGACTGGGCAATGTGAATATCAAATTTCAGGTTATTGTCAATTTCCACTCCTAGTAATTGGGTATGGTTTGTTGGGGTGATAATAGTTTTAATTTTAGAGAGGATACTGAAGGTTGTGGATGGGGAGGTGTATCTGGTTGGGTAGAAGAGAATAAGTTTTGTTTTGTTGGGATGTAGGATAAGTTGGGAGCTAGTGAACCACAATTTAGTGGATAAGAAGGAATGTTGAGTAATGGTATGGAGGTCTTTGAGGGAGGAAGCTGAGCAAATCAGGGTAGTGTCATCAGCATACTGAACCACTGAGGTCTGGGGTATAGCCAAGTGGAGCTGCTTGGCAAAAAGAGAAAAAAGAAGAGGACCAAGGATGGAGCCTTGGGGAATGCCTAAGGTGAGAGGGCAAAGGAGTGAAAGATCTTGTTGCCAGCAGACAGCCTTTTGACGTTCTGCTAGGTAAATTTGAAACCAGGTGATATTGTGGTGACTAAGGCTAAGGGAGGGAAGGACATAGATGAGTTTGGAGTGGTTAACCATGTCAAAGGGCTTGGACATGTCCAGGAATATGGCTGATACAAATTGACCATTGTTTCTATGTTGGTTAACTGTGTTAGTAAAGGACAGTAGGGGTGTGGTGGTACTGTGAGAGGGGTGAAAACCATGTTGGGTATTACATAGGAGCTGGTGTGTAAGGAGATAGTTCATAAGCTGGGTGTGTATGATCCTTTCCAGAATTTTTGAGAGAAGGGATAGAATTGCAATTGGGTGATAGTTTGTTGATTCGGTGGAGTTACCTCCTTTATGTAAGGTAAGATATGGGAGATTTTTCAGATGGTATGCACATAAGCTTCAGATAATGACCTGTGTATAAGTATGGATACAGGGTATGCAATTGCTACTGCTGCAATTTGCAGGAAGTCAGCAGGGAAATTGTCGGCAGTGAAGGTAGTAGGCTTAAGTTTATTTAGTAGTTTTTTTGATGGTGTTAGTAGAGACTGGTTTTCTGGACTTTCTGGATTTGTAGTTGTCTTACAGTTGTTTCTAAGAGAATTATAGCAAGAAACATTTTAACTATACTGTAGTGTGGTGCTCTTTATTTAGAATACTAAACTAACTCAAATTACTACAAATAAGATTTATAGGTATGTCTTTAGCCACACAGTTTGAACATTGTCTGACTTTACCGCGTTATGTATGTAGTGGTACAGAAGAATTTTGTGTGTGTGTGTGTGTGTGTGTGTGTGTGTGTGTGTGTGTGTGTGTGTGTGTGTGTGTGTGTGTGTATATATATATATATATATGTGTGTGTGTGTGTGTGTGTGTGTGTGTGTGTGTGTGTGTGTGTGTGTGTGTGTGTGTATTTCTTGGCATTTTAACCTTTCTGAGTTCTGCATTGTCTTAATTTTGCCTGACTGAATTATTTTATATATTTTCTGGCATTGTTTTATGCTTCTCATCTGTTGAAACAGTTTTCCCCCTCCCTCCCATCTTATTCTTGTAGAGCTGTTGTTATAGTTGGTGGCTTTGCAGTTGCCCACCCCTACTGTAAATTTGATCTTGGACACCCCTCCCAGTCTGGTGTTCACTCTACTTAATACAAAGAAAACATCTGAGAAGGCCAACCTACTTAGGTTATTAACCTCTGCTCCTCCTTCCTCTCTCCTTGCACTTTACTAAAAAAAAAAAAAAAAAAATATTGCACTTTATTTTGCTTTTGCCTCTTCTGAAAATGAGTCAATTGTATTTATTTTGCTGCATTTATTACTGCTTGGTAGTATAGTAGCCTGATTAAATTGTAACTGTTATTCTAAGCCTTTTGGATTAAGCACTTAGGCAACAGACCAGTTGTTTTACATTAAGAAGGTTTGTGGTCTGCACTGTTGTGGCAGGACATGTAGCTTATATCCTTCTAAATTGGGAATTGCTGATTGAAGGCTCATTGTCGGTTATTCTAAAAGTGTAATAGTTCTGGTTTAAACACTTGGGCTTCAGGCCATTTATTTTACATTAAGAAGGTGTGGTCTGCACTCTTGTGGGAGGAGAGGGTAGATTCTGCCCTTCTAGCCTGGTTAAAAGGTTATTGTGCCTGCTTATTTGAACTGTTTCTTTCTGAAATTTGTACGCCTTGTTTGCTGTAGCATAGACTAAATTTACACCTGCTGAATCTAGCTTTGTTTGCATAACTTAGGTTCATAGGTAGGTACTAGGCTATCGGCCCTGGGGCCTGTACAAGTCCAGCCAAAAAGGTACCCTGGCTTTTGCCACCCAAGAAAATTATTTTCCTGTGCCACTGTTGAGCAGAGCCACAGAGGTGATTTCCTATTTCCCATCCAATTATCAAGATTTTTCTTGAAGAGTGTTAATGACGAGCTTTGTTTGATATAGATAGGTAGTTTATTCCAGAGTGTGGGAAGTCTCTGGGACAGGAATCTATCCCTCCGGCATGTTCTGTTTATTGTGGTGACAAGGTTTAGGTCCCTAGTGCGTGTAGCTTGGAGGGATTGGGATTTATTTAAGTGGAGCATGTCCAACAGCTCTGGGTTTGACATAGCTTTGTATGTTAGGCAGAGATCACCTATGATTAGGCGATATACGATGGAGTAAAGCTGGAGTTTTTTGAGACGGTCTGCGTAGGGCATCTGTTTGAGGCTGCTAATCCTCTTTGTGAAGTATTTCTGCTGCCTTTCCAGTTGTTGCAGATGTCTTGTGAGGTACATACCAAAAGGGGTGTTGTACTCTATAATGGGTCTAATGAGTGATGAGTAGAGGGGAACAATGACCTCTTTTTTTCTGAATGAGAACCCTTTTGTGGTGAGGTGTGCCACGTAGAAGGATTTCCTGACTACTGTGGCGCGATGTGAGTATCAAAGGAGAGACTACTGTCCACCTGTGTCCCAACGTCTCTTATCACACTTTCGGTGTTAAGTATACTGCCACCTATGTTGTAGTTCATGGGTACATAGTTTTTACCAAAGGGGATGACAATGCACTTTTTGGCATTGAGTTTGAGTCCATGGTTTTGACACCAGCCATCTGTCTCAGTGAGGCCCTTTTGTAGGATGTTCACATCATTAGGAGTTTTGATTATGGCTCCTAGTTTGCAGTCATCTGCAAACTTCGTTAGCCAAAGACCTTCTGTGTTAGCCTGTACTTCAGAGAAGTAGATGCCAAACAGGAGAGGACCCAGGACTGAACCCTGTGGTACTCCACTTGTCACTGGTCTGAAGTCGGATTTGGAGTCTGCTACTTTCACAGTGTGGGTTCTGTCAGTGAGCCAGTTGGCAACCCATCTTTTGACATAGGGATTTATACCTAGTTTAGTGAGTTTATCTATAATTCCAGAGTGGGGGGTGGTGTCAAAAGCCTTGGCAAGATCTAGATAGGCTGTATGAACCACCTTACCCTTGTCTACGGCTTTGGTGACTGCTTCAAAGAAGTCTGTCAGGTTTAGGAGTCATGATCTGCCTTTTACAAACCCGAACTGGGTGGGATCCAGAGTTTGGAGATTACCAATGTGTTTGTTTATAAGTTCCATGATGATACGTTCCATGGCCTTGCAGACCAGGCTTGTCAGGCTAATGGGGCGGTAGTTCCCAGGGTCCGTGGTGGTTCCCCTCTTGTGGAGTGGGATAACCCTTGCTGTGCGCCATTCAGCAGGCACAAAGCCTGAGGTGAGGCTATGATTGAACATAGTACTTAGGTGGGGTGCCAGTTTGTTCTGTAGTTCGTGTAGAAAGCAGCCTGGGATGTTGTCTGGTTCCATGGATGCTGTGTTCTTGGCTTTGGAGAGTGTGGATTTTACCTGTGCAGCTGTGATTACAGGAACTTTGCATTCTTCCAGTATAGAGATGGGCTCCTTAGGGGGTGAGAGGGGGGTAAAGTTAGCACTGAACCTATCTGCCAGGATGTTGGCAATATCAGTTGGGTCTGTATATTTAGTGCCATTGTGCTGTAACTCAGAGCAGATCTGAGTGTTGCCATGAGATTCTTGACATAGCTATAAAATGCTTTGCGGCTGTCATTAGAATCAGTGGCGATTTTGTTTTTGTAACTAGCTTTGGAGGATTTTATCAGGGATCGCAGCTTCTTACTAAGGCTGACCAGGGAGCTCCTCCACTCATGGGATTTTACTCTCTTTTGCAAGAGTTTCTTCCTTCAGTTGTACATTTTGTTTATGGCAGTGGGCCACCAGATTGGCTTCCTTTTTTGGAGGATAGCGTCTTGGTTCTGTTTGGGATATCACGATCCATGCACTCATGTAAGTGCTTATAAAGTGCAATTGTGTAGGATTCGGTAGTCGTACTTGTATTGTCCATCTGCATGGGTGTCATGAAGTTCACCACTTCTGTCTTAAGAAGCATGAAGTTGGCTTTGGAGAAATTTTTTACCATGATTTCCTTAATGGGGGGGGGGGTGGAGGCAGGATGTGGATATCTAGGGTAATTAGCTTATGGTCGGATCGGACCAATGAGGCGTTGACTTCAGGTGTGGAACACTGGTCACTCATATTGGTAATGACTAGATCTAGGATATTGTTGCCCCTGGTGGGGGTGTGGATAAGTTGATCCAGGGCATTGGAGTTTGTGAATTCCAGAAAGCGTTGAGTGAAGGAGTTGGTACATGAGTAGTTTTCCCAGTTAATGGTGGGGTAGTTGAAATCACCCATTATTAGGGTGTTTGGTTGAACCCTAATATTTTCCAGTACATCAAGAAAAGAGGAGTGGGAATCCTGGGGCATGGTGGGTGATCTGTAGCAAGTTACAATTTGGATTGCAGTTTTGCCCAGAGTTGGTTGCACTTGGATAACCTCGGCTGCATTATGCTGAGCAACTAGCCTGGAGGTGTGGATTTCCTTAATGAATATGGACACACCTCCGCCTTTGGTGTTCCGGTCCAGGTTACATGGCCGAAAAGTGTGGTATGCGTTATAGCCTGGTAGTGCAGGGGTGCTCTCTGGAGCCTTGAACCAGGTCTCAGTCACTGCACAGATATCAATGTTCTCCATTTTAAGGAGTTTCTCGAGTGAGTGCATTTCGAGATTTAGACTTCTAGCATTGAGTAGCATCACCCTCAGTTTTTGCTTGCCTGTTCCTGTTATGGTGGTGAATTTGTCATTTGAATCTTGCCTAAAAATGTCACTATAGGGGCGTCAAGAACTTTAGCCAGTATCCGGAATCTCAGGGGTGACAGGTGCAGGCCATCTCTTTCAAATCATCGTGGTCTGTCGACCATGTCATCCCAGGCAGACAGGTACTGGATCCCTTTAGAATGGCACCAGAAGCTTAGCCAATTGTTGAAGTCAATCATTTTGTCCTTGTACTGCGGCATCATTCTGGGTGATGGCAGAATGCTACTCAGGGCTAGGGTCATACCTGCCTGGGCTACAAGACCAGAGAGCTCTTCCATGTCTCTTTTCATGTAGTCCAGGGAGGTACGTCTCAGGTCGTTCACACCAACATGGACAATGACAGAGTCATATTTGTACTTGTTGTGGAGTGACCTGAGTGCGTGGGTTATGTGGTGGATCCTGGCACCTGACAGGCAGCTGACAGTAACCTTCTCCTTGTTTAGCCTGATGAGTGGGACATCAGTGTGCCTGACTATAGAATCACCTATGACTAGTGTGTTGGGTACGTTGTTTTGCCTTATTGGCTGTGGTTGAGTGGCACACTGAGTCTGTGGGCTGTGTGTCATTTGGATTGTGTTGGGGGGTGGAGGTTGCTTGCATTTCTGCTTTGGAGGTCTCTGTTGCTTGAGCAGATTATTATTGAGAGCCTCCGTGAATGTTTTTGTATTTCTACGTGTGGATTTTGGTGGTATAGATTTAGTGAGACTATGTGATGAGTGTGGTATGGTGCAAGTGTTTACCTTCTCTTAACTGTCAAGTTCAGTCTTGATTGGAGAGAGCTTTACCTCCAGTTTGGCTAGATAAGTGCATCTCTCACAGGTTGTAGTGTTGGGTGGTAGGAGGAGATGGTTGTCTGTGTACATGAGGCAATTTCTTCATTGCCCCAAGATGCTCAGATTCATCAGATAGACAGGAGAGAACACTGGGAGCTGACCCTTGGACATGCCTGAATAAAAAAACTATTTTCCTCTAGATAAGTGAGGAAAGTGAGTACAAGAGCTGTATTTCTCTAAGCAAGTGAGGAAAGTAAGTACCAAAACTGTTTTCCTCTAGGTAATGAGGAAGGTTGAGTGCTGTAGTAATTAATAGGTTATTTAGTGCTTACAAGTTCTGAATAAGTGCTGATCATGAATAAGCAAATTCAAGTGCTAAAAGTAAGAATCTGTATCTGGACTAAACTAGTTACAGAAAAGGGGGGAAACAAGTGCAAATGCGGGCTTTTAAATCAGAAAGTTGAGAGAGATGGAAAAACTGCCCAAACAGCCAATAACTACAATTTCTGTGCCTGAACCACTCCTTATGTGGTAGATAGGTTACCTAGTGCTTACCACTCCCACTGATAAGCTAGAAGGCTTCCCTACAACACAGAAAGCTTGGGGGGCTCAGAAGCTTACATACAGTCCTGGATACAGCAAATCTGAATCTGGACTACACTAGTTACAGGAAAGGTTTTTTTTTTTTTTTTTAGTAGCTAAAACAGCAGTGAAAACAATTCAAATACAGTGCAAGCTAGCACACTTGAGTATGTAGCAATGTTAGACCAAACAGTTTAAAAAATGCAATTAAATTAAAAATTACTGAAAACAATGCAGAAGGAGTCTGTTAGGTAGAATGAGGTAAAGAGATGGGACTGGGGGGAGTGTCCCAGATCAAATCTACAGTTGGGGCGGGCAACTGCAAAAGCCTCCAAATTTAAACAACACAGGAATATGGAGGGTGGGTATGGGAAAACCAACACCTTCAGCAGAAAACTGAAAAACTATACAGTGAAGCAAAAATAACAGTGCACAACTCTGAAGTCAGCCAGCAATGATATAAAATTAGTCCAACAACAATTACCAGTACACAACTTTGAAGTGCCAGAAAAATATACTCAGCTCTGTATATCTCCAGATAGTTTGAAGAGCACTCTTTCAGGGCACTGGAAGGCTGTAGCAATGATATGCAGGCTTTTTTACTAAGAGGGTCTAATTTTATGCAAGTAATCCTTGAGATTGTCAGATAACACACAGGATGTAAAACCAGTTATACCAAATTAAGACACAGAGAAATAGGAGAGGGGGAAAAAACACCTTCAGCAGAGATCTGAAAAACTATACAGTGAAGCAAAAATAACAGTGCACAACTCTGAAGTCAGCCAGCAATGATATAAAATTAGTCAAACAACAATTACCAGTACACAACTCTGAAGTGCCAGAAAAATATACTCAGCTCTGTATATCTCCAGATAGTTTGAAGAGCACTCTTTCAGGGCACAGGAAGGCTGTAGCAATGATATGCTTGAGCACTAATCCATACCATCTTTTTTTGGAGAAGGTTCCCCTGCACCCTAGTGGCAGGAGTGTGCAGTTAGAACTTGTCTGGTCGAAGACTGCTGGAACGGGGCTCAGTTTTTAACTTTTTATTGGTTAATTTGTTTAAATCAGTTTGCTCATTTGCTACTGTTATATTAAAAAAATACACTTTATGCATTGCCACTTAGCTAGGGTTAAACTATTCCTGGTGCCATAAACTCTGCTCTTCAAATTTTCCCTTAGAACTAGCCAGTTTTATAGTTTTATCACTCACATATTTTTCTTTGAGCTCAGCACTTGTTCAGAACTCATTGTAAGCACTAAATAAGCTACAAATTACTACAGCACAACACTTTCCTCACTTGTCTAGAGGAAAACAGTTTTTAGTACTTAATAAATAAGCACCTATCCAGGCATGCCTAAGGGTCAGCTCCTGGTGTTTTCTCCTGTCTACCTGATGAATCTGGGCATCTTGGGGCAATGCAGCAATTGGCTCATGTACACAGACAACCCTCTCCTCCTATCACCCAACACTGCAACCTGTGAGAACTTATGCAATGGTGGGATATCCTACCCATTCAGGTACTGTGGTTGCAGGCAATATGAATAAAAATAATTATGGGCACAATAAGCGTTTTAACTTGAACAGTTTTTTTAGATGCTAACTTGGACTTCAATGGGGAAATTAAGGATGTTAATGGAGGTAATGACAGAGACAACAATCAAAATGATAGTAGAACTTTAAAGGACTTTATTCATGAGTTTGGAAAAAAGCTTAAAGTTCTTAAAAGTATACAATTAGACAACACTTACTTGAAAAAATGTTTGGATATTGGAACTGTACCTATGGGACTAAGATTTTTCAAGTTTTCCATAGGAGTTGATATGGATGAAAATAATATTAATGAATGTACAAATATGTTTGATAATTTTGGTTTTACATTCATGAAGTTTATCATATCTTGTAACGACAAGAAAATATGCAGTTTAATGTCTGAGTTAGAACAACTTGACAATACTATAACAAATGACTTATTGTTTGATGAATATGAAATGTTTCTTAATACTCAATAAACATGGGTAGAGGACAACTTGAAGAAACAATATGATAGAAAATGCAGAAAAATGAAAAGAGACTTGCAACAGTATGAGAAAAATGAAGCTTATAGGTGGGGACCTAATGTAGGGGGTCACAAACAGGATGTACCGTTGGGAGACAATTATGAGCAGAATAAATATAAAAATGACAACTTAGAAGGAAGGGGGAGTAAACACTATGACTCCAATTTTTTCGAGAAAGGCAGGAATTGGAAAGCCACAAACAAGTGGCAGTACAGAACACAGGGAAATTGGGGAAAAAACAAATGGGAAGAACAGCAGGACCACAGGGGAGGAAACAGATGGAGGAGAAACTGAATATTATAAAGCACAGTGATGCACATTTTAATTTAGGAGAATTCCGCATTTTAACTACACACATATGGAACTCAAAAAAGAGCATTTTTATTTATTCTCCAAAGGGATGAAATATGTACCCAGTAGTACCATCAGTTTAGTGGATTATATAGTTGATTTTAAAAAATATTTAAGGAAGTTGAATTTAGCTGTATATTTTGATGGCAAAGGACAGGTGCAGTGCAACAAGTTTAAGAAGAAAAGTGTATTCACCCCTCCTATGAATAATACATTGGCCATTTTTGAGAGAGTGGTAATAGATGAAATGTATGAATATGGAAATAAATGTAAAACAACAAAAATGAATTATAATTTGGATTATAATGAATTTAATATATTAAAAGAAATACAAAAGAATCACAACATACGGGTAATGGAACTGGACAAAGGGGGAGGGGTGGTCATATACGACTCTGCTGAATATATTAATAAAATTAATTACATATTATTGAATTCTGGTAATTATGATATACCCTCCATAAATGAAGTAAATATAGGATACCATAAGATTGACCTGTTTTTGGAATAAATTTTATTAGACGGTAGAATTGATGTGGATATGTACAACTATTTGAAAGTGGAGTTTCCCATTATTAGTACAATTGTGGATATACCTACGTACACAAAAATGTGACTGATCCGCCATTTCGTCCTATAATTTCTGGAAATAGATCTAAAAGTTTTCCTTTTGGATCAGTAATTGACGATTGGTTGAAGCCTGTGTACAACAAGATAACCCATATTGTAATCGATTCCTGGGATTTTTATGGGAAGGCTTGTGACTAGACTAGTTAGTCCAGATATGTTTTTTGGTTACGATTGATGTAGTTGACCTTTTTCAAGTATACCCCAAGAAGAGGGGATGAGAAGGTTTAACAACAAACAGCATTGATAAATATAAGTCTAGGTTGGGACAAAACATCCCTGATATTGGAATGTATGGAATTGGTATTATCCCACAATTTTATACTATTTGAAGGTGAATATTATAGGCAATGTAAAGGGGTAGCAATGGAGGCGGCATGTGCCCCCATTTTTGCCAATTTATTTCTGCTGGATTGGGAAACAATATATATTGCAAACTGCCTGGAGGGAGAATATAACTTGTTACATAAGGTTTTTGGATGATATATTTATGATATGGAGGGGTAGTGAGAGTAAATTATATGAATTTAAGGAATATTTAAACACTTCAAGTGAATATTTAAAGTTCACATTTAACATGGACCAGAGATCTATATCATATTTGGACACACTTATAAGTGTGAAAAATGGTAAATTTAAATCCAAAATATACAGAAAGAATATGTTCAGTAACTCCTATTTACAATATTCTAGCTGTCACCCTAATAGCCAAAAACATAGTATTATAAAAGGACAGTTCATAAGGGCTGCTAGAATGACCTCGGACTAT
Source organism: Protopterus annectens (assembly GCF_019279795.1). Lineage (NCBI taxonomy): Eukaryota > Metazoa > Chordata > Ceratodontiformes > Protopteridae > Protopterus > Protopterus annectens. Next base: position 16,016,535 of record NC_056744.1, on the reverse strand, counting down.
TCAGATTTGATCACATAACTAGATTTGATAGGTAATATGTTTAAGGATCGAGGGTACCCCATATACATGATTGAGGATACTAAAGAATATGTGAAAAAAGAATGGGAGATAAAATATAAACCTATATTAGGTACGGGTATGATCAAATTGATAGGGGACATTTCGAATAAGGAGTGTACGGACACAAATAATTATTTGAGGGCTTGCATATTAGAATATGCACCTTATATACAAGATATAAGGACAATTATAGAAAATAATTGCAACATTTTGAAAACTGATCACACTGTTTACAAATTGATAGGTAAACAACCTTTGTTTGTCTCTAAAAATGGCAGTAATTTAAAGTGGGAATTAGAAAGGAAAATAAAGGAAAAAGAATGTAAGTACAATATGAAAGGTACTACCAAGTGTGGTCAATGTAATCAGTGTAACTTCATTATTAAGGTACCATCTTTAGTGCTGGAGGATATTAATAGGACTGAAGTAGTTTTCCAGAAAGGAAATTGTAGGACATCTCATATAGTATATTTGGCCAAATGTACGAAATGCCCCTGTTTCTATGTGGGTAAGACTGATAGATGCCTCAGGAACAGAATATACGATCATTGTTATTGCATGAGAAAAAAAGATGTTAAAAATGCTTTATGGAGGCATCTAAATGTTAGTAGTGGTTGTGATTCTTTTAATTTGGGAATTTTAGAATGTATTCAATACAATCCAAGAGGGGGAAGTATAAAGAAAAAATTGGGTGATAGAGAAGCTAGGTGGCAGATCAGATTAAATGCTTCCGTAGACCCAGGAATTAACGAGAACATTTCTATTAAACCTATATTACAAAATAGTCATTAATGGGTTTGCATATTAGGTTTGGCTATTTCTTTTATTGCACACACTTCCTTTGGTACATATGCTCTGATTTTAAGGCATTTTAGATTAAATATAATATAGTTTAAGTAGATGAGTGTTTCGCATTCAATATTTTTTATTTTGGGGGGTAGGGTTATGGAACAAGTACACATAATAAGTAGGAATAATAGGGACTGAAGTCAAGTCATAAAATGAGGTTTTATTGCACTGAGCACTTTAAAAATCTAATTGATTTATGTGACTATTAATGAATTATTGCAGCTGATTGGCTGATGACTATATAAAATACTGTTGGGAACAAAATTAGATGTTCTGATGAAGTCTATGAGTGAGTAGATGAAAGCGCTTAACTTTTGTGTTTGGAAATTGTTTGGAAAGTTTTTGTGTTAACCTTTTATTTTTTTATTAATAAATGGACTGCTGAATTTATTTGGTGCCGGTACATAACTCCATGTGATGGCAGTGAACAGATTCTCAGTGCTACTTTTCATTTCTCCAGATAGTTTGAAGAGCACTCTTTCAGGGCACAGGAAGGCTGTAGCAATGATATGCAGGCTTTTTTACTAAGAGGGTCTAATTTTATGCAAATAATCCTTGAGATGGACAGATAACACACAGGATGTAAAACCAGTTATACAAACATAAGACACAGAGAAATAGGGGAGGGGGGAAAAACACCTTCAGCAGAGATCTGAAAAACTATACAGTGAAGCAAAAATAACAGTGCACAACTCTGAAGTCAGCCAGCAATGATATAAAATTAGTCAAACAACAATTACCAGTACACAACTCTGAAGTGCCAGAAAAATATACTCAGCTCTGTATATCTCCAGATAGTTTGAAGAGCACTCTTTCAGGGCACAGGAAGGCTGTAGCAATGATATGCAGGCTTTTTTACTAAGAGGGTCTAATTTTATGCAAGTAATCCTTGAGATGGTCAGATAACACACAGGATGTAAAACCAGTTATACCAACATAAGACACAGAGAAATAGGGGAGGGGGGAAACACCTTCAGCAGAGATCTGAAAAACTATACAGTGAAGCAAAAATAACAGTGCACAACTCTGAAGTCAGACAGCAATGATATAAAATTAGTCAAACAACAATTACCAGTACACAACTCTGAAGTGCCAGAAAAATATACTCAGCTCTGTATATCTCCAGATAGTTTGAAGAGCACTCTTTCAGGGCACAGGAAGGCTGTAGCAATGATATGTAGGCTTTTTTACTAAGAGGGTCTAATGTTATGCAAGTAATCCTCGAGAAGGTTACATAACAGGATGTAAAACCAGTTATACCAACTTAAGACACAGAGAAATAGGGGTGGGGGGACACCTTCAACAGAGAACTGAAAAAGTATACAGTGAAGCAAAAATAACAGTGCACAACTCTGAAGTCAGGCAGCAATGATATAAAATTAGTCAAACAACAATTACCAGTACACAACTCTGAAGTGCCAGAAAAATATACTCAGCTCTGTATATCTCCAGATAGTTTGAAGAGCACTCTTTCAGGGCTGTAGCAATGATATGCTTGAGCACTAATCCATACCATCTTTTTTTGGAGAAGGTTCCCCTGCACCCTAGTGGCAGGAGTGTGCAGTTAGAACTTGTTTGGTCGAAGACTGCTGGCTCGGGGCTCAGGTTTTAGCTTTTTATTGGTTAATTTGTTTAAATCAGTTTGCTCATTTGCTACTGTTATATTAAAAAATACACTTTATGCATTCCCACTTAGCTAGGGTTAAACTATTCCTGGCGCCATAAACTCTGCTCTTCAAATTTTCCCTTAGAACTAGCCAGTGTTATAGTTTTAGCACTCACATATGTTTCTTTGAGCTCAGCACCATTCAGAACTCATTGTAAGCACTAAATAAGCTACAAATTACTACAGCACTCCACGTTCCTCAGTTGTCTAGAGGAAAACAGTTTTTAGTACTTAATAAATAAGCACCTATCCAGGCATGCCTAAGGGTCAGCTCCTGTTGTTTTCTCCTGTCTATCTGATTAATCTGGGCATCTTGGAGCAATGCAGCAATTGCCTCATGTACACAGACAACCCTGTCCTCCTACCACCCAACACTACAACCTGTGAGAGATGCACTTATACAGCCAAACTGGAAGCAAAGCTCTCTTCACACAAGACTGGACTAGACAGTCAAGAGGAGAAGGTAAACACTTGCACCACACCACACTCAGCACATAGTCCCTCAAAACCTACACCACCAAAACACACACATAGAAACACAAAACACACACCTTCATTCATGGAGGCTGTCAGTAACAACCTGCCCAAGCAACAGGGACCTCCAAAGCAGAAACACAAGCAACCTCCGCCCCCCCAACACAACCCAAATGACATAGCCCACAAACTCAGTGTGCCACTCAACCACAGCCCATAAGGCATAACAACGTACCCAACACTCTAGTCATAGGTGACTTTATAATCAGGCACACTGATGTTCAACTCACCAGGCTGAAGAAGGAGAAAGTTACAAGGAGAAAGTTACTGTCAGCTGCCTGTCGGGTGCCAGGATTCGCCACATAATGCACGCACTCAGGTCACTCCACAACAAGTACAAATATGACTCTGTCATTGTCCATGTTGGTGTGAATGACCTGAGATATACCTCCCTGGACTACATGAAAAGAGACATGGAGGAGCTCTCAGATCTTGTAGCCCAGGCAGGTATGACCCTATCCCTGAGGAGCATCCTGCCATCACCCAGAATGATACCACAGTACAAGGACAAAATGATTGACTTCAACAATTGGCTAAGCTTCTGGTGTCATTCTAAGGGGATCCAGTATCTGTCTGCCTGGGATGACATGATCGACAGACCACAATGTTTTGTCAGAGATGGCCTGCACCTGTCAACCTTGGGATTCCGGATACTGGTAAGGCTCTTGCCACCCCTATAGTGGCTTTTTTAGGCAAGGTTCAAATGAGAAATTCACCATCGTAACAGGTATAAGCAAGCAAAAGCCGAGGGTAATTCTACTCAATGCTAGAAATCTAAACCTCAAAATGCATTCACTCAAGGGCCTTCTGAAAATGGAGAACATCTACATCTGTGCAGTGACAAAGACCTGGTTCAAGGCTCCCGAAAGCACCCCTGCATTACCAGGCTATAATTCATACCACAGCTTTCGGCCACCTAACCTGGACTGAAACACTAAAGGTAGAGGTGTGTCCATATTCATTAAGGATATCCACACCTCCAGGCTAGTTGCTCAGCATAATGCATCCAAAATTATCCAAGTGCAACTAACTCTGGGCAAGACCACAATCCAAATTGTAACTTGTTACAGATCCCCCACCATGCCCCAGGATTCCCACTCCTCATTTCTTGATACACTGGAAAATATTAAGGTACAGCCCAACACCCTAATAATGGGCGATTTCAACTACCTCACCATTAACTGGGGAAACTACTCATGTACCAACGTTTTCTGGAATTCATAAATTCCAATGCCTTGGATCAACTTATCCACACCCCACCAAAGGCAGCAATATCCTAGACCTGGTGATTACAAACATGGGCGACTGGTGTTCCATACCAGAGGTCAATTCCTTGTTGCTCAGATCTGACCACAAGCTAATCAGCCTAGACATCCACATCCCGCCCCCACCCCCCATTAGGGAAAGCACCCTAAAAAATTTCTCCAAAGCCAACTTCACGCTTCTTAAGACAAAAGTGGCAAACTTCATGACACCCATGCAGACAGACAATAGAGGTACGACTGCTGAATCCTACACAAACGGACTTTAGAAGCACTTACACAAGTGCATGAATTGTGCTATTCCTAACAGAACCAAGATGCAATCCTCCAAAAATAGGAAGCCAATCTGGTGGTCCCCTGCCATAAACAAATGCTACAACAGAAGAAAGAAACTGTTGCTAAAAAGAGTAAAATCCTATGACTGGAAGAACTCCCTGGTCAGCCTCAGTAAGAAGCTGAGATCCCTCATAAAATCCTCCAAAGCTAGTTATGAAAACAAAATTGCCACTGATTCAAAAGACAACCACAAAGCATTCTATAGCTATGTCAAGAATCTCAATGGCAACACTCTGAGTTGCAGCACAATAATGGGTATAGTTCCCCATACTATACTAAAGGGGTAAAGCCAAAAAAACTATGGGCTAGGCTTGTAAATGCCCTCGGGCAGATAGCCTAGTATGAACCTATGAACCTATGAACCTATGACACTAAATATACAGAATCAACTGATATTGTCAACATCCTGGCAGATAGGTTCAGTGCTAACTTTACCCCCCCACCCCCTAAAGGGCCCATCTCTATTCTGGAAAAATGCAAAGTTCCTGTAATCATGGCTAAACAGGTAAAAAACCACACACTCCAAAGCCAAGAACACAGCATCCATGGGACCTGACAACATCCCAGGCCACGTTCTACATGAACTACAGAATGAACTGGCACCCCACCTAATCACCATGTTCAATCATAGCCTCACCTCAGACTTTGTGATCACTGAATGGCACACAGTGATGGTTATCCCACTCCACAAAGGGGGAGCCACCACAGACCCCGGGAACTAACGCCCCATTAGCCTAATGAGCCTGGTCTGCAAGGCCATGGAACATATCATCATGGAACTTATAAACAAAGACATTTGCAATCTCCAAACTCTGGACCCCATCCAGTTCGGGGTTGTAAAAAGCAGATCATGTCTCCTAAACCTGATTGACGACTTTGAAGCAGTCAGCAAAGCTGTAGATGAGGGTAAGGTGGTTCACACAGCCTATCTAGATCTTGCCAAGACTTTTGACACCATCCTCCACTCTGGAATTATAGATAAACTCACTAAACTAGGTATAAATCCATGTGTCACAAGATGGGTTGCCAACTGGCTCACTGACAGAACCCACACTGTAAAAGTAGCATTCTCCAAATCCGACTTCAGACCAGTGACAAGTGGAGTACCACAGGGTTCAGTCCTGGGTCCTCTCCTGTTTGGTAACTACTTTTCTGAAGTACAGGCTAACACAGAAGGTCTTTGGCTAATGAAGTTCACAGATGACTGCAAACTAGGAGCCATAATTGAAACTCCTAACAATGTGGACATCCTACAAAAGGGCCTCACTGAGACAGATGCCTGGTGTCAAAGCCATGGCCACAAGCTCAATGCCAAAAAGTGCATTGTCGTCTCCTTTGGTAAAAACTCTGTACCCAAGAGCTACCAAATAGGTGGTAGTATACTTAACACCGAAAGTGTGATAAGAGACCTTGGGACACAGGTAGACAGTAGTCTCTCCTTTGATAATCACATCACCACAGTAGTCAGAAAATCCTTCTACATAGCACACCTCATCACAAAAGGTTTCTCATCCAGTAAAAAAGAGGTAATTGTTCCCCTCTACTCGTCACTCATTAGACCCATTATAGAGTACAACTCCCCTTTTGGTATGTACCTCACAAGGCATCTACAACAACTGGAAAGGCCGCAGAAATACCTCACAAAGAGGATTACCAGCCTCAAACAGATGCCCTACCCAGACCGGCTCCAAAAACTCCAGCTTTACTCTGTAGCCTACTCAGAGACGATCAATGCCTAACATACAAAGCTATGTCAAACACCCAGGGCTGTTGGACATGCTCCACGTAATGAAATCCCAATCCCTCCAAGCTACATGCTCTAGGGACCTAAACCTTGTCACCACAATAAACAGAACATGCTGGAGGGATAGATTCCTGTCCTAGAGACTTCTCACACTTTGGAACAAACTACCTATCTATATCAAACAAAGCTCCTCATTAGCACTCTTCAAGAAAAATCTTGATGATTGGATGGGAAATAGGAAATTCACCCCAGGGATCACCTCTGTAGCTCTGCTCAACAGGGGCACAGGAAAATTATTTTCTTGGGTGGCAAAAGCCAGGGTACCTTTTTGGCTAGGCTTGTATAGGCCTTACAGCTGATAGTCTAGTACCTACCTATGAACCTATGAGTATATGTCTGGTTATTCCCATAGCTGCTGTAAAAAAAAAAAAAAAAAAAAAAAAAAAACACACCCATGTGCAGAAACACACACACACACACTCACACACCTATATCTATCTGTCCATCTCATTATAAATTTGACATGTAAACATCAGCACTTTAAGAAAGGTACCTGATAATTTTGTATAGAGACTAATTTAATGAATGTAAAAATAAAGGAGCAAACAAATGCATAGCCAGAAATGTAAGTAAGCATAAGTGCTACGTTTCTAAGTGCTGCATATCATTTTATATAGTATTGCCTCAATGACATTTTTAAAAGCCACAAAACTATTAAATAGTTCCAATGTCAGTTCCACTTTTATGCTAAATGTGCTAGAATACTGAATAACGTTTAAGTGGTTTACAGACACTGCAGTACTATTTCAGCAATTTTTAAATATGCCTCATAATTCTTCACAGGCATTTTATTTTTGTTTGTTTATATTTCTTTACAATGGTAACACTCTGATCAGTATTAATCAATTTCAGGCACAACGCAGGTGAAATACAAATCATTTCACAAACAAAAAGCAGAAAGTAGTTGGGATTAGTTATGTAGCAAAACTGTATATGTGTTATGAAGAAATAAGAACATAGTGCACAATATATATATACATCACTCAGCCAAAAGGCCTCTTAGATCATCAAGCAAACTACTATAGCTACAATAGCTTTGGAGATGCACTATATAGTAGTTCAGTGGTTAAAAAATGGAACTCTGTCCCTACTAGCATTCAAAACACATCATCCAAAGCCTCCTTTAAAGACCTCATCAGGCAACATCTCAAGCAAAGATGGCAGTGCCATGATTTCTCCCCAGGCTAGTGAAAGCGGATAACATATACATACTAAACCTAGAGCACTTGATAATAGTTTTCAATCTTGCTCACAAACACTGGCTAATCTACAATGTATGTACTGTACCTGTGTACTATGTATGTATTCTACCAATGTTCCAAATTTCAGCTGTACACCACAAATCTATTAATTACCTTTATATTTAAAATTAATATTTTTTGTTTGTTCTCTCCACTGTAACTTTTTATATGCTGCATACCACTGTAAAAACATGTGTCTTGTAATTTGCGTGTATGCTGATCATGTCTAAATAACTAAATGTGTCTGTAGTTTTTCTTTGTGGAGCTTTTCTCCCCGGGCCTCTGCTGAAAAAGGGCCTTTTCGGCTCAGACACCCCTGGTTAACAAATGTAAAATAAATAAAATAAATAACTATATTAGTTTCTAGACAGTGTCAACTTTTAGCACCTCTGTGAGAGCAGAAAAGAAATGGAAAGAAGATACAGATAGTATATTAAGTGATATGTCCTATGATGCAGAAGCATATGGCCTGGATGGAGTTGCTTTTTGGAGTTGCAGTCTGAATTTGCAGTAAGTGTTGATTTCCTTTCTATCACTGGGGAGAGCTTGTCAAAGAGCAGGTGCCCGAGATGAGGATGCATGTGCAGTGCTGGGAAATCTGATTCATGTTTATAAGGTGTGTTTTTGCAGTTTGCATTTGAATCTGAAGAAGTCTTTGGATATAGACAGATGAAGGCGCTCATGCCTGTGGAACAATAAAACAGTTTTTTATCGTGACACCTTTGATGGTTACATTTGGAACACTGGACTGGAGTAGCACTATGTTCTGCATCTGCTTTTACTTTCTATTTACTACCTGAATAACTACCTCCCTTTTCTGCTTCTGTATCACTCCCCCTCCACCCAACTTAGTATCCAGGTATAATAGTTAAGATACACCCCAGCATTAAGCACTACTGCCGTTCTTGCCTAAGACAGGGCCTTTCCATAACATTACAGCTGATCTTGTTGCCATGTCTTCAGTCATCCTCCATCCAGTCCCAAGCCTTTCTCATAGTCTACTGCTACAGTTAGTCATTATGCTTCATAATCCTTTCCTTTTTCAAAATGCTGGCTGCTAGAACAGGTAACATTTCTGAAAAGGCTATTTTCAAAGCCCTGCCCTCTATTTCTCTGCCATATTCCAAGCCCTGCTTATTACCACATCATCTTTTTCTTGTGCGAGGTCATTGGAACCTACATGGACAACAACATGTACTCTCCACTCCAATTCGTTGGTCTTATCTTACTGTTTCTCTGATATCTCATCTGTACTTTCTCATTTGTCAAGGCCTTTACTCCTGCATATTACTGTCTCCAACCACCAAACTCTCTTTTCTGTCCTCAAACAGTCACGCTTATCTACTTTATTTCTTGCTGCATGCCACTATCCTGTTGTATAACTTTTCGCTCTTGCTTCCACAACCCTTCTCACTGCCTGTGCTGACCATTTCTCTTCCTTTGTTAAAGTGACCCTTTCTTCATTGCTCCCATGCTCCTTGTACAAGAGGATTCCTCCTGGTTTATCTCTCCCTAGTCTCCTTGTGGTAGTGTCTCCTGCATGACCAAATCTGGCACTATCTCCCCACAATCACATGTGCCTGCTCTCTGCATCTGTCTTTCCATTTTGGTTTCTTTCTACTTGTTCTTTCTTTAATGACTGCATTTTCCACTGTCTTTCTTCACCTTGTTGTTTCTCCCAGCTTGCCTGAAATACTTTGATGTCTCTTCCCAAATCTTCTTGTCCACTACCTTTCTTCTGATCTTTTCCCATCTCAATCTGTTTGCTAGCCTCCTGATGCCGCTTCCTCCCTAGTCCCATTCTGCACTTTCTTGCCTAGGAAGACAGTCTGTTAACATCTCTAACTTCCACATTCTTCCAAGAACCCCCCCATTTTCCAGAACACCACAATCTTCTGCCAACCCAGAAACCTCTGAGCTAAGCAGCTACCCTTCCTTCTCAGTACCTCACTAATCTCTCTCCCGCTTTTGTCATTTACCTTGCACTGTTTCCTTTTTGTCCTGTTTTGGATCCATCACTTTATTTCCTTATTAATACTCTTTTTTGAATATATCTTTTAAAAACTTAACTAAGTCTTCTGCTTCAAATGTTATCCTTTACCGACTAACCAAATGCCAGAAAAGTATCAAGTAGAAGAGCAATTAAGAGTAGAGATCAGACAGTTGTCACTTAATCTACTGCAAAATTCTTCAGAAGGGGCAAAAGAGGAGGCGATCCCCAGCACCACTTTGTAATGGGTCAGTCTTTGAGGTTTTAAGAAGGAGTATTGTTGTATGCACTACCACTGCTCCAGTTATCAGAGAGAAATAAAAATAAAATTATTTTTCAGTCTTCCTAACCCCTGCATTTGAAAATGCAAGACACTTAAACAACTGAATAATATAAATTATCTATCCAAATGTTCCACACTAACTACAAACTGGCCAATAAATCTACAAATTGTATGAACCCAAGTTACTTTACAGTGCACTATTCTGTAAAGCACCACAGAAATAGCTGCAACCTGACAGCTGTAAAGAATCTGTAGATCAACATACTAAAGTAAAATAACCAGATCTAAATGTGTATTCATGCCAGCAGATGAATAAAAATCTAAAATAGTCCTAAATTAAAATGTCTGAAATATGTTGTCAAATATTATACACCAAATGTATAGGATGAGCAAAGTCTGCACTCCATAGATTTTATTCACTTTTGGAAGCAACTAGTCTGCAAGACACGAAACTGAGCTATGCATCAAGAGATGTAAGCAGCTCCAAAGCAAACCAACAAATGTAACCCGTGAATCTGCCACAAATCACTAATAATTGAATGCTGAAGGATCTTATATTTTCATACTCTTTGTTTATATCAAACAGAACTATATTTTGAGCTATACCCCTCCCCATTTTATTTTTGTAAAGATGGTTCTGGATTCAATGTAAATATTGTTTTTTTATAGATGATAGCAGGAAGTTATAAAAACAGAATATAAATATTTGGTGCATTTGTTTTCTTAATTGTTCTGTCTGGGGAAATGTTACTTTCTGCCTTGAGTTCACTTTATTATTAATTGAATGATACATTTATTTATTTATTTATTTACATTTGTTGACCGGGAGTGTCCGACTAAACATAGGTCCATTTACAGCGGAGGCCCGGGGAGAAAAGCTCCACAGTTAAAATAAACAGACAGTAGTTACATTGGATTACATAGCGATTAACAATTTAACATAGCAATTACTTACAACATATTTACAGATGAAGAACATAGTAAATCAATAGACAACTAGAATCTTTATCTGTGAAGTACATAACAGACATTAACAAATGTAACAATGAGAAGTTCCTGCTGTATAATAAGTAGTAGGCTTATGAGCATCTAAGCTTGCTATAATCAAGGTAGTTAGTGGAGTGGAAAGAAAGGTAGTGGTTGGATGGGGTGGGTGATATTAGAGTGGGAGTTGCAAGGGCATAGCCAGCATGTTTTTAGGTGCACTTTTAGTAAGGTTTTGAAGTGGGTGCATGATGGTATGGAGGTAATTGTGGGTGGGAGGGAGTTCCATAATTTGGCTATGGTGCAAGAGAATAGTGCTTCACCAGCAGAGTTATTGGCTTTAGTGATCTGCAAGTGATTTTTGTTGCTGGATCTTAGTGGTCTGGTGGTGCGATAGGGTTGGAGTAGATTCTGGAGGGATGGGACATTTAGTGGATGGTTTACTAGTTTGTGGGCAAGTGAGATTTGATACCATTGAAGGAGGTGAGGGAGTTCAAGCCAGCCCAGTTCAGCAAATGAGAGACAGTGGCGACTACGGTAGGATGCCCCTGTGGCGAATTTGGCGATTTTGTTGTAGCAGGTCACATATTACTATAATTGAATTATTTTTATGTTATCATGATTTATCATATCTGTGTAGTCTAAAGTTAAGTATAGGACCATCATAAAGGTTGTGTAACATAAGCAAGTTAGTCAGAAATACTAGTTTAGTTTTAAGGTATGATTTGTTCCGATGGGTCATATAGGAAAAGCATTTCTTTCATTTTTTTTTATTAAAAGAGCTTGTATTTACCTAATGCATTTTAACACATTACATGTGATTAAGAAAGTTACACTACCAAACAATTAGTGATGGAGAAAGAAAGAAGAACAGACACAGGACACCACTCAGAAACTATTGTAAGCAAATATTTCTGAGAAGACTCATTAATAAAGAGAATAATATGAACAACGATAGTACCTGTTAACCATGTAGATCCACTGGGCACCCAACTCCTATGCAGGATTGACAAGGGAGCAATATCTGGGTAAGTGATATGCTCAAGGTCACCTACTAGACAAATGAGGACTGTAGAAAATAAACCCTGTACCACAGGAACTACTTTTCACAGCCTTAACCCTACATGCCAACAGCGAGACACAGATTAGAATTTAAATGGGCATAGATGTTAAGAGTTGTCTGTGTCTCCCTAAATGGAAATGCAAAATATTCAAAAACTTTAAAAAACAGGTAAGTTATATTCGGGATATGAACAATCATAGAAAGCCAGTCCAACTAGGGAAATGCAGGATATTTTTTTCTAAATAATTAACATTTCCTAGCATTTTCTTTTTCAAAACCACAATCAACATATCTTTCATATAAATATACTGATAAGCTGAAGTAACTGCTAATTAGATGGTTTGTTAATTACGTTTATATTTATCTTTGTCTTTGACTCTAATTTAAAACCTGGTATAATTTTGGGCAGCTATATAAACTAAATTATATCTGTCCATTTCTGAAGTAGTGCTTTCATCTTTTAAAATTAATGCAATATGTTTGTTTGTGGTAAAGTTCAATATAGCTGTTAAAGAAAGTAGCAAAGTATGAGTCTCACTTTAGAAGACTGAAGCTTAAATGATTGAAGATCTTAAGACAGAAACCCAAATCCTGAAAACAACAAAATATTTAAAGTCAAAGTCCTGAAATAATACTGAAAACATACCTGAAAGGAAATGCAAACAATAACTTAATAAACCAAAAAAAAAAACACTGTTTTCCACCAGAACCATTTTCCTTGTCCCCGGGATTATACATTTTTGGGTTTAGAATACATATTTAGGAAGCATATGGAGGAACAGAATCCAAAACGGGGTATACGGAACTCAATCCCCACAAAAACATTATTTTTTTATTTAATGTGTTAAACTTATGTTTGGATTTGATCTCTGGCAGACACTCAGCATTTTTGAAATTTTGGGTCTCAAGTTTTTGTTATAGCTGTTGTGATTTTGTTTTCAGTCTTATGATATTCAGTGAGTCAAATGTTGTTACAGCCATTTGATGGGTTAGACTTGTCACAAAGTGATTGCAGATCTGTTCCACCTACATTTCTGGAAGTTTATTTTATTATTTATTTTTCCTTTTCTGATACAATTGTGTCTCTACACTCCCATAGTTCTTGCTTTCATGACTAACTCCAGGATACCTGCACCTTGACAATGAGGAGAAATCCAATTTAAAGTGACCTCCCCTACACCTTCATAGCATTATGACTTTTTTATATAAAACGCCTGAAGGTCACATTTCAGTAAATAGATTGTGTGCAAATGAGACAGTCCAGTTTAAAACCTGGTATAATTTTTGGCAGCTAAGAGAAACCAGGAATGAGTCTAAAAATTTGGATTTTAGTATCAGATCTCTTATAAGAATGCCTTGATTGTTGAATATTTCTGATTTTTGCTAAACACAAAAATATATTCCATCACAACTATAACTAAGAGAAGACAAAGAGCATGATCGACTGAATATCTTTTGTTCCATCTCAAAGAGTAATCAAATCATTCAAAATTTCAAACTTATCTGCTTAATTATTTTTTTTTGGCCATAAACAATAAACCAATGCTTTTACAGCTTATATTCAGAAAATAATACTGTTTTCACCATTTGTTTACAATATGGACTTTTTCTGACTAGTTTACACTTCCCTGTTTGTGATGATGAACTGAAACTAAGACTAGGGAAAGTGTAACATTTGATCAGAAATAACATGGCTAGGTGGCAGCTTGTTATACTCTGTCATGTGAAAAAGAATTGCTTGAAAGTCCTGATTTTTGCCAAGCGCAGAATTATTTCTTTTTACAGCTATACACAACTTTAACTAAGGTATGGAAACTTTGCAGTTAGTATATGTAGTAAGACAAGGCACAAAGGACATACCTTTTTTCCTGCTAAGTTGTTCTATGACAGGAATAAAATATTTTTAATAAATATGAAATTTTTAAGTTTCATATCTGTGTGTGTGTGTGTGTGTGTGTGTATGTGACTGTTGAAACACTGCTCAGCAAATAGTTTGCCTATTAAACAACTACACAGCCAGTTATGGGAACATATAATTTTGAACATTTAACATTTTAAACTTACAGGCAGACAGTGATCCAATAAAGGTGTAAAACAAAAACTAAAAACAGAATGCCTTGAAATAAATATTTTAGTATAATTTTATTTTAGATTTAGAAATTTTGTTCCAAATTAAGAAGTAATTCATTAGCAGTGATAAGTTTCTAATAATGTTTTTGATAATTTGGAAGAAAAGCATTAAACTTAAAATAAATTCTCCCTATATATTCTTTTTGATGTGTTCTATTTTAATTTTATTTTTTTTAATATTCTTTTATGTTCTTGTTATTCTTCCCATGAATGCTGTGTTTGTGTGCACATGTATGTCAGATAGATCTATAAAACTTTAAACTTCTATCTGGACCTATATCAACTTTTATGTCATATCATCCCAAAATATTTAGCATTAGGTTTTACTATTCTAACTGCACAAGATGGGGAATACATTTTTTCTTACCGAGTCACCATTTTTTGATAAGTTTTTTTTTTTTTTTATTTTATTTAAAAGTCATATATTCTTTATATGTTGTTTAGACTTGCTTTTTTAAAATCCAGTTCTCCAATATAGACCATATTTTCTGAGAGCTATTACAATTTATTACAAATAATGACTGTGTAACATTAGTTTAAATAACAGGCTGCATTTTTGTTCTATTTTTCTTTTTCAAAGTATGTTATAAGTAAGACATTAGTTTATAGAAATAACAAATTTCTGATTTAACACAGAATGCTTGCCAAAACTATATATATATATATATATATATATATATATATATATATATATATATATATATATATATATATATGCATCTACTTTGATAGAAAACACATTTCACTGAAACTCATTTCATCGAAGCCTAATTTCACCAAAAATGAATTGCCTGAGCACAGTTCACTGACACTTCACTGAAAATTCATTTGACTGAAATGCATTTCGTCTAAACAGGTATATGCCCTGTTCCCCATTGCAGTGCTATCATGGAGTTAGTATATATATATATATATATATATATATATATATATATATATATATAGTAAGGGGTGTGTGGGGGGCACAGCCCCCACATTGGGGGAGTGTAGGGGGCATAATGCCCCACCTATTTTAAATGTTGTAAACCATAGACATGGTTTCTTACAAGTCAAATGAATAACTCTTTCCAGAAAATAATATATACCCAAACTATATGGGGGGGGCTACACCCCCCAATATAGGAGGCTGTGCCCCCCACACACCCCTAACTATATATAATAACTCCAGTATCACACTACAGTGGGGAACAGGGCATATACCTGTTTAGACGAAATGAGTTTCAGTCAAATGCGTTTTCAGTGAAGTGAGCTTTCAGTGAATTGTGCTCAGGGAATTCATTTTCAATTAAATGAGGCTTTGATGAAAAGAGTTTCAGTGAAATGTGTTTTCTATCAAAGTAGACCCATATATATATATATATATATATATATATATATATATAGCTGTATTTATTCAATTACCTTAATCACTATCTTTTAAAGATACAAGACTTTCATTGCTGCATTTATTCAATTACCTTAATCACCAACTTTTAAAGATACAAGACTTTCAAAGGTTATTAATGGCACATGTTCCCTTGTAGTTTTTCTTCTGATTGGTTTATTTGCTTTGTATATTTTTATTTTATTTATATGATGTTTGCAGATGACATTGTGATCTGCAGTGAGAGTAGGGAACAGGTGGAGGAGACCCTGGAGAGATGGAGATATGCTCTAGAGAGGAGAGGAATGTAGGTCAGCAAGACTAAGACAGAATATATGTGTGTGAATGAGAGGGAGGATAGAGGAATGGTGCAGGGAGTAGAGGTGGTGAAGGTGGATGAGTTTAAATACTTGGGATCAGCAGTTCAGAGTAATGGTGAGTGTGGAAGAGAGGTGAAGAAGAGAGTACAGGCAGGATTGAGTGGGTAGAGAAGACTGTCAGGAGTGATTTGTGACAGACGAGTACCAGTAAGAGTGAAAGGGAAGGTCTATAAGAGGGTAGTGAGACCAGCTATGTTATATGGGTTGGAGACAGTGGCAATGACAAAAAGGCAGGAGTCAGAGCTGGATGTGGCAGAGTTAAAGATGTTAAGATTTGCACTGGGTGTGACGAGGGTGGACAGGATTAGGAATAAGTATATTAGAGGGTCAGCCCAGGTTGGAAGGTCTGGAGACAAAGCCAGAGAGGCAAGATTATGTTGGTTTGGACATGTACTGAGGAGGGATGCAGAGTATATTGGGAAAAAGATGATAAGGATGAAGCTGCCAGGTAACAGGAAAAGAGGAAGGCCTAAGATAAGATTTATGGATATGGTGAGAGAGGGCATGCAGGTGATTGGTGTGACAGAGCAAGATGCAGGGGACAGGAAGAAATGGAAACAGATGATCCACTGTGGCGACCCCTAACGGGAGCAGCCGAAAGAAGGAAAAGATTTACATTTTGTAAACCATATTGTCCACTGAGTTGTGATCTATTTTTAATGTAAACCTGGTGAAAAATGTTCCAAAATTGGAATATATTTACACAGAAAATACAATTATTAATATGCAGAATTATAAGTTTACAATGGTTGCACACATTTCTATACCTAAACTTAGAGAAATACAATGAAGGTCTCTACAGCTCAAGCAGAAAATAGCATTTTAAATCGAGGAATAACAATATGTCATCCAGGAGAAAGTGGAAGAACAAACTTTGTCATCCAATACAAAGTGGAACAACAAACTTTAGATTAAGAATAGCATATTATGCCAGTAACAACTTCTATTAGAAGTGGTACAATATTAGCCAGTACAATAATGTAACATATCTAGGAGGTTCAACAGTGCTGACAAACAGGGAAAAAATAAGTATTACAAAGAAAATATCAGGTAGTGTGTTGGAGACTTACTACTTAACATTAATCAGGATGAATCATGTAAAAGTATTTATTGATAGTTGTAATAAGAAAGAGGCACCACAGTCTGTCAGATAATACAGGGGATTAAGGATCAACCTTCTTTCTTTGGTCCAGCAGGATTTGATTCCCCCAGCTTTCATTTCCCTACTGTATGACCTTGAGCAAGTTATTTAACCAGACAGTACTTTGTGGTAATTAGGAACTTGGGTTAGACTTTCAATGGTCTGCTGGGCTGCATGTCTAATAGTTGATTATGTACAATTAAGCAGATGATGTGGTTTTCGCCATGTGGTCTAGTTTCCTCATACATATCAGACATAGTGTTCCTCCAGATTGCCCATAGGTGCATGTGCTGTGTTGAAGTGAGCATGTGTGTGTGTACTTTGATGAGCTAGCATCCTGCTCAGGATTAATTTCTCTGCCTTGTGCCCATTGAGTGATGAGAGAGACTCTAGCTCCCCAGTGACATTGAACTGAAGTAGGGAGGTACTCAGGGAATGAACGAATAATAAAAAGAACACTTTATCAGGCAGATAATTAAAGGTGCGTATAAAAAAGTGAGCCTTGGGCCAGATTCAAATATGACAAAGCTAGCAGTGTTATGGCATCACTGTGGAAAATGTTTCCTTGTAATCTGTAGATACTACTGAAAGATTATGGCATCACTGTGGAAAACGTTTCTTTGTAATCGGTAGATACTACTGAAAGATTATGGCATTACTGTGGAAAACTTTTCTTTGTAATCGGTAGATACTACTGAAAGATTATAGCATCACTGTGGAAAACGTGTCTTTGTAATCGGTAGATACTACTGAAAGATTATGGCAACACTGTGGAAAATGTTTCTTTGTAATCGGTAGGTACTACTGAAAGATTATGGCATCACTGTGGAAAACGTTTCTTTGTAATCGGTAGATTCTACTGAAAGATTATGGCATCACTGTTGAAAATGTTTCTTTGTAATCGGTAGATACTATTGAAAGATTATGGCATCACTGTGGAAAATGTGTCTTTGTAATCGGTAGATACTACTGAAAGATTATGGCATCACTGTGGAAAACGTTTCTTTGTAATCGGTAGATACTACTGAAAGATTATGGCATCACTGTGGAAAACATTTCTTTGTAATCGGTAGATACTACTGAAAGATTATGGCATCACTGTGGAAAACGTTTCTTTGTAATCGGTAGATACCACTGAAAGATTATGGCATCACTGTGGAAAACGTTTCTTTGTAATCGGTAGGTACTACTGAAAGATTATGGCATCACTGTGGAAAACGTTTCTTTGTAATCGGTAGATACTACTGAAAGATTATGGCATCACTGTGGAAAACGTTTCTTTGTAATCGGTAGATACTACTGAAAGATTATGGCATCACTGTGGAAAACGTTTCTTTGTAATCGGTAGATACTACTGAAATATTATGGCATCACTGTGGAAAACGTTTCTTTGTAATCGGTAGATACTACTGAAAGATGCACATGAGAAGCACTGGTGCAAAGCATGTTTATGGGCAGTAGCACTCTGACCCTAAATAACAGCGCAATATTAAACAAACATGATGTTTTATAACATGGTCCAAAAATATTTCTACCCTTCAGATATGAAGTTTTCTAAGCTGCTTGTGAAAAGTTCATGTGCTTGTTGGTTGATTCTGAGTAAGCCCACACTGAATATACTGAATTAAACACAATGTTTCATATATTCCAGCATGTGAACACATGAATTTACTCCTACTGTTTAAGTGAAATAAAGAATGTTTTCATAAAAACTATATAATGATTGTAGAATGAAAAAAAAAGTGTTGTTAAGCATCCCTCTATTTCTGTCTGTTAAAAATTCCATTATTTTGAGATCTCTAACACACACACACACACAGGTTGTCTTCATTTTTCTTTTGACACTCATTACCATGAAGCAGTTTCTTTCATTCTAATGCACTAAAGGACTTCATAGATGTTGATAAGATAGTTTAATTTTCATGGACAACAGTGCACATGGAAGGAGCATTAACATCAGATACTCACATGGCTATGACTTTTGAATATATATCGTGTTTATACAATGTATAATTCAGAAGTCAACTTCAAATGTAACCATTATCTTTTATGCTTCTTTTTGTCAAGGTGAAACTGTCAGGCCAGTTCGACAAGAAGAGTGCATCTATGATTTTCTGCTGGATGACAACAAAGTCAAGTTTGGATTCCGGCGAATCATGTGGAAGGAACCACTCCACTTTGAAAATGACATGTACATTGATATTCATTACAGTCAGGTAATGGTTAAAGCATACCTGAACAGTCTCAGAACTATGGCTATATTAGATATGTAAGTAAACTGCATCTCACATTGATGACTTCAGAAAGCGTGGTAATAACTGCATTAGAGGCAGATAGCTGCATGATGATATAGAATGGTATACTCCACCAGATGAACTGAAATAGCAGATTATAACATGCAAGGTTAATGACATCATCACTTACTGTACCCAATGGTTCTTCTACCCATAAATAACTATAATACTTATGAAATGATGAATAACATCAGTAACCAAAAAGCTTTCAAATTTAATTCTTCACCAGGCACTTGACGGCTTAGAAAAGATGATTTTTAGCACTTTTGACAAGCATTAACATGTAAAACAAAATTATATGAGAATTTGATACTTTGGTTAATAATACTGTGCAAAACAGAAACATAATCAAAAATGAAAACTTAGTAACTGGGAATCTAACACTCCTCAGATAACATCATACTATGTAAAAGTAAAAGATCTAAGTTGACCATTACATTACAAAAATCAGTCTTTCCTTATCCTAATGTCCACTAGGCTGGACATTATTTTGGGGATTTTCTGTCTTATCTTTTGAGCTTAGATTATCCATTATTTTCACTGAGGCCAGTGTCCCTTTCAGTGCCACAAGGAAAGTTCCATTTTCCAAGGCATAGTTGATGAGTTTGGGTCAAAGAATTGGAGCAAAGTTTAAACGTCACTTCTTTTTGATTTTAAGAGGTTTGTTGTAATATTTAAAGCACCTCATTAACCCCATCCAAGATGAAGTGGACTTCAGTATTCATATAGTCTTTTATCAAGGCTGGCCTTTGCTCAACTGGTGCCCTAGGCAAAAGATCTCCCCAGTGCCCCCAACACCACTAGGTGCCCCCATCCTGGTCTGCCTACACCATCTAGATTACTGGAAAAGCACCCCTGCTAGAGCGGCATCCTAGGTGGCCACCTAGTTGGCCTATGCCTAAGTCCGGTTATGTCCTTTACACATATATTTGTATGAGCAGATCTACTGGGAATGTTTAACAACTATTTGAAAAAAGTGTATTGTAAAATCTTATTTTCCACACACCTCTCAATCATACAGTATTTACCAACAATACTGATTTTGTTTATCATTCAAGCCAGTCACTAAATACTGTCTGAGTGCCAAGGAGGGTGGGGCATGGACTGGAAAGAGTAAAGTGAAGCACAAAGGTCTGAAGTCATAGGTCAAAAGACTGCAGTAAGACAAACTGGGAGGTGCTTTCTTTAATCTTTGTGTAATGAGTGAATTTTCTATGTATGTATAAAGTGCAACAAGTTCACTAAACAGATCTGTTTTTGTGTGTGTGTTTGTGACTGCGTGTGGGTGTGTGTGTGTGTGTGTGTGTGTGTGTGTGTGTGTGTGTGTGTGTGTGTGTGTGTGTGTGTGTGTGTGTGTGTGTGTGTGTGTTTGTGACTGCATGTGTGCGTGTGTGTGTGTGTGTGTGTGTGTGTGTGTGTGTGTGTGTGTGTGTGTGTACCTATCTATCAATCTAAACCATTAAACATCCAAACCAAAGGGTAATAAGGTAACACAGACAAACCATTTGATAAAAACTGCAAGAAAAACCTAGACAAGCTAGAGTTTTCACTGTGTCATACCTTAAACTTCCTGTAATATACGCCAATGGGATATATGCAAGTGACCCCTTAACGACATCAATTGTTTCAGCTGCATGGTTTCTGAATACCCATGACCTTTTCCTTTTTAAGTCTTTATGCTTTTATCCCTTGGTTTTGATGTTAGTAGGGATATTTTGCAGGCATATTAATGTTTATGGGCATCGCATGGGTTTAACAACCATGTGTTTCTAATGTGTAGCCAAACATTCCATTTATGCTGTGCTAATGAGGTCAATAAAAAGGCTAAAACATGCATGTCCACAGCTAGTGGGGTTTGGCTTTAGCCTGAATGTATAGTCCTATGATTAGAATTTCAGAAACTCTTAGCTTAATGTCTAAGTGGGGGAGTGAGGCAGGCTCAAAGAACATGGAAAAAAACAGTAGCAAGATAAACAGAAAGGCACTAGAATGCAACTTTAAACATGTATATACAGCTATAAAATCCTAGTGAAGCACAAATCCTATTGGAGAATTTATAATACTGCCACTACTCCAAACGTACCACAGACTAAGGCAGCAGACTATGCAGAAATTTACCAGTAGCACTGTAATAATTTCTAAATCATACAGTAGTACTGATCACACCACTGTTGTGTACACCTTACTTTCCAGCTTCTTTGGCATTCTTCTGTCATATACTACCCCTGACACTCTGTGCCAGTTGGCTGCAACTTCTCTGATGCTAGCTTTAACCTTCTCATTCAGACTTTACTTCTCCTCAGACACCCCTCCCAGGTACTTTAAGCTGTTAATGTGTTCCACTATTTTCCCTTCTATCTCATTTCTCAGTTTCTTCTGATTTCCCCAGTTTGTTGCCATTGCAACTGTCTTATCTGTACTCAGTTTTATCAAATGTACCTTCACTTTTGCATTCCATTCCCCAGTCCTTTACTAAAGTTCCTGTTCAGTCTGTCTGTAATACCATATGATCTGCATATGCAGCTTTGTTGATCTGTCCCCTCCAACCTGTTTGCTAATGTAGTCTATCACTGATATGAACAGTAGTGAACTCAGAGCTGAAGCCTGGCACACATCCACTCCCAATGGGTACCCCTCTGTGAGTCCAGACACTGTTCATACTTCTGTCATTGGATCTGGATACATAGCCTAAACTATTTCTACCAATGTTTCTGGGATTCTGAACCATCAGAGTACTTCCCAAATCAACTTTCTTAAGACACTGTCATATGCTTTCTCCAAGTCTAGGAGTGCCCATTTGGACTTTTTCCTCATCTTTAGTCTCTTCTCAACTATTTGTCTACCTGCAAATATTGTGTAAATCATGCTGCATCCTGATTTGAATCCAAACTGTTCATGTCCCATCTTACTTTTGATTACTGGATGGCGCAGTGGTGCAGCAGTAGCATTGTCTGTTGCCTCACAGCAAGAGGTTCTCCAGTTCGATTCTCAGCTGGAGAGCCTTTTGTGTTGAGTCTGCATGTCCTCCATGCATTCGTGTGGATTTCCTTCAGGTGCTCCAGTTTCCCCCACATCACAAAGACATGTGTCTGGAGTGTTTCTCCCCAGGCCTCCAGTGAAAATTGGCTTCTTTCCAAGAAGGACTTTCCCAGTAAACAAATGTTAAATAAAATAAAATAAATAAAATAAAATTACTTTATACTTTATATATTCATTTATCAGTCACCATCTCCAAAACTTTCCTTCACTGTGACAGGAGTTTGATACCCTGTCCTGACCACAGCTGTGTATGTCCCCACTGTTCTTGAACATTGGCTATGCTTGTTCCCCAGTCATCTGGGATACACATTTCTCTCCATACTGTTATGACTATCCTCAGGAGCCATTTCTCCCTAACTCACCAAACATCTTGATCATATCTGCTATGACCTCATCTGTGCCTTCTGTGTTCCCTGACTTCATTTTTCTAAGTGCTGTTCTTACATCTTCTAGGGTGCACTATACTTCTTTCAGCACAGGCTATATCAGGGACAGTACAGCTTTTGTGGGTTTTCTTCATTCAGAAGCTGCTGGGAAGTACACCTTCCATCTGCCTTTGATGTCCTGTGGACTGCTGAGCAGGCTGATGTCAGCATTTCTTGTAAAGGGTGTCTGATAACTATCTTCTTTATCTATCTGTTTTTGCCTTGCAACATGATGGAGTTTGTCTGCCATCAACTTCCCTCTTAGTCTCTTTGATAGCCAGCCAGCATTCCTTCTTAGCCTAGTCTGCCTTTTCTATCTCCCAGTTCTTCCTGCACTCCTTCATTCTTCTGATGATGTCCTGGACTTCTGCATTCCACCACCATCTTTCTTTGTGTACCTTATTCCCATACCTGTCTCAGCCGCGTACCTGTTCTGTAGTCTCACACAAGCTATTTTGAGGTGATGCCATTCTTTTTTTCAACTCCACCTATTTCTTCTTCTTCCTGAGGTGCTAGAGCCCTGAGTAATTCCTCAACTCTTCTGCTTTCTCTACAGTCAACTTCTGGGGCTACAGCCTGGTCTCTGTTGACATTAGAGCCTTCTCTGACCACTGCAATTTATGCTGCAGGCTGACTGTTTCACTGGGGATGACTTTGCTGCTCCAGTGCCTTTTCCTTGCTAGGAGAAAGTCTACTTGAGTCATATATCGGCCACTCTTCTATGTGATCTCGTGACTATCTCTCTTGTTGAACCATGTGTTGGCCACCATCAAGCCATTTGCCAGACCAAAGTCTGGCATGTTCTCTCCTTCTTTTTCCTGTTGCAAACCAAGAAAAAGTAGAGCACAATGTTGCGGGTACACAGATGATTTATTGTAAAAAACACATCCACAAACGTAGTTAAAATCCACAATGGTTAAGCGCTTTCATCAAGTAGTTTGACTTCCTCAGAACAAAATGACAAGTAAAATTCAAGGTTAAATACATAATTCTGATTGATCAATAATTCAAAATACCCAATCATATCAATGAAAATCAATGAAAATTCCCTCCTCATGAATATGTAAATGCATGATTACTTAATAGGAAAGCATCTGTTTCTGAAAATCCTCCTAATAACAATTGTGTGGTTCATTTTGAGGGTGATATCTTGTCTTCACCGGCTGAACTTTTCAATAATAAGCGGACTAGTTGTACAGAGCGCTCCATTACAGGTACTGTTTGTATAAACTCTAACGGCAATAATTTTCATGATACAGATCCTCGCAGTAAAAACGCACTGCCTGGGGGTAGAGAACATTCTAATGTTGCTAACAAAACTGACTCTCGGTCTTGTAAGGAGCATGCAACTTCCAGAAATAAGAAGGAATGTTTTAGCAACATATTCCAGAAGCATTTTGTTTTCACTGATTCAAATTCAAAGCGCAGTAAAGGAGTATCTGTATACAGTGAAAATAAACAGTTTAATTTCAATTCTATCAGGGATATGATATATAGTTTTGAAAAAAAAATTGTTTAAATTCAAGATGTGCCAAATGGAAGTATGTTATTTAAATGAATGCATTAAGCATAAATTGGTTCCACAAGGGTTAAGGGTCTTCAAATTCCCTTATGGTATATATTATGATGCTGATATTGTTAGGAGTTTTACTGATATGTTTGACCAATGGGGTTTAGAATTATTAGGTAAAACTGTTTCCTTATATGAGGCAATGGAAAAACAGTTACATGATGAAGTGAATTTTTTGCATGAACAAATTATTTCTGACTTACTATTTGATCAATATGAAAGTCTGTTTTGTAAAATCATTTATAGGGTGGACCAGAAATGTGACAGCATTTTTAAAAAGGGATATTAAACAATACAAATTACATCAGGTATATCCCACTGACAAATTGTTTTTTTATGATAGAGAGAGTGGCTATACTGATAATTTAGGTAATGAAAAGAGAGGTACGGTCAAAACTGGCTCCAATTTTACTCTTGAACCAAGTGGTGATGGTTTTGAGGAATTTGAGTCAGACTGTTTTGTTGACCCACAGGATTTTCCATTACCCAGACACTCAGAAAGAATAGCCAATCGCAGACAAGGAGTATACAAAACTTACAGCAGGGCAGCGCAACAAACCTATGGACACAACAAATTGTAAATTCTGAAACTCAAATACAATGTGTGGATAGTATTCAATACAGTTTGGATGGGTTCAATATATATAATTATTCTGATGTTCCTGTCACTAAAGATTTATTTTCTAGAGGGTTTAAATTTGTACCAACTAAAGTACCTGATATAGGCCAAGTGATGGTGGATTTACAGTTATATTTTAGAAAGTTAAATTTAAATATTATGTTTTCAGATAAAACTTCCGTTGAGGTACCGAGATGTACTGTTAAGAGAAGTAGTACATTTAACCCCCCACTACATCCGTTAGTTACAACATATGAGAAATTAGTTAAGGAGGATTTATACAAAATCTGGGGGGAAAAAAGAAGGGTGTCTGCTAATATGAACCACAATGAGAAACAACTACTTAGGAGTTTGAGAGAGGATAAAAGAATTAGAATTATGACACCTGATAAAGGAGATGGGGTGGTATTGTACAATTCTGAAGATTA
The DNA here is from genome assembly GCF_019279795.1 of Protopterus annectens. Lineage (NCBI taxonomy): Eukaryota > Metazoa > Chordata > Ceratodontiformes > Protopteridae > Protopterus > Protopterus annectens. The sequence continues at coordinate 15,991,074 of NC_056744.1, read as the reverse complement.
CACTAATGACATGCAAAATATTTTATTTCAAGCTGATAGTTATTCTTCATGTTCAAAGAACGAAATACATATTTCATATAGTAGGTTGGATAGCTATTTATATGAATATCTCATGGATCAGAGAATATCCAGGGATGAGTATGATTTTTTGTTGAATAAATTTCCGAAAATTCCAGTGATATTCGGAATACCAAAAATACACAAAAATTTGAATAAACCACCCTTTAGACCTGTTGTGGCAGCAGCAGGTTCCAAAACCCCTAATTTGGCAGTATTTGTGGACAGGAAATTGAAACATATTTTGAATAAACTTCCACACCTTTTAAAAGACTCTTGGGACTTTTTGGGACAGCTTAAGAAAGAGTTATGGTCAGTGGACTGTGTTCTTCTGACTATAGATGTTCAGGACCTATTTTCCTGTATTCCAAAAGCAGAAGGCTTGTGTTTTTTTGAGGAGGTCCTGTTTAGTCATTCTTTATTGAGCTCAGATGAAGTTCTATTGTTATGTGAGCTTATGAATCTTATTTTGGAAAACAACTATTTATTCTTCGAAGGTGAATATTTTCAGCAACTAAAAGGTGTTGCAATGGGTGCTGCCTGCGCTCCCTTGTATGCTAATTTGGTGCTTCTGGGTTGGGAATATAAGTATATCTTCCAGAATTAAACATTTTTTTCTAATGTTAAATATTATGGTAGATTTTTGGACGATATTTTTATTGTGTGGGAAGGAGGGTCTGAATTGATTGTTGAGTTTGTTCATTACTTGAATCAAATCACAAATTACCTGAAGTTTACTTACCAGTTTGATTCCCAAGAAATTAATTTTCTGGATACTAAAAGTATCAAAGGGCATGATAACTTTGCTTCCAAAATTTACTGCAAAAATACCTTCTGCAATAGTTATTTGCACTACACTAGCCATCATCCCACACATCAGAAAAAAGAGTATTATTAAGGATCAAGCTATAAGAGTTGTTAGAATGACCACAAGGAAAGATGATGTTATAGTAGAGTTTCAACATTTAAGGGAGATGTTTTTAGAGAGAGGGTATCCTGGACATTTCATTGACCTTATTCTTGAGGAGGTTTTGAATAAATGGGGTAAGGTGTATACCCCCTTACTTGGTGTGGGTAGGGAAGGATACCAGCCTATAAGTCAAGATATGAATGTTCATGATAAACCTGATTTTCAACATGCTTGTGTGGTGCAATATAGTCCCTTGTATTCTCAAATAAAAGGAATTCTGACAAAAAATTGGAATATTTTCAGAACTAATACCGAAATATACCGTATATTGGGCCAACAACCTATTTTTTCTACCAAGGTGGGACCTAACATTAAGATAATATTGGAGAAGGATCACATTTTGAATAATGCTAAGGTTAAGAGATGTGGTAGTAAACCTTGCGGTAAATGCTCTTATTGCCATTATATTCTACAAGAAAATTTTATTACCCTTGATAATCAAAGTAAGAGTCATATTTTTTTAAAAGTGGCAACTGTGATTCAAGCACACTGGTATATATAGCTAAGTGCTGCTCCTGTTCTTCCTTTTATGTAGGTAAGACGGAGAGAAGATTGAAAAATAGGATATATGAACATCTATATGATATCAAAAATGAAAGAGATACCAGTGCACTGTATAAGCATAGTGTTACTTGTACCAATTTTAAGTGTTACAAGTTTGCTATACTAGAATTTGTCACTATTGAAGCCAGAGGGGGGGACTGGCGAAATGTGTTGCATAAAAAGGAATTATTATTGCAACTGAGATTGGCCGCTGATTACCCCCCAGGGCTTAATGAGCATATTTCAATTATGCCTATTCTTAAAGAAAAGGCTGGTTCAGTGTAGTAGTATTTTAAATATATACAATTGTATTGTGGTATATTTTTATCAAGAGTTTTTTTATTGAAAAGAGACACTATGTGTGTGTTTTTTTTTTTTGTTTTCTTGTTAAAACAGGTTTTGATGAAACAGATGCTTTCCTATTAAGTAATCATGCATTTACATATTCATGAGGAGGGAATTTTCATTGATATGATTGGGTATTTTGAATTATTGATCAATCAGAATTATGTATTTAACCTTGAATTTTACTTGTCATTTTGTTCTGAGGAAGTCAAACTACTTGATGAAAGCGCTTAACCATTGTGGATTTTAACTACGTTTGTGGATGTGTTTTTTACAATAAATCATCTGTGGACCCGCAACATTGTGCTCTACTTTTTCTTGGTTTGGTTGGTTTTAGAGCACTGTTAACACTACTTTTTGGAGTCTTTTTCCTGTTGCCCCAACTATGTGGGCCTAGGCAGTCTTCACATCCTGTTCAGTCAGTTCTGATATATGCATTCCGTTCCCCCAGTATCAACACCAACCCATGCTGTCCTGCTTTACCCAGTAAGTCCTGCAGCTGCTACCTGAGTGCACCCTTTTCCTCACTGTCACAACCCTGCTGCGAGGCATAGACTGAGATTATGAATACTGCCATATCCATACACTGGAGTCTGGTTGCCATAAGTCTGTCACTAATTCTGATGACATACTTCATTGTCTTCTGAAGCCTATCTCTCACCACATTTCCCTCAGCATTTCTAGTCTGTCCTTCTGCTGAGTATTAGACTCTGGATTCCATGCCCACTGGCGTTGCTGCACTGCCCGTCCATCTTGTTTCTTGGATACATAAGATGTCCAGCCTCCTTCTTACCATCATGTTATCCATGTTCAAGCTCCATCCTGTCAGTAAATTTATAGTGGGTGTAGCACTCTTTAATTCATGTTTTTCTGTTTGATCAGTTGTGTATCCAGCTTTGCTCAATGGAGCTATTCCAGGTAACCCAGGCCAGCCAGTAGGCTATTGATCCAGGGCTACTGGGCTTTGTGGCAGGCACACACTAGCCAATAGGAGTACAAAGACCCATCCTACCTTTGCTATGACTCCCTGGCATACTTCTGATCCTCAACCCACTTCCCATGTCCATTTTTGGTGACATTAGTCAAAGCAACCAAATCAGGGTGTTCAGTTTATAATCTGTGTTCCACTGTCTAGAGGATACTGCACACCAAAGTTAATGTCCAAAGCAGTTTTTTATACAACTTTTTGTCCAGTCGTCACCATCTATGCTGCTGCCCACAACTCTATTGTTGATTGAGTTTGAGGAAAAAAAGTCTGTTTATGGGAGGAACACCATGGAGACAAAGGGAGAACATGCAAACTCCATAGAAGCATTGGCCAGAGGTCAGGATTGAAACTTGTACCTCGCGTACGGGAGACAGAGACCTTAACTATTATGCCAACTGTGTCTCTGTCTCTGTTCTGCCAGTACTACTTGTTGTTGTAAGGAACAATCGGCTGTTACATCCAGCTTCCCAAAAACAGCAAAACAGCAAGTGCAGCACTGACTTACAGGGACCAATTGCACCTCTTCTCCAGTGCAAACTGTGTCCCCTAAGAGCTTGTACCAAGGCCCTGCCCATGATATGGCTTTGTGCATTGGTTAAAGGGTGAGGACTTTCTGGGAGCCAATAAAGCAGAAGCATGGGTTTTGAGGGATATTTGCAAACAGAATTTGAAGGAAAATTCAATAAAGTGAGAAGTTGGGACTAAATGATCATTTGTATAATTTCTGAAGACATTTTTATTACTGATGGATGCCAGGAAAAAAATCTGTGTATGAATAGTTTAGTGAATAGCCTCTATAAAGCACTAAGGAGATTAAAGCATAAAGATATGGATACTTTATAAAGAGAATAGTAAAAAATGGAAGGAATAAATTACTGTAAAGACGTGGGCAGAGTATATGGTTAATGCCCAGAAAGGCTTCAGATTTACAGTATTTTAAGACATTTACATGGAAGTGTCTTCACATATATTTTCACATGCCACAGAGCTTGAGAACAATTTTCATGTTTCCCACTGTTGAAACACATTGTGATGATATGTCATGTGATGAAAGGGTAGTGAGGGCATAGGTACAGTCATGTAATTTAAGGGTAGTGGGGACATGGGTACAGATGTGTGATGAAAGGGTAATGGGGGCACGAGTACAGTCATGTAATGAAAGGGTAGTGGGGGCATGGGTACAGTCATGTGATGAAAGGGTAGTGGGGGCATGGGTACAGTCATGATGAAAGGGTAGTGGGGGCATGGGTACAGATGTGTGATGAAAGGGTAGTGGGGCATGGGTACAGTCATGTGATGAAAGGCTAGTAGGAGCATGGGTACGGTCATTTGATAAAAGGGTAGTGGGGGCATGGGTACGGTCATGTGATAAAAGGGTAGTGGGGGCATGGGAACAGTCATGTGATAAAAGGGTAGTGGGGGCATGGGTACAGTCATGTGATGAAAGGGTAGTGGGGGCATGGGTACATATTTGATCTCTGGGATTTAACTTCAACATTAGCTGCTAAGCTTAACATGTAATTTTCCTGTCTCACCATCAGCCTGGTAGCCAAATGGCAGGCAATAGTACTTAAACTGGAAGTTTGAAGTGTTATGCACTGAGCTCAGTAGAAGCTGAGGTGGTTTAGTTTCTTAAGTAATAGCACACTTCCAGTAGAGCATGCTGCATTTAAGCCTGTTTCAGCATATGCATTCGGCCTATTTTGCCATTCCAGCTCCCTCTTTTCTAAAATGGTGTTAAAGTCCCCACCAATCTAGCATTATTCTACATCTTCAGCTTCATGAAATGTAAAATTAGAGTGGTCTGGGTGTTCAAGTGAGTGTCCTAAAAGTGGATTTTTATGGTCTCCTTCCTAATGTCAGAAGTATGTTGGTTAATTCTCCTTTTGAGACTATTTTTGTTTTCCCAATGTTAAATGCTTTACACACAAAGAACTGGGTGAAGTAGACTTCTAGATCACTGTTACAGCTATGTCTCCCTTTACTGAAATATTTTTATTGGAGCTTGGGCAAGTAAAAAAATTCTTTACAATCAGGAGGATCACATTTGAAGGTCCCATTAGCTAGTCTATCTTCTTCTTTTAGCTCTCCAGCCATTATCTTCAGCTACTGTCCTTTTCGTAGATAATGAACAGTTCAGAATCGAAAATCCTACTGATGCATCTATTTTATTTATTTCGTTTAATGATGCTGCAGTTGTCCATTATTAATTTTTTAATCCCCCCTATATTCTTCAAGAATGCCATGATCATACTTCTGTTAAATATTCTAGCCCCTCAATCTGGTAAGTGATTCCCAGTCATCCTCGTTTATATCTCAGAGGTTCATGCAGTGTGTTATCATTTCTCTTTTTGATTTCCCTAATTCACAGGTTCATAGATTAGTACTAGGCTAACTGCCCCTGTGGGATATTTTAAGCCTAGTCAGTTATCCCATGTGTCACTCAAACCCTGCACCTTGTGTCTGTAAGGTAAACACATTAACCATTATGCTAACATCCCACCCAATTGGTTGAAGAATCTGTGAAAGAGTCCTGGGGTCATAATCTCTCAGAATGAAATTGTTCTGCAGAGCTCTAAGGCTGGCCATCCTTTTCCCGACTTCACTTGTATTTTTGGCACCACCCTCATGCCCTGAGATTTAATTACGTTCCTCTTGGTAGTGTACGGGTGCATGCACTGACGGTTTTCCTGAGCTCACATGGGCATCCAGACAGCAGCACACTGGCTTGGACCAACTAATAATGGTATTCTTCTGAAAATAAGACCACCAGCTATCAGCCTTTACTGTAAATAAAGCACTCCCACCCATTGCTCCCACTTCAGGATCTACTCTAATTTCTATCATGTCCCACAATAGCATTCCACCCCATGTAGGATACCCCTAGGAATACCTGATACAAAACTATCCCTGAATCCTTAGCCAGATGTTCAGTACTAGGAACTGGTGTTTTGGGCAGCCCTGAGCAACTCCAGGACTAGTGTAATCAATGTATGATATGTAACATTTCAATTGTTATATGAATGATTTTGGGCATTGCTGAGCTACTGTGGTGAGTGGAGCACATTACAGAGTCGGATCATTTAGGACAGGCTGACTTTTCTTCCATTTGAATGTAATGAATGTAATGAATGCAATGATAACCCGTGATCTGTGAAGGGGATCTGGGCTAATAGGTGTTGATGAAGCTCCATACAAGAGTGAAAGTGCTGACATTCACTCTCTTGACACTGGTTTCCACGTTAGAACACTATTTAGGTTTCTAGACTGCTTTCCCATGTCCAAATATTATTGTTATGATATTGTGGTCAACCATCATCCAGATTCTGCTTTAGGATAAAAATCTAACATGGATAAGAGAGAATGGCTGCAGGCAAATAACAGCTATGCTGACAGCACAAAATGTACAACATTACCATACAGATACCTGGCTGGTAATATTAGGACTTGCTTTAAACTTTGGGGCTTACTGCAGATACTGGGCAGGCTGGCATCAGACTGGGGAACCAGTATTACTTTTACTACCAAAGTCTGATCTCTAAATATAGATTGTTTTGAAATAGAAATCATTTAAAATAATTCCAAACATGTCATTTTGGAAATGGATAGTTGGTTTGCCTTAGCACACCCAGCCCTGTAACATTGGGATATGGAAAATTGATAATCTGTCCATCCACTTACATGACTTACATGAGATACTCTGTCAAGTTGTTCTAATATTTCATCCATGGATAGACACATTTACCTTTGTTTAAAAGGATTTGCAAGTCTCATAAAAACATGCTGATTCCTCTTCCTATGCATTAAATATAAAAGTAAAACACAGAGCTACATTAATATGTACATAAATAGGTGTTCACATTTGTGTTACCTTTTGTAAAGGGGAGCTATTCAGGTTTTTCCACTATCATGGCATTAAAAAATGTTCTATGTACAGTGACTACTGTCATAGGAGGATTTGTAGCTGCACTTATCCTGCATTCACCTTACAGATTTTCTGTAACAATCCACATCCAACATACAAATGAAGTTGTTTATTTCACCTAGTCCTGGGTCTGCTTTTATCTTCCTGTCTTTTGCTCTTGTAACTGGCCCCAAGCTAGTGCCAGCTCTTGCCCTCTTTTGGGATACTGAGTACAAAGGATTAGTCCAGTTAAAATCACTTTAGCTAGCAGATCTAGAAGACTCTGTTTCTCTGATGCCCTCCCTGTGGGAGGAATAAACACATCTTGTTGAAGTTTCCAGTAGTTTATTCAGTTAAATAGGTAGATAAACAAGTGCCATTTTGAATATATTTGTTCTGGAGTGAAATAACTTCATTGTTCCCCCTTTAATGCTTTTCTCATCTAAGGTGAAAGCTGGACCTGTCTTTTAAGCAACCAATTCCCTTTACAGCTACACTACTCTTAAAGTCTTTAGTGACCTTTATACACCCTGCTCACTTAACACCAGTTTACACCATACTCTCAAAATCAGTTTCTGTAATGTCTTTTTGCAGTACTGGTGTTCTCTCTCCCTTATTTATAATGCGGTGCTTATTAGCCACTGTCTCAAAAACCCTTGTTCAGCAAACAGGTGTCCATGCATCTCATTGCCCTGTGAGAGTGTTGTACTGAAATTCTACCAGTCCCCCCCCCCCCAGGTGCTTCTTCCCTTAAACCATAACATTTACCCACCTCTTACCCTTTTTATCGAATACTATATCATATAAATTCATTTTAAAACTTATTACATTTTCTCATCCTTAATAATTTAGAGTTCAGCCTGGAGGGCAACATCATATTTACTATAAAACATCATCTTCATAGACACCATACACTACTTTTGTATTCAGACCATCTATTTTATATTATTTTCTCATCCATATCACACCTACTTCAACAGAATTGTTACCACATTCATTTGTCAAAATAATCAGTGGGGATGAGTAGAACCTAGGATAATTTCTTTAATCATGCATATCTTTTGTGTAAAGATGATAGGACAGATATGCAGTTGAGCCAAGAATGGAAAAAAAAAGGCACATGAGGAAAACAGGTGGTGGAATGCAGAAGTGTATGAAGTTATCAATGAAAGAAGGATTGCAGGAAGAAGGGGGAAATAAAAAATATGGACAACATTAAAAAGAAATACTGGTTGGCTAAGAAAGAGGCTAAAAGAAGACTCACAATGGCAAAGAAACAGGCACCATAGAAACTCTACAAACGTCTGAAAAGTGATTCAGCAGGTAGCATAAACAAGCTCTATCAGGTTGCAAAGCAACAGCTGAAAGATTGCTGAAGAAACAAAGACCAACTGAAGAAAAACAAGTAAACAGTGACAATACCTCACCAAACCAAAAGGCAAGAAGGCACAAAAAGTTGCTAGATAAAGAACTTGATAATTTAATTGTAAAAATAATTAAATAAACATGTGAGCGCTTTCGTTTAACAAATGTAAACTTCATCAGACAAATGAATAAAATCAATCTGAAATTTAAATAGTACACTATACTTTCTGATTGGATGAAACAACTGCCATTATCCCAAGAAAATTAACCCCTCGTGTCCCATAATAAATTGAAGTTCTCTAACATATATATATATATATATATATATATATATATATATATATATATAAATTCTAAACATTTGTAATTGTGCCAAACTGTTGTACATAAATCATAAACCTTAAATAATGTGTAAATGAATAAATAAACGAATAAATAAATGCATACATTCTATTCTTAATGCATCTAGGATACACAGAATACACATCTTCTTATAAATGTTACAAAAAATGTATGTATAATATATATATATATACATATATATATATATATATATATATATATATATATATATATATATATATATATATATATATATACATATATATATATATATATATATATATATATATATATATATACACATGTCCATACACTAGGAAATGATTTTATACTATTCATGCTAATTTTATACATATATAATGTAATTACTAATGTAATGATAGTGTTCTCTCTACTCCACTGTTGTGCACCGTTATGCAACCTTAGAGTAGGTGTATATATACATTACAGTTTCTGTAAGCATTTTATTACTTATTATTATTATTATTATTATTATTATTATTATAAATATCAAATTTTCCTTCCAACAAGAAACTTGCACAATAATATGGTGAACACTGATGATTTTCCTAAATATAATGCTGCTGTAATATTGAACAAATATGTGTCTTCTTTTGAAGGAAAAAAATGTATATCCTGAAGAGGTTACATTTTACATCTAAAATCACTTACCATAACTTTAAGTTCCAGGCTAATATCATTTAGATAATGTATATCAGCTCTGCCTAAAAGAATTCTCAGTCTGGTGTTAACTGATTTAGTTAGTTTTTCACACCAACTTAAGTTTCACATTTCCAGTGGAACTTTCAGCAGAAGGATTCTGTCAGGTGAGTAACTCCTAGGTCGTTAGCTCTGTATTTTGGAGTTCCATTTCTCCAGCCACCTGGTAAGAATTGTCCAAAGCCGTACTTGTCAGTAGGTAAGAATCTAGCTCACTTAACCATTAAAAGTCTTATTCTGACTAGCTTGCCTGTGTATTGGCAATGTTTCTGCATAGGCTGCTATCATCAGTATGGGCTTCCAAAATGATGGGAAGTCAGCTGTGATAAGGGCTTAGCTCCCACAGCATATCTAGTGCTCCTGATTGGGCATGTCTGGGTTCAGTGCATTAATTTCTCTCTGTTATTCAGTTAATATGGAAGGCAGTATGTTTACATGGCTCATAAATAGATGATTGACTTCATGATGCCCTGCCTACCGTTAAGTAAAATAGTAAAAATAGATGAGTTCTGTTTTGGCTGCCATGGATGATTCCTGCTGTTGTTACCTCTTCCACAGGGAAACTGACAACAGACCACGCCACAAAAGGAATTCCACAAGAAGCCACTTTTATGTCCACTAGGGTCACATTCGCTAGACAGGGAAATCCCATCCAGTGGACAAACCAAGGGATCCTGATTATGTGGATGATAAGTGACTTACAATTCCACACATAAAGCCTGGAAAACCTGCACTTCAGTCATACCTATTTAGTTGTGCTGACTTAAGTTTTCACTTGCTTGTGTTCTGTTGCTCACTTTTAAGCAGAATAAGATCACAAGCACCCTATATTCTAGTGAGTCTAAAGTGGTCAGATTTTGATGCATCTTGGAAAAACAAGATACGTATTTTACCACATTTTGATCATTCTTTCTCTGCTATGCAGCAGCCTTGGAGTGAGAATTATAAACTTGTGAGGGTGTCTGTCCAACTTCCAACTTGTTTTAAAGATGTTTTACATCATCTTATCAAACAGCAGACTTAAGTACACACATTATGAGTATATGTGTAACCGAGATGTCATTTACAAGCTGGAATGTTCAGTGGTACTTTAAGTCAAACAGCAATAGTGGATCCCTGGTAAGTACTGGTTATGATAAAATGTGACAAGAACAGAGATTATGGTGGCTAATGAATTCTGGTGAGCTTGAAATTCAGTCAAAAAAGTGCATTCCTTAGACAAAAATGCATGAAAACAAAACAAACATATATAAACACAAGTAACTCTTCTTCCATTCTTGGTCATCAAATCTAGCCATCTCTGTACGAGTTGTGGTTTTTGCTTTGCCATTTGTTTGGTTGGTTGCGGGTCTTGGGAGTCACAAGATGCCGATATATATATATATATATATATATATATATATATATATATATATATATATATATACATATTTATTTTCACCTCAGGATACAATTAGGTTTGCTGACTACTATCTGCAGTTGATGTGACTGCAATTTGCTTTAGGGACCATTGCTCAGAATGGGTTTATGGGCAGCCACGGCAGTGCAGCGGTTAACATTGCCTCCTCACAGAAAGAGGTTCTCGGTTCGATTCTCGGATGGGGTGCCTTCTGTGCGGAGTCTGCATGTCCTCCCTGTGGTCGTGTGGGTTTCCTCTGGGTGCTCCGGTTTCCTCCCACATCCCAAAGACATGCTGTACATGGATTGGACACACTAAATTGGCTCTAGCCGTGAGAGTGTGCATGTGTGTGCCTTCTCTGGAAGGTCGGGCGCCGGGCTGGCAACTCAACACCGTAAAACTCCACTGCCAATCATGAGCGGACAGGTGATCCACTGTGGCGGCCCCTAACTGGGAAAAGCTGAAAGAAGAAGGCTCAGAATGGGTTTACACTACAGTCTCCCCGGTGCAGTGCAGGCAGTTCTAGAGATTTGTATTTTTACAGATGCACTTAATTTACCATTAAATGAACTAAAAAAACACACTATATATAACAGCAGTGACATTACTAAAGCTGTTCTTTTATGTTGCCTAGTACTACACTAATACAGAGCTATGTCTATTTTCATACAGTCTCAAATAAATGGGGCAGTGACTGCCTGAGGTATCTTTTGGTGCTGTACATCTGTTTGTGACCTCAATGCCCAAGGTGATATCCAGCCTGGCTGATCCTTTTTTTTTGATAAAATGCGCAACAATCTCCTAAATTAAACATTTCACACCATTTAAGGAAAATAATTTATTTTGCAGTGTATGTTTGTAATCCAGTACTGCTGTGCATTAAAATATAAAGTTTAAAAAACAGTCATGTATGTTTTGTGATTCATTATGCACTTTTTAAATTACTTATTGGTTTGCCATTTAATGCCATGCAGACTGTTTTAATGCCTTACAGTAAGGGCTCATGTGGATGTTTGGGTTAAACATGTTACTAATGATCTGCCTTTCTTTCCCAGATCAAGACCTCTATCAGCAGTAGTATTGTCTAGAAACCATGTGTTCTCACATGTCCCTCCACTTTGATGTACTGCATCTTAAATAGGCGCATCGCTCTTTTGGGGGTTATACAGCAGGACCGAAGTACTTTTCAGAGCAGTGTAGAGAAAAAAGAACTATTTGATTTATATATTGCAAAACAATTCTCCGGTATCATCAGTCTAAAGTCTTGCATAAATACTAAGTCCACAGAACAGAAATCACCTTCAAAAATGCTTGAATGTTATAGACCTTGATCTAGGCTATATTATTAGGTTCATGTTATGAATGTCTGAAATACAGTAGATGTGGTACAAACTGAAACAGTTAAGGAATATACATTGGAAGCTTTAGTTTTACCAGCCTAAAAAATGTTATTGACTATCCTCATGAGATCAGTGTGTGAGAAAAAGAAGTGTGCATGTACCATACTGATGACAACATGCTTTGGTTTTAGGTTTTTCTAGACTACATGAAAGAAACTTTGCTACTGCCTAGCAAAATAAGCCACATGGAGGATCAGCTTGCCAAAATTGTTGCATTACATTACAAGGCACAGGGATCAGCACCAAACCCTAAGTAAGGCTGGTATTTTTTATGTCTATGGCATTAATGTTTTTTCTGAGGCAGTGTGCCAACTGCATTGTGTTTAATGCTAGCATACTTCTTTGTCTGACAACACACACACTCTGGTTCTAGCTGTCAGAAATGCACTTATTTATCTAAATTGGAGGCTAAGTTTTCTTTAAACTGAGCTCTTTAAATCTGAAGAAAAAGTTCAACATCTGGAGCACAGTGCAACAATGTTCTAAACATAAAACTTACAAAGGCACATACATTTCCAAATGCTACTAAAAGTAACAAGGGCTGCTGATGTTTGGGCAGAATAAGCAGAGCTTTGAGAAATGCAAAAGGGTGATAAAAGAAAGAAAGGGTCAATAAAAGCAAGACTTAGTAAGAGAAGTATTAATGAAAGCAGATGTTGTTGCGTCTTTTGGTTTTTCCCGGTTAGGGGTCACCACAGCGGAACTCTGGTCCGCTAATGATTGGCAGTAGATTTTTATGTGGCGAGTTGTCAGCCCTGACACACAACCTTCAATGAAGGTACGCCCATTCATGCATGTCTCCACACAAAAGACGCTCTAGTTGAGAATCGAACAGGACAACATCTTACTGTGAGGCAACAACGCTACCGCAGCACCACCACCGCAATGAAAGCAGATGTAGTTTTATATTTTATGAAGAACAAAGGCCAAGTGATAGAGTGAAATATACTAAGTGATTTACAACCAACAGGATGCAGAATGTGTATGACTGGATAGTAAGTACACTTAGAAACTAAAGAGATATTCAGTTGAAGAGGAAGATAAGTTTCACTGTATTCTGAAAGATGTGGCAAATGACTTACAAATTCGTATTACAATACTATTAAATGATTAACTAAGAGAGAGATGTGTTAAGCAGAAATGGAAATTACCAACAGTGATCATTTTGTGAAAGCACCTCCATAAACTAATTAAATTAATTTACCCTTATCTTGTGTTGCACAGACCCAGAATACTGACTTCTCACAGACAGCTACAGGTGTAACTGGTTATCCTTAGACAAAATCCTTTATCATTAAGCTATTTTCACACTGCATATCCTCAACCATTTTGGTTTTGTACTGATTTTGGACTATACTGTGTTAACTGTTAT